>NW_026061801.1:2241379-2561576 GCF_023897955.1 Schistocerca gregaria | reverse complement strand
GACGTAATCTAAACCTTTATCTCGCAAATCTTGAAATTGCTCTTTAAACCCTCCGAAAAAAGGCACTGTCTACTCACCGCAGACTGTTTCCCAGCAGTTATGCATTCGTTTCTCAATATCCACATCTGTTTCGTCAGGTTGGGCGAGAAACTTACTGTTGAGCCGTGATTCTACCATTTACAATTTTTAAACTGCCGCTGCTCCTATTCCGTTCGGAGTTCCTGTACAAGCAATTCGTATAATTACCACATTTCCGGTGCTCCTGGCACCGCTTACCATCCTTTCCCCTTTCTGTTTCCTTTTCCTTTCCTTTTTCTAACCACAGGCTCCAGTCACATTAACGTGATCACCGCCTGTGTCCGACGCTAATGAGTAGGGTATGCGTAACGCGGAAACTCAGCCACTTATGTGACATCCAAAAGGACGTGATCATTGCCTTTCGGGCCACAGGTGGATGCATTTTCGAAACGGCAGAGTTCGTAAAATGTTGGCGTGTTGCCATATTTAAAGCACTCCGCGCATGGCGCTGTCGAGAGCCGACGCTGAGGCTGTTGTGGTGCCCCACGGTCCACAGAGGACAGGAGTTAAAGGAGACCGCAGGTGAATAACGTGCAACTGCTGAGCAACTGACCATGCACGTGAACCGAAGAGCCTACCGACAGTGCCTCCTCTAAGACCACTCAGCGAAAAATGCTATGTGTGGGTCTCCACAGCAGACTCCTGGTCCACACACCTATGCTGACTGCTGTTCGTCCGCGACGAAGGCTGGAATTTTCACGCCAGTTCTGCGACTGGGCGTCCACTGAACGGTGACCTGCGGGCTTTCCAAGTGACAGACAGACGTTGGCGTGTAGGGCGCGATTCACCTGAAAGTGAACACCCTGCAACAGTCGGCGGCAGGGTTAGGACAGGAGGAAGGATCGTTACGATCTCACAAACCTTATCGTGACACTCCCGTCGTTCTGGAAGGCACAGTGGATGAGCAGAAATATCGGTCGGAACCGTTGCCACACCTACATCGAGTCTTTTTTCCCTCGGAATCTACCAGCAGAACAACTAAATCTGTGACACAGCTTGCAGTGTGAAAAGCACCAGGATGAGTTTGCTGTACTCCGCCGACCACCAGGCTTCCCGGGCTTAACGGAATCGAGAATATGTGGGACCACCTCGATGAAGCTCTTCGTATCCTGGGTCCTCAACCGAAAAACGTAGCGCAGCTAACTAAGGCACCGGCGTCGGCATGGCTCAGTACCTCACTGACTCCTACGCGTTTCTCAGTTGTCCGCGCTTCCCGTTAATCTTATCCCCCTACAGTGACTCAATAACGACACTCTCCCGTACACGTCAGCATCATCAACAGCCGCAGACTGCTGTTCACTCTGCCTGTCACCTCATTTATGTCTATACAGTATAACAGCTGTCTGTTACACTTCCTGGGACACTCCTGACGATGCCCTTGTGTCTGATCAACGCTCGCTGTCGAGAACGTACTGGTATCTGTTGTAGACTTTAAGCCGCTCTCATATCTGGGAACCGACTCCGTATGCTCATACGAGGCCCTTGGTCAACAGTGTGCAGTGGAGCACCGTGCCAAAGGCTTTTCTCAAATATAGGAGAGTGCAATGTGCTTGGGACCCTTCATCCGTGGTTCGCAGTATATAATGTGCGAAAAGGGCAAGCTGCGTTCCACACGAGCTTTCTAAAACCGTGCTGATTTCTGGACGTAAGCTTTTCGGTGTCTAGGAAATTTATTATAATCATATTCAGAATAGTTCTAGGATGTGTTTTGCACATCCTTTCTTTTACTCTTCTTGTACACGAGTGTCACCAGCGATTTTTTAAACTGCCTTAGGTTGGACCCATTACAGGTGTAATATTCAGAAGGCAAATGTATATTGATCTCGTTATATACGGCTGCAACTTGCGCTTTTGCCAGTCCTTTGCGAAATACTGCTGGGCAAGAGAAAGGCGATAAATGCGAATGAAGTAAGTAAAACTGAAATTGTTTTAACTTCTTCGCTGTCGCCGAATCCTTTCCAAGCGATGCGTCCTTGAGCGGGTCAAACAGGTAGCAATAAATGCTCTACAAGTGAGGTTGACTTTTGAAGTTTTTCTTACCAGTCAAGTACAATGCAGACAGCTTCCATTCTGAATAATATCAGCAATATGAAAATGAAAATTCACGAAAGTAAAATCTGGACTGTAGCGATAATGACGCAGAGTCTCCCAACCCATTACTGTTTCTTTTCCCTTCCAGTGGTTTCTTGGATCAGCTGCGCTATGTTTGGGCGAGCGTTGTTGTGTAATAGTATCACGTCTTTTCTTTGACATTGGCGACCCTTTCCTCTCGTTTTCGGCTTGACTTTGCTCATCACTATGTGTGAGTGGTCAGCGCTGCATCCTGTACGCTGATCTTCCAAATAATCACCAAAATACAATTACTTTGGCATCCAAATGATGGTCAGCATCACTTTCCTCGCTGATGCTCGAGTTTGAATTCCTTTCGGACAGGTGAACTAGTGTGCTTCCATTTCACTCCTTGTCTTTTCGAGTCGGGTTCCCCATTTTGAACGAAAGTTTAATCACACGTTAAAATCTCGTTCGAAAAAGGTTCACCTTCACGTTCATAGCACTCTTTGTTTCCTTGTGTTGTGTGAATTCTCTCGGGACCCACGTTGGACTTGTTTCGCTGTACTTGAGCATGTCAATGACGACGTTATGGACTGTGCCACTACCTGTTGCAGCTATTTTGCTATTCAGTTCTACTGCAACACGTCGGCCATCAGGAGTAATGTCAGAGCCGGCTTTAAGCGAAGGAGGAGACAGTTCAATTGGCCGGCCACGGTGTTTTTTATTAGTCACTGAAGTTAGATTGTTTTTGAACTGTCCTACGTATTTATCAAAAATTTCCGTCGTTCGCACAGCTTCGACCATACTGAAAAAACGTTAGAGAAAATATTTCGGCCGTTTTCCGTCTTCTGAAAGGGAAAACGCATCGTTGAACGTTGTTCAGTTAATGTGGAAACTTCAACCGGACACGCCATTCTCAATTGCAACATTAAGGTTATAAATAAAACAATTATTTTTTGTCAGCCGCTCTTAGCTCATCACAGTCATGCCATCCTAAAGTCATGAAACTACAAAAATTCTTCCTACGGACTATTCGACTTCATTAATTTGCTTTGCAGGGGAAACTCACGAAGGAGTATGTGCTTAGTATTTAGTCGGTCATTTCTAGTTGATGAGAAAGTTAAAACAAACAAGTAGCAAACCATTGCTCATTTATTTAGGAACAACATTTATCAGATACAGCTGAGTAACGTTTAACCCAAACCTTAAATGCCATATATATGACACTGCTCGTAGCTGCATCATCTGGCAAGAGTACGCACTAACACCAATAACAAGAAAATGCACCATGACCTTCGTAAACTGTGCATTCTTCATGCCACTGTTGGGAGCAGACATCACACTCAATACAGTCTTCCGTGACAGACTCGTTTTAGTCTTCACCACACCTTGGGCAGTTCAAAACATGAAGTTGGAATAATAGACAATTGTGAAGGTGATTCGATAAACCCTATGCCTGGCACTTAGATATGATTTGCACAATATCCATGTGGGTGTAGATCCCTCCTTGGATTGTGCCCTGGTTGTTGCTGAAGATGATGGAGCAGTTTAATCCAGATTAACCACAGAGATTCTACGTTGTTCGTTACTGATATTTTGTCCCTCCTTGGTTTAGTTTGTTTTCCTAACAATGCATTTTTGTACGTAGAATCAAACAGAATTCCGGATGTTTTTGCAGCTTGCTTTAGATGTTCGAAAACCTAAAATTGTGCAGTTCACAAAACGAAAAATCATAGTATCCTATGACTACAGCATCAATAACTCTCATTTTCAATCGGTCAGCTCACACAAATACCTCGGTGTAACACATTGTAAGGATACGGAATGGAAGCAGGACTGAATAAAACTCAAGACGCGTTCATACGATTTCTACACCTGGATAAGCGTTCGACAATGTAAAATGGTGCAAGATCGAAGTTGTGAAGAAAATAGCTCTAGGCAGAGACGGGTATATATTAGTACAAGACCCAAGAGGAAATAAGAGTGGAAGACCAAGAACGAAGTGCAAGGATTAAAAAGAGAGTAAGACTTTGATATAGTTATTCGCCTATACTGTTCAATGTTTGCATCAAAGAAGCAATGAAGAAAATAAGAGAGAGGTTCAAGATTCGCACTGAAATACGGGTTGAAAGGATACCAGTGACAATGTTTGCTGATAATATTATCGTTGTCATTGAAAGTGAATTACTACAGGATCTGATGAATGAAATATACAATATAATGAGTGTAGAAGTAGGGGTCAGAGTAAATCAAAGACAATACTGATGAGATGAAGCATAAACGGGAAAAGCGAGAGTCTTAACATTGGTGATAACGAAGGAAGAAATGGAACCATCACATCGTGTCAGTCAAAGATAAAGGTGGTGGCGAACTGTAATTTATTGTTAGAATTAAAGAGAAATATAATCAGTGCACAAAGATGATCTTTTTTGAACTATTGGTGCGACCAATACTCTAATATTGCTCCATGGTGTGCGACCTGTCCCATATACGAGTAGCAGGGGATATTGAACTGTTCATAATAAAGTCAGCACATGTTTGTTTGGCTCACAGGAGAATGTAACAGAGATGCTGAAGAAATTGGGAGATGCCTGAAAATACACATAAGCTATCCCGAGAAAGCTTACTTGCAAAATTTCTAGAACATACCGTAAATTTTGAATATACGAGGTGTATTAAAAAAAAAATTGGGAACGTTCGTAATTTCGCGCCAATGGCGTGTTGGGGCGAAATGCAGTTGACATCCCTGCACGCGCGTGTGCTTAATGTGTAACTGCGGGAAGTTTCACTGTTGTATGTCTGTTAGCTTATTGTTCAGTGCTGTATTGACTAGAACGTTGTGTCGCACAGTTGGCGAACTTCGAGAGGGTATAGTTAGAGGAGCAATGCGCCTGCAATAAATTTTGCGTGAAACTCAAGAAAACCGCCGCTCGGGGTAGCTGCGCAGTCTAGGGGCCTTGCCACGGTTCGTGTGGCTCCCCTCTGTCGGAGGTTAGAGTCCTCCCTCGGGCGTGGGTGTGTGTAAGTGGTGCAAGCCTAGGGACTGATGACATCAGCAGTTGGTCCCATAGGAACATAAGAGCTAAACTCAAGAACACCTCTACAGAGACACGCCAAATGATGCAGGAAGCCTACGGTGATGAGTGCTTAAGCCGCACTCGGTGTTACGGATGGTTCACACGGTTTAAGAACGGCCGGACGGAAGCTAAAGACGACGCTCGTCCTCCGACTTCTGCCAGCAACGCTTGTGTCAGGAACGTCAACGATCCTGTGCGTGCTGAACGAAGACTGACTGTCCGAGAGATTGCAGAAGAATGTAACATTGCAGTTGGATCGTGAAATCCTAATACAGCATCTTGCAATGTATCGTGTTGCCGCCAAGTTCGTGCCACGGCTCACGAGTCAAGAGCAGAAAGACCTCCACCTCCCAATCTGAGAAGAGCCTTAGGATCACCCAAATGAGAACGAGATGTTCCTTAAGAAAATTATAACTGGTGATGGGTCTGCAGTTATGACGTTGTCATGAAGGTTCAATCTTCACAATGTGTAGGGAAATGTTCTGAACGATCAACATATAAAATAGCTTGTCAGGTCAGCTCGGCCCATGCAGACATTTATTTTCAAAGTTGAAAACCAAGTTGAGAGGACGAAGATTTGTAACGATAGACGCACGGTCCAGCGAAAGGCGAACCAAGTCTGCTCCCAGAAGTGGAAACGGTTTATCAGTCGTGGGGTTGATCATATACAAATATGTGAAGGTAAGCGTAGAAAATTTTTGTGGACAAAGTTCCGGAATTTTTTAAACAGACCTCTTAGACGAAAGGTAATGAATACAGGCAAGTGGTCTGCAAATGTTCGTACGCTTGAGTTCGCTTCCATTCGCTGCTGTTGAAACTGGGCTTAATAATAATATTCCCTGTGTGAGATGTAATTGGAAAACTATGTAAACGCTGAGCTGTGCGCCGCTTACAGCCCACGCGAAATTATTCTCGGAGGGACACATCATTATCCCCTTCGTGCCTAAAGTTGCTTCGGCCAAACTCAAACTCAATTGCCAGGCCGATAGCTCGTTATCCTACTGCTCTGCAAGTAACACTTGGTCTGAAACCATCTGTACGGTTATGTAGGTTAAGACACTGCAGCCACTCAAAATGGTGGCTCCACGTTTGCGAGTAACTGACGAGAAAAGAAATTCTGAATTTTGTGTGACACTCCGTAGCATTAAGAAAGCTGAGTGACGTTAGTTGGTTGTGAGGTGTAATGGAAAGGATAATAGCTTCACATGTTGTGTTCGGATACCAAGATTTAAAAGCCTGAAGTCTTATATTTCAGAAGCAAGGAGCGTAACAATCAAGTGATTTATGAACAGTACGTGCACACATTTTTGCTCGGTTGATTTTAATTGAGGTTGCAACGTGCAGATCAAGCAAGTACCGTACTGTAGAGAGGTTGAGCAAGAGAAGCGTTTGGAACATGTGTTTATCCTTATTTTGGATAGTTAGCTTTCTTATCTGAGAAGTAATTGTGGCTAGCCCTTGAAATGCATCACGAATTCCTTCGTCGTTCAGTCTAATATCGCCTTCCCCCCCACACAATACCCTCCACCTCTCATGATTTTGAAAATAAAAGTGTTCCTAGAAAAGTTGTTCACTGTACAGTTTATTTATGTGCCAAAGTTAGTGATAATGTGGGGGAGGGAAGGCCACAGACCTCAGGGAGGGGGGGGGGGGGTAGGACAGGGGGTACTGGCAAATGTCTGATGACACTCAGGAGCAACGGTCTAAGAAAGGCTGGGAACCACTGTTCAAGTGCCTGTGAATGTATACTGAACATAAATGTGGAAAACTGACACAACTCACTTTTTGAATATTTTTTAATTCGAGTTAACTAGTTTTGGAACCGTTTGAGGGACATCTGAAAATGTGGCGCACAGAATTCGCGTCTTTATTTCTTTAGATTGAATCTGGGTACTGGCTCTTTGACAATAAGACAGAGCACTCTTTAATGTATCGCCACGAGCGGCAGTTAAACGGCGACATGTATCGCGAAACCAAAACACCTACTTACCGTGGCAGCGTGGGCGCTATTGCAGTTAATATCCATCTAGCAACTTGCGTTTTAGTTGTCTGTTGGCCACTGGTCAATCTCTTTCCATTGTAAATATAAATACGAATTGTCACCATATATCACAAGCATAACGTTTACCACATATGTACGTTACAAAGATCTTCGCTTAAAAATACAGCATACTTTGCTCTGAAAAAATTTTTTGGATTTTTGTGCTTATAACACGACGGCGTGCTGAGAAGATAATGACTCGGTCTGTTTTATTTGAAGTCAGTAACATTCTACATCTTTACTATGGATATCTGCAGCCCTCTGCTTCGTACCGCGTTACATAGCGGTGTGTGACGTGACTATGTTGGGGGTGAGAAAAAGCTCACAACACTAAAAGCACGAATTCGAAGACTTCGTCCGCATGTGGAGCACACTCTCCTTGAGCACGGCAGTGCCAAACTACACACGATCGCTGCGGCATCTGCAGCAAGCCGACGTCCTTGGTTCACTGCCGTCGATCATCCTACACACAGTCTCGATTTTCGTCTATGTGCAAAACTAAGAAAACCTTCGAGCACTTCAATTATTTCAAGCGGTGCAAGCAGAGGTAAGGTTGTGGCTCTGTTAACATAGTCAAACAATATACTGTGACGGTGTCAACAAAATAGTATCTAGTTGGGGAAATTGTGCTGGTTCCGAGGGTGAGTGTGTTGAAAACTAAATTTATTGACGTGAAGAATACCGATGCAGAATGTTCATGAAGTTTGTTTTATTTAAAAATCTTTGTGACTTTTCACTCAAAACTTCTCAACATTACTTTTCTGTACGTCCTCGTACAATGGATGTCTCAAAAAATACGTACATTGATCAAAATAAGTGTTAACATGAATGCTTTTAACAGCACTAGGTTCAAAAAATTTTAACTCTATGCCAATTGCAGATTAATTTTAATGGCAGCTAGCGCGATTATATGAGTGGACTATTAGATTTAATGGTGAGCATTTATGTAATTTTTAAACATTCTCTGCCTTGTCATTCTTCCTCTCTTAAGTGCCTCGTCTTCCAGTAACACTATCGATCGATAGCATGATCTGTTGTCCGTCCATGGTTTTTCAGACCATTGATTCAGTGCTGAACCCAAACTGCTGGTCTGAGTTATTTAGCCTGGATAATCCTGTGCGTCGTGGGTCACGTATGCCATTAATCTTTCAAAGAAATGGTTCAAATGGCTCTGAGCACTATGGGACTTAACATCTGAGGTCATCAGTCCCTTAGAACTTAGGTTTAAGTAGTTCTAACTAACCTAAGGACATCACACACACACACACACACACACACACACACACACACACACACACACACACACACACACACACACACCCGAGTCTGGATTCGAACCTGCGACCGTAGCGGTCGCGCGGTTCGAGACTGAAGCGCCTAGAACAGCTCGTCCACAATGGCCGGCCATTAATGTTTCATTGAATTATTAATTTCAACAAGTTTTATTTATTGTTGCGAAATTGCGCTACCAAAACAATCGAGTTTTGCTATGTGGATGCTGTTGAGAATTTCTGCATTTTCGTACCGCTATATTTTTGACTATATCTGTCGATGGTGTTGTTGTTGTCTTCAGTCCTGAGACTGGTGTGATGCAGCTCTCCATGCTACTCTATCCTGTGCAAGCTGCTTCATCTCCCAGTACCTACTGCAACCTACATCCTTCTGAATCTGCTTAGTGTATTCATCTCTTGGTCTCCCTCTACGATTTTTACCCTGCACGCTGCCCTCCAATGCTAAATTTGTGATCCCTTGATGCCTCAAAACATGTCCTACCAACCGATCCCTTCTTCTAGTCAAGTTGTGCCACAAACTTCTCTTCTCTCCAATCCTATTCAATACCTCCTCATTAGTTACGTGATCTACCCATCTAATCTTCAGCATTCTTCTGTAGCATCACATTTCGAAGGCTTCTATTCTCTTCTTGTCCAAACTAGTTATCGTCCATGTTTCACTTTCATACATGGTTACACTCCAAACAAATACTCGGAGAAACGACTTCCTGATACATAAATCTATATTCGATATTAACAAATTTCTCTTCTTCAGAAACGCTTTCCTTGCCATTGCCAGTCTACATTTTATATCCTCTCTACTTCGACCATCATCAGTTATTTTACTTCCTAAATAGCAAAACTCCTTTACTACTTTAAGTGTCTCATTTCCTAATCTAATCCCCTCAGCATCACCCGATTTAATTTGACTACATTCCATTATCCTCGTTTTGCTTTTGTTGATGTTCATCTTATATCCTCTTTTCAAGACACTGTCCATTCCGTTCAACTGCTCTTCCAAGTCCTTTGCCGTCTCTGACAGAATTACTATTTCATCGGCGAACCTCAAAGTTTTTACTTCTTCTCCATGAATTTTAATACCTACTCCAAATTTTTCTTTTGTTTCCTTCACTGCTTGCTCAATATACAGATTGAATAACATCGGGAGAGGCTACAACCCTGTCTCACTCCTTTTCCAACCACTGCTTCCCTTTCATGCCCCTCGACTCTAATAATTGCCATCTGGTTTCTGTACAAATTGTAAATATCCTTTCGCTCCCTGTATTTTACCCCTCTGTCGATGGTATCCTTAATATTTTTCGATACGATCGCATTTCAAATGCCTAATACAGTCCATGACTCAGCTCCATAGAGTAGGACACCGAACGTGTAACATCGAAGTAGTCGACTGCTCTGAAGGTTCTCAGCAGTCGCCGCGGACTAAATGACTGCAGGGGACTCGATGCATTGGCCATAAGTTTTCTAGTAATTCTGGAGATTTTCCTTTGGACTAAGTATGAAGTCGTTCCTTGTTGCTTAGATCGTGCAGGTTTCAGACCGATTGTGTTAGTATTGCTACACTACTAAATGTGTATCCACCACCATATCAGGGTATATAATGAAACGGCGGCCCTCTTTCGTCATGCCTTACAAGGAGATATCTCCAGCGGTAGGATCGACTTTCTGGAACCATCTATACGGTTATATAGGTTAAGCACCCAAGTATCGCACACTGCAGCCATTCATCCTGGTGAGTCGACGTTAGCGAGGAAGTGACGAGAAAAGAAATTCGGAATTTTGTGTGAGACTCGATAGTATGAAGAAAGCCGAATGACATAAGTTGGTTATGAGGATAATTGAAAGGATACTAGCTTCACATGCATGAGGTTGTGGGTTCGAATCTCACCAGAGAAATAAATCTATTTTAGGTCTTTATCGAAGTGACATTGATAATCATATTCCTTCAACTGATGTAAATATATATATTTATTTTTTTAGATCCACTCCTGGGTCACGTGATTCAATAGTGATATGAACTTCTTCATTTGGTCTAGTTTTTCTTCTTATCATCCCGTCTCCACTGGAAATATTTGTTTGTGAACTTTTAATTATCTTCATGTATCAATTCCGATTTAATGTCTCCTGTTTTTATTACCCTGTATTTTCGTCTACGTTATTGTGTACATTATATCGATTTCTCACTTTGCTTGAATTTTATTTTACTTAGAAAACATTCTCTCATTTATGTCCTCATCTACACTATAATTTCCATAGTGCACAAAGATTTTATGTTATGTTTTAAATATTTGTATATCGATTACCATGCAAAAAAAGGCACGTCTCCCAAAGAAAAACGTTTTTCACATTAATGCACAGTCAATATAAATAGATTATTTCGTCTTTGGTTTTTTAATTAATTTATCGGAGTTTTGAAGTAATTCAATAGTCAAACAGATAGGTATAATAAATTACACTTTCACAAAAATTCCGATTGGAAGAAAAATTAAACAAATGGAAAAGTTCATACGGTGACTAAAACGATGTGACAAAAGAATAGAACGAAATAAATTACATTTAAACCAATAAATAGAGTACAAATAAACATCAAAGTCATTTCTATAAAGATTTAAAAAAAAATTACTGCACCTGACGAGGCATGGTTAAGCTTCTATCGTAACCATTATGACACGTAACCAGACTGTGGAATACGACTTCCTTCACGCTATGTAGCATCACGCAAAATTTTGAAATCTTTTCCGTCAGTTACTTTCAAACCGAGGGCCACCTGGATGCAGGGATCTTAAGTTGCACTACGGCTTATTTGGATTCAAAAAGTCGATCCCACCGCTGGGGGCTCTCCTTGTTAGTTTTAAGAGTAACAAACGGCTCATTTTGAAATAACAGTAATATCGCAGTCCAGTAGCGCCGGACCCTGCAAACTTGAAAGACAACTCCAGCAAAGGCAAAGAAAATGTTACTGTAGCAAGTAAATTACTGTAGGCAACTGAACAACAACGAAATAATAACAATAATAGGTTCGCAGGAGAGCTTCTGTAAAGTTTACAAGGTAGGAGACGAGGCACTGGTAAAGCTGTGAGGACAGGGCGTGAGTCGTGCTGGGGTGGCTCAGTTGGTAGAGCACTTGCCAGCGAAAGGCAAGGGTCCCGAGTTCGAGTCTCGGTGCGGCACCCATTTTCAATCTGCCAGGAAGTTTCAATAATAATAATAATAATAGATCCAGTCATATTAATATGACCAACTCCTATTTTCGAGGTCAACGTGTAATAACCCATAGACTCCAGGAGATAGCATTAGTAGGTGATGAATGGGGGTGGGGGGAGGAGGCTGGAAACAGTGAAGTCGTTGTCATAATGCGTAAAAGGGGCGATTTATGTGACGTCCAACAGGGCATAATCGTTGGCTTTCTTCCCAAGGGTGGAAGCATTTCCGAAACGGCAAAATCTGTAATCTTTTCACATGCCACTGTATGTAAAGTAAACCGTGAGTGGCAAAATCTCGGTATTCTAATCCGGCTCCAAGGCAAGTGTGTTGGACTACGGGCAGTAGGCGACACAGGTGAACGATAGCTGCAGATGTGTGTGCTGGCGAGAAGACGTGCAACTTTTGTGCAGCTGACAGCCCAGGCGAACCGAGGGCTGCCACCAATGTTTCCTCAACAACTTATGGGCTTCCGCAGTGGGCACCTGGTCCCTGCACCCACGCTGACTGCTCTTCATTGGCGTTGAAAGCTTGCATTTGCACGCCGGTACCACAACTGAAAGTCCACTGAGTGCTACAGGTGGCCTCTCCATATTCATCACATTTTGTGCTCCATCGGACAGATTGAAAGCAAACGCCCTGCAACCCTGAGGGAGTGTTATGGTGTGGGCAATGTTTTCGTGGCACTCCCTGGGTGATCTCGTTGTTCTGAAAGGCACAATGGATCAACCCTAGTACGCACCTATCCTTGGGGACCAAATACACCCCTAGATGCACGTGTAACATAGCTCGCAGTGTATGTGCGTGGTTCTGAAAGCTCTAGGATGAATTTACCGTACTGCCCTCACCACCAAATTTTCCGCCTTTAAACCCAATCGAGAATCTGAAAGGCCACCTCGATCGAGTAGATTGTGCCACGGATCCTCAATCGATAGAATTCTATCGCAGCATGACAAGTACTGGGGTAGGAATGGCTTCTTATGACTGTCGTTACATCATTGACTCTATTCCTGTGCGTCTCGTGCTGCAGAAGGTGTTTATTGCGTATTTTAACACGTGGTCAGATTACTGCGACTGGACAGTGTAATAATAATAATAAATTTCGCTTATTTCAGTGCCCTCGTTTAAGTCTTTCAATTGGACGGCACTTTGAAGATATGCTTATCATTAACGTACTCCAGTTGTCCAACCGGGGAAAGGGAATCGGCAGTTTAACGTGGAATCCGCACCACGTGTTGTTTCTACCGACTCCTCATATCATTGAGAGGTGAAGGCTGTATTAAAAGCAGACAGAAAAATTTATTTGTTCATCTGGGATTCGATCCCGAGATTCTCGATTTGCAGGCACGCGCTGTGCCGGTAGACCACCAGGTACAACAGTTACGAGACGGTAATCGAACTGTATTGGCAGAGTATTTCGTCGTATTTTGCGTCAAGTAAATGTGCTGTGGTGCAAGCCAAAGTACATTCACGCTAAGGGCATCAGTTCCGATCCCAGAAAAATGTGCAGCCAGAGCAGTATTGTAAGTAAAAATCAAACTCTTCCATTTTTCTTACCGAATTGCTATACATCTAGAAAACAAACCAAAATTGTGAAAACATTTCATACAAGATTACTGACAAATTTTTATGAGTAAAAATAAACGGGTATGGTAATATACATGGAGGTGAATGAAAAGTAGTGGCAGTTTGGCTATAATTCATGTCAGTCTTCATTGACTAAAATTCACATTTCCGTCTCGCGTCTCGATCACTTTCCACACCCACATGAAAGATTTCATACACTGTCTGTGCATCCATCTGTGATGATGTCTCGCTAGGACCGCCATATGGTGTCTTATCATTTGCTGTAAGACGTGCCACGAAACACTTCGTTCATTTGGGTGATCAGGCCATAATTGGGGGGACTCTACCGGATGAATACGGTGGATGTCCCAGTATATCCCGCTGCCACGTATGCGGTGCTCCTGCACAGGGCTCGTCGTTTGGCGTCGTGTAAGTTGGTAGAATGCAGCACTGGAGGGAAAGATTGTTGCGCGCTCCGACCACGTGCCCTTCCAGTCTGCACCCAAGCACGTTTTTCGTGTTTCCCAAACATACTATTAAGGCACTCGAGCTAGCCTCTCCAACTCTGAGAGAGTACACACTGCAACTGACTCAAACACGACTTGTGCTGCTGACTTTACTACTTCAGCCCACCATCTGTCAGCAACAGAAAGTGTGCGTACCGAATGACTCACATCCGTCATATTATGGCATTGTGCTACCACTTTTTATCCAACACATGCAAAGACGCATGTGTGACTACTTGTTGTCTCCCATCTTGGTAGTGGCCTAATTATTGGGAGGTTTTGAAGTGCATTATCTATACGTGGTGTATCAAAAACAATCATCCGACCTGGGCCGTCTATATTTCTGGAACTAAGAAACATATACAATGAATACAATGAATTTTGTCCTTTGATGTACGAAAACTAAAAAAGTTATTTTCATCCTTTTCATTGGTGTTCAATATGCATCGTTGAGATGCACGAAACATGTCAATGCGGTGTTCAAATTGTACCAACACTGCAGCAAGCATGTCTGGAGTTACAGTTTCCACAGGTGCTGTTATGCGATGTCTCAGTTCATTTATTGCTGTTGGTAATGTAGGTGCATAAAGAGTCTCTTACAAAACCATACATATATAATCACATATAGTCGGGTGCGGTGACCTTGGAGTCTAGTAGTCTAAGGGTGAGTGATTTAGTCCAGTGTGAACGATCCATCGTTCAGCAATCGTTTGATTTAGAAATTCCCACACTTCCAGATGCCACTGTCGCGGTGCCCCATCGCATTGGAAAATGAAGTCGTTCGAATCAAACTGTGGGAAGAGAAAGTTTTCAGGCATATCGAGATATATGCTTACTGTAACAGTGTTTCCGGCAAAGAAATATGAATCATACACATTTTCCCTCTAAACTGTACAAAATACATTAAATTTAGGAGAGTCTATTTTATGTTGTACACCTTCATGTGGTTGTCCCGTACCTCATATTGTCACATTATGAGAGTTCACCTCTCTGTGTAAATGGAGTGTTGCCTCGTCACTAAACACTAACTGTGGGAGAAAACGGCCATCCTCCACCTTGACAAGAGTGAAATTATGGAACTTCACACGATGTATCGCCCTCACGAACAGCTCGCATTATCTGAATTTAATATTGTTTGATGCATAAACGTCGACGCAGAGACGCCAGACGGACATCGGGGACGTGCTGAGCTCTCGAGCTGCACGGCGAACGGATTTCTGCGGACCCCTCGTGAAACTGTGGCGGATGCGTTTGACGTCTGTGTCAGGCATTCGGGGACGGCCCGGCGATTCGCCTTTCCGCAAATCTTCTCTTTCTCTTAATCGTTGATGCCATCATCTAATGCTCTGTGCTGTAGGAGGATCATCATCGTACCTTGTACGAAAGTCACGTCGAACACTTATTACTGCCCACACTGCGCAAAATGCAGAACACAAAACGCTTCCTGTCGCCGCGACACCATTTTTACTAGGACTGAAATGGTCGGACAGTGCTGCTGCCAAGCGGTAACCATGTAAAGCCGTAGGGTTTGCTCTTTCCAGCAGTACGCTATTCACGCACATATGTCGAATAACATAATAGTTACTTTTTTTAAAAAATCGGTTGATCCTTTTTGATACACCCTGCATATTTACACTCTAAACAGTACCACCAATAAATTATCCCAGTGTGAAGGAAATCGTTAGATGTGATGTACGTGTAAAGGCAAACAAATGATAACAATTACTGTTAAATTGGGTGACTCATTCAGGAGAAAGTCATAACGCGTTGGGCCACCTCTGGCCTTTAAGGAAGCAGCTATTCGACTTGATCTTCATTGATAAAGTTGGTGGATGTCCTCCTGACGGATGTCGTACCATATTCAGTTCAATTGATTTGTTACATCGTCAAAATCTCGACCTGGTTGCAAGGAGAATCTCATATAGCTCCAAAATTGGGGAGAGAGGTGGAGATCTTGTTGGCCAGTGTATTGTCACGTACGTACACACAGATGAAACTCTCAACATGTGTGATGCATAAAATATCGTCTACACTGAAAGCGTTCCCAGCAGAGGTTAACCCCTCGTAATGGCAAAAGGTGGTCATACCGCATATTGAAGTCCACTACCAGGTGTCTGGATACTTTTGATCGGATAGTGTATTTCAGAATGTTAGCAGTGGCCAGAATTTGGGACATTCGGCTTTGAGCTTAAAGCTGGTGCGAGGCGGTTCAAGATACCTCTAAAAATAGACACATCTGGCAGCATTAGAGTGAAATGTCCATCAAAGAAGCTGTGTTGCGCTCTCTACCTACAGTTGTTCTCGTGGGCGTCAGAGCCCCCGTACGCAAGAGGCCCCCTGGGTTTTATACTGCGGACACGGTAGTCGCGCCTGATGAGCTCTCAGAAATTATGAAATGTATTCGAAATTTCTATTATGGTGGAACAACAACTGTACAATATACCGGAAACATGCACGATGTTCCGAAATTTCCGTTACAAACTCCTAGTGTAGATGGGGAATGAGTACACAATACTCGTATTCTGAATTGGAACCCATCTCCTGTAACGCACCGTTTCCTCGCTACAGCCGTCGGAAAACATGTTAGTAACGCGACCACTTGTACAAGTAAGTCATTAGCTGTGACCCAGTACATCGATAGTTCCACAATTCCACTCATTAAAAGGAAACTTGATAAGTTTTTAGAAACACTCTTCTTTACAATACGGCCTTTTGAAACTTAGGTGCGCTGCGTCTCTTTGTAGCACTGCAGTCACCCGTGCTGACGGTGAACGCGCCATTATCTCAAAGTCGTTGCGCAGTTGTGGCGAAAAGCGTATGCCGTGAAGTTGGACGCTGCTGAGAACGAGCTTGATAAAGGCGACGAACTTCGCCATACAGTAGGATCATATCGGTGTATTCGGCAAAAGTGCACTCCGCAATATTTCTCTAAGACTGAGAGACACTTGAGTGACGCACGAACCTTGTCAGAGTGGCAGGGCTGACGGTGAATGACATCCGACGTAAGCATCTTCCCCCACCCCTTCCGCCATCCCACGATGGCTACCCTGTTGCATACCCACCTAGCAAACATGTATTCAAACGGCTGTAGCACGGAAAGTATACGTTTCCGTACGGGGGTTCATATTAAAAATATTGTCGCTTAGTTCCCTCTAAAAGTGCTAGAATTTCGGAAAACTCTGTATCTGTCCAGTAAACTGTACAGCTGGTGTCGTACCACATTCGAAATATCCGATTATATTTCAGGATTTGGGTGTTACGGCATTTTGCAGAAACGTTACTGAATTTTGCTGCATATTGTTATCATTAAAGTGAACTACCGTTTCTGTCTCCATACCATAAATCATAAGTACCATTTATATCGTTTCAAGCACTATTCAGCTGCTAGGTTTTAGGAAAAAATAATTGTATCATTCTCAAAATATCGGACAGAAGCGATATAGTTCCTACAAAGAACGCTAGCGAAGATGAACAAGTGCTCATGGTTCCTGATGTATGCATGTAACAGCCTATGTGTACTGCACATTGTTTTCTTCTCTCGTTCCGTACCACCACACCTGAAAGTTTCCTGTCCTACATCTTAGCAACAACGATAACGGTACATACTGAGGTAACAGAAAGGTTCTCTGTTATAATTTTCCGGTACAAGGACATAATCTCAAATTTATGCATTTTTCCATCTGCATCATCTTAGAAAGGTTGTAACATCTTCGTGGGATCCCTCTATTTTTGTAGGCACCGGTATCTGTAACTTTGACGCTCTGTAGCGTCGCTGGCTGACGTTTTCAGAAGTAGATTCCTATGTAAAACTTCATCAGTTACGTCCCCTGAACAGCCCTGAGTAGTGTGAAGCATGATTTGTGAAACACCCTGTATAAAGAATGAATAACATCAGGGAATGGACTAGAATCCTGTCTCACTCACTTGTCACGTATTTCCTTTCTTTCATGTCCTTCAACTCGTACAGCTGCTGTCTCGTTTCTGGTGGAGTTCTAAGTAATGCTTCGCTCGCTACATTTTATTCCTGGTTGCATCTTAAATTCAAACTGTATATTCTGGTCAACATCGTCAAAAGTTTTTTCTGTATCGAAAGATGTTATAAATATGGGTGCTGTTCCCTCCAAATTGATTTTCCTCTAAATCAGCTTCTGTAAGGTGCTCCATTCCTCTGCAAATACTTTGTATCAGTATTTTCAGCTAGGAGTTATCATAGTGGTGGTTTGAAAATATTCGCACTGACCACGAGTTGCCTTATTTGGTATTGGTGCTATTACGCTTCTCGTTTAGTTTGAGGATTTAGCGGGTATTTCAGCCGGCGTACTCGTTCAGGAATGAAGCAGCAAATCCCGGCAGAGTGAGTCGTCGCCAGCTCCGCTAGAGTCCACTGGTAGCGAAGCCCTGCGCTACAGACAACTGACTGTGTGAGGGACCAGTAGCGACACCTAGCAGCGATGTAGTGAAAAGGAAATAGTATTGCTAAAAGTTTTATCCACGATTTTTAGCATTTAGAATGGAGATATGGCACAGAATTTAATAGAAAAAGAAAACAGCTATAGTAGCAGTCTCTCTCTCGCAATGCAACAATAGTACAAAAACAATAGACCAACTGAATCTGTAGAGGTAATAATAAAATTTATTTTCTGACCTGCAAGATACTTTCATATAAAGCTGAGCCTGAGAGGATGTCAGCTAACTACCGTCAGAAATATAATATGTAGACCTGTCAGTAAAATCGTCAAGAAATTCGTTTTTTAAATGTAAAATGTTATCTGTTTAATTTAACATTCAGCTCACATAAAACCAGGATAATTATCCTCTTTCATACAAAGAAAGAGAGTACCTCATTAGTGACCTGTGTCATATCATAATCTCATTTTGACTCTCGAATAATAAAAAAAAATTTGATATAATATTTTGCATTTCTTTTGACATTGAAACAATTTATCCTGTTCCTGCACTGAGAATGTACTAAGTAAATATGTAATATATGTATCAGTATTATAGCCAAATTTATTTTTCTAATTACTGATTATTAAGTACCAAAACAGCTTCCAATTTCTTGTAGTTATCTTAGCAGCATTTAGAACAAAAACGAAAATAAAACGTATTAGTTTTTTTAGTAAGGATATTATTTCATTGTTGTAATCCTTAAAATTTAAAATAAGTGATTGCAGCAGCATAATGAGGTATATTTTGTAGTGTGGGAGTGAGCTCCACGTGGGATCCGAAGCACGGACCCCACGGGGGTGCCCGGCATGCGCCACATGCCAGGGCAGAGGTGGAGGCTAGTGTTCGGAAATCTGAAAATTCCAGCGCCGGCCGGGGATTGAACCCCGGCCCGGCTGGGGCGAATAGCCCCAGCCGAGGCGCTGGAACGTTCCAGACCCCCTTACCACTAGACCACCGGGGACCCCGGCCGTTTCCTGCTCTGAACTCGGTCTGGTAGTCCTGTCACACTTCCTGTTGTCGGCTGTGTTTACATCGGACGCTGAGTGGCATAGTGTAGCCGGCAACATTAGAACGCTGTGAGGGGGAAGTGTTTACCTCCGACTAGTAGCTGTCCCCCCTACCCAGGTGAAGTAGCTTTACAGTTACCAAAGACATTTGAAATCAGCCTTTGCGACTGTATGCAGTCGACGGTTGTTAATCGTTTGTTTCAACCTGTTCCCAAATGCCTCGAGAAAACCGAAGCAACTTCTTCACTAATCGAGGCGACTGTCATATGAAAACGACCCGCAGACATTCTATAATTACAAGTCAACGCCTAGCTTAAACCAGATAATTCTGTTTCATCAGTTGTTTTAACAATGCATGAAATACCACAGCATATTATTAATCCGTTGCAAATAAATTTCTGTGTGTGCAGTTCAGGTCTGCGCCGTAGATTTTTCGTGAAAACGTCGGGATAAAATCGTAACATGTGTTTCATATTAATATGAAATTTAGTTAACAATATCTTTATTACAGTGGTCACACTCACAATTTTGGACTTTTCAGTGGCTGGGGTACGATATAGCCTTTGAGTACGTTATCGCGTTGCGCAATTTCTTCCTTTTTTTCCGACTCTGAGGGAGCTGTCGCCTTCTCTCAGCGCTGCCCTTTTTAGGCTTTTGTCGCGTTTTCTGTAATTTAGAGCATATTTACAAGTCCTGAGACGAACTCTTCCTGTGTGTCGTAGGTTTAAACTCAATATATAGATTTTCGTTTATATTCCAGCGAATATTTTTATTTTCCATTCCTCCTAGCGGCGCTCCCTAAGCTGTTCATCGCAATGACACACGAATGAGAATCCTAGCTTACAGCTACACCAGTTTACAACTTTTCACAAAGATGATTCCTAACAATGACCCGCATATGCCAACACAGGCAATAAGCGACAACCACGTGGACTTAACCTTTGTTTGCGCACTGTCGGTCTCGTAATTAATAGTGATTCAAATCAGACGCCATTTTGTCATATAAGAAACTCCGACCAAGGAGAAACTAGACGTTTTCACGTCAGAATACCTTCCAGGAAGTTTTCGACTTTCGTAAAACAGAAACGAGTTTCGACGCTGTGGAATGCTTCGAGAAGTAGTAGGTGACGAATTGTTTCGGGATTCCACTATCCATGCTGCAAACGATCATCGAGCTGAAAGGTAATGTTGCTGATAATTGTTAAAAGGCGGGAGCAAGCAGACCGGCGAGGCGAGTTCCCGCCTCTTGCTGAAAGCTTATGGAATTGGCTTACTCAGTGCAGGGTAGCAAGGGTATTTGTCGGAGGTTATAGCTTAACGGAACGCTAAATCATTAACGGTTAGTCTGGGAACCGAAGTCTCAGATACAAATAAGAAGTGACACGCTAAATCCAAAGGCATAAGGTGGTTTATAAGAAATTTAGTTCACAAAATGCATCCATTCGTAACAGTTTGTCCAGTATTGAAAAATGAATGAAGCTGAATTTATGTATTTTCGAACATTTGTGTGTAACTTCCGTTTCAAATACTAAAGCAAATAACATGTAAGAAAACTGGAAATACGTTAGTAAAAAGAAAATCAAAATTTTATTTCGATTTTTCCTGATTTCATCTAGAGTAAAGTCGAGTTAAATAGAATTAATTATTCGAACTTCGAATTGTGCAGACTCGATTGTAGCGGTCCCTTGCGCTTCGAATTTTCTAGAGTCAGGAGTAATGTCTAAAAAGTAAAAACAAGTCTTTTCGTACTACTATCCACGTTGCAGTGGATGCTGGTTTGGTTGTCCTTTTTAGTATATCAGTATGATCATAGAGTCATAATCAACGTACGCAACGCTGTTACGGCATAAACGTACGTTTATTTTTACCAAAGTCGCGTAAGAATGCGCTTTTGCCATGCATCCCAACTCCCTAAATCCGCCATCAGGCAAAAGAAAGTGAATACTCTTTCCTTTGTTTTCACCCTTCATCGATGACAATTGATAATGACTTGGCAGCAGAGACCTGTATAGCTTGAGTGAGTGCTTAAACGAAAGGCATGGACGAATAAAAATACAAAACAGATATATACGTAACGTCACGTAACCCTGAAGAAAAGCAGACTTGGTTTATTTTACCATATCAGTTAATTCTTTTAAAACATCGTAAGTAGAATTAACAATTTCGGTTGCTTTCAACATCTAGGAATGTTCTTTATAATAGATAAGTTTCTGATATTTACTTAGAGCATTCTTGTGTCTTTTCCCCTTGCATTTGGAGTTGTCTTCTCTGACTGCAGATTTTTGAGCAGCAGTGATGTCAATATCCTACATTTATGTTGGTCTGCAGCGCTGAGGTTGATCCCTCACCTGTGGTCGAGTGAGAGATCATTCCAAAGTATGGCAGGCAGCGAAAGACTTTGCGAGGGGCCGATCGTAGGGCCTCCAGAGGAACCTTCTTGGAACGCAAATTCGGGGTGTTCACAGAAGGTGAGTTTGCTGGTAGTTCGGAACTCCAATAATAGGCGCGTAATTGGTCCCCCTTAGTAACATGGCTGCCAAGGTGTGGAAGGATGGCAGTGTGCACAAGGTGGGGGAGTCAGTCCTGATTTCTAAAGAGTGCTTCCGGATGCCATGAAGAGTACAGGGTGCACCCAACTGCAGGTGGTGGCCCCAGTCGGTGCCAATGGCTTGTGTCGCTTTGGATTGGAGGAGATTCTCTCTCCTTTTGTTTAGCGGAAATGGTAAAGACTGCCAGTCTTGCTTGCGAGATTAAAGCGGAGCTCACTATCTGCAGCATCATCGACAGAACCGACTGTGGTCCTTCGGTGCAGAGCCGAGTGGAAGGTATGAATCATAGGCTCAGGCGGTTATGTGACTGTGTAGGCCTCAGAGTCCTTGACTTGTGCCGTAGGGTAGTGGGTTTCTGGATTCCGCTTAATAGGTCAGGAGTCCACTACACGGGTAGTGGGGGCGGCTGGGGTGCATTTTTAGGTTAGAGGGTCTCAGGAAAACATAGAAATGGCGTCTGTCTAAAAGGGGGCAGGTAACACACAGTAAGGTGGTTGTAGAAACGATCGGTGTTGTAAATTATCGTAGCTGTGTTGGGAAAGAACCAGAGCTCCAGGCCCTAATAGAAAGCACTGAAGCTCAAACAGTTATAGGTACGGAAACCTGGCTAAAGCCGGAAATATGTTAAGCCGAAATTTTTTCAAACGACCTAACAACGTTCAGAAGGGATAGATTAAACATAGTTGGTGCTGGAGTATTTATTGCTGTCAGAAGTAGTTTACCTTGTAGTGAAACTGAAGTAGATAGTTCCTGCGAAATAGTTTGGGTAGAGGCTGTACTTGTCAATCGGACTAAACTGGATCGTTTTACCGACCCCCGAGTGAGAGGATATAGTTGCTGAACAGTTCAAAGAAAACGTGAGTCTCATTTCAAAAGGTACCCCACTCACACAATTATAGTCGGTGGTGATTTCAATGTATCCTCGATATGGTGGAAAATTTACACGTTTAAAGCCGGCGGCAGGCTTAAAACGTCACCTGAAATAGTACTGAATGCTTTCTAAAAAGAGTATTTTGAACTATTAGTTCGTGAGCCCACTCGAAGCATAAATGGTTACGAAAGCGTACTTGACCTCATAGCAGCAAATATTCCTGGATGAATAGGTAGTGTCATGACGAATACAGGGATTAGCGACCACAAGTCAGTTGCCTGTACACTGAATAGTGTAACACCTACAACCATCAAAAAGAAACTCAAAGTACATCTATTTTAAAAAAGCTAATAATGCTCTTAACGATTTTTAAGGAAACAGCCTCCACTCCTTCCGATCTGATCATGTAAACGTAGAAAAGATGTGGAATGATTTCAGAGAAATAGTATCGATTTCAATTGAGAGATATATATACCACATAGATTAATAAGTGATGGTACTGATCCCCCATGGACAAAACGGGTGAAATCGCTGTTGCAGAAGTAACGAAAAAACATGCCAAATCTAAAAGAATCCAAAATCCGCAAGACTGGCAATGTTTTGCAGAAGTTCTAAATATAGCGGTTACTACAGTGCGAGATGCTCTTGATAATTTCCGCAACAAAACTCTGTTTCGAAATCTGGCGAGAAACCCAGAGATTCTGTTCATGCATAGAGTACACCAGTGTCAAGACGCAATCAGTACCTTCACTGCGCGAAAGTAACGGTGGAGTCACTGATGACAGTGCCACTAAAGTAGAGTTAAGAAACGTGGTTTTCCGAAACTCCTTCAGCAAAGAATACGAAGTAAGCATTCCCGAAGCCCAGTCAACAGAAAGTGCCAAAATGAGAAGCATATACCCTCGGTGTAGCAAAGCAGCTTAAATCACTTATTAAAGGCAAGGTTTCCGTTCCAGATTGTATACCAGTCAAGTTCCTCTGAGTGTGCTGATACAATAGTTCCATGTTTAGTAATTATATACAACCGCTTACAGAAAGATCCGTACCTAAAGACTGGAAAATTGCTCAGGTCACACCAATTTCTTAAAGTACTGCCTTTTGTGATGTTTAACAAAACTTTTGGCAAGCGTACTTGTTATACAAATGGGCACGGCAAAGGCTTAAGGTCGTAAAAAAAAATTTCAGCGTTAAACTGGAAATAGTTGTAGGAGAGTATCAGAAGTAATAACCTAATGACATCTTTAATTTCTTGTACATTAGGTTTTTGTGTTTGAGAAGATTCTCATCAGTAATTTTAATAGTCTCATAAATGTGAATGTTAGCAAGTAAATTAACTACGTTAAAGGATACGGAATTACCATCATCAGAAATGGAAAAGTTTTTAATTTTAGCTGTTAGTTAAAGGGAATTTTTGACAGTGTAGTTTTCTTCAAAGACATAATACTCTTTAAATGGTGTACGAGATTTTTTTGCCGATTTCGTAGAAGCGCCGTCTGTATAGTTAACACTGTGGACAGGAAGCGAAGGCGGCGTGCAGTCGGAGGCGATGCTGGGTTCGTAGCGGTGGGCACCAATTGTCGGCTACGACGGGACTGCCCGGGAGGCACACTCACACTCCAGTGGCCGCACGTGTCACGGTGAATGCAGCAGTGACCCTGTCGCGGATGCGTGCACCACCTGTTCTAGTGTCTCGTGTACACGAAGGACCTCTGCGGACCGAGCTGCAACTTTCTTAGCTCGCTGGACTGTGCAGTTACTGATTTACAGGGGCTATGCTCTATGCAGCCTGCCTGGCAGAGGTATGTTGCAGGGTGGCATCAGAGCCTGACGGCTTCCGCGACTGGACAAATGAACTGGCGATAAAAAAAAATCACAGCAACAAACGAACAAAAAATCATGTAGAGTAATGAAATTTCGGGAATACGTCTGTCTATGTAGGATATTTAAGTAATTAACATTGCAGCATCACAGGGCAACGTAAGCGCGAAATAAGCCGTTGCAAAAGTGACATGCTGGTAAGTTAATAACAGATGTAACGATCAGAATGTTGAATGCAAACATTGAAACGGGCATGCATTGTGTTGTAATGGTGTGCGATGTCAGTTTTGTGTCGCAAATGCCGGTGGTTTGGGGGTCAGTGAAATGCATGCTACTGGGCGCCTTGGCTCGGGGCTGTCCCTGAAGTAATCGATTATTATTTCGTTATGTCGTCGACTGCTGTTCGAATTGCTACTGCAGAAGAAATGTGATGTGCCAGAGACGTACGCTAGACACGACTGCCTTCCCTCTTGGTAGCGCCACGTGACCGGTCGGAGCCCGAGCTTTTTGCAACCGTACATTCTCGCGGTCACCGCTGCCAGTATACAGTGCTACATTTTTGCCAAGTCTCCTGCGAAATCGCTGGAGGAACATCCAGCTTCTCGTGTCCCTATTACACGACCTCGTTCAAACTCGTTAAGATGATCGTAATGGCGTCTCTGTCTCCTCAAAGGCATTCTTGTCTAAGATCAAACCACCACGTCCAATCTAGAAGGTAACTAACGCTCACAACCGCCACGGCGTGTATTTACAGCAGACCTGATCTGCACCCTCACAGTGCCCCCCCCCCCCCCCTACTAACACCATTCTTATGCGACTGGCGCGAAATTTAAATCGACACTATTTTTCAATTGTAGAAACACGCCTACCAACTTTTGTTTATCTCTCACAACTGCTTGTGGTGTAGCGATTTTTTCCGTCGCTGTATGTTCAAGAATTCTGCAGCAAATGGATGTTAACGATATTGGACTGTAATTTTGCAGGTCCGTCCTATTACTGTTCTTATACACTACTGGCCATTAAAATTGCTACAGATGATAAACGGGTATTCATTGGACAAATATATTATACTAGAACTGACATGTGATTACATTTTCACGCAATTTGGGTCCATAGATCCAGAGAAATCAGTACCCAGAACAACCACCCCTGGCCGTAATAACGGCCTTGATACGGATGGGCATTGAGTCAAACAGAGCTTGGATGGCGTGTACAGGTACAGCTGCCCATGCAGCTTCAACACGATACCACAGCTCATCAAAAGTAGTGACTGGAGTATTGTGACGAGCCCGTTGCTCGGCTACCATTGACCAGGCCTTTTCAGTTGGTGAGAGATCTGGAGAATGTGCTGGCCAGGGCATCAGTCGAAAATTTTCTGTATCCAGAAAGGCCAGTACAGGACCTGTAACATGTGGTCTTGCATTATCCTGCTGAAATGAAGAGTAGAGCCACGGGTCGTAGCACATCTGCAATGTAACGTCCACTGTTCAAAGTGCCGCCAATGCGGACAAGAGGTGACCGAGACGTGTAACCAATTGCTCCCCATACCATCACGCGGGGTGATACAGCAGTATGGCGATGACGAATACACGCTTTCGTGATGCTGTAAACAGAACCTGCATTCATCCGAAAAAATGACGTTTTGCCATTCGTGCAGCCAGGTTCGTCGTTGAGTACACCATCGCAGGCGCTCTTGTCTGTGATGCAGCGTCAAGAGTAACAGAGCTCATAGTCCATGCTGCTGCAAACGTCGTCAAACTGTTCGTGCAGATGGTTGTTGTCTTGGAAACGTCCCCACCTGTTGACTCAGGGATCGAGACGTGGCTGCACGGTCCGTTACAGCCATGCGGATAAGATGTCTGTCATCTAGACTGCTAGTGATACGAGGTCGCTGGGATCCTGCATGGCATTCCGTATTACGCTCCTGAGCCCACCGATTCCATATTCTGCTAACAGTCATTGGATCTCGACCAAGCAGCAATGTCGCGCTCCGATAAACCGCAATCGCGATAGGCTAGAATCCGACATTTATCAGTCGGAAACGTGATGGCACGCATTTCTCCTCCTTACACGAGGCATGACAACAACGTTTCACCAGACAACGCCGGTCAACTGCTGTTTGTGTATGAGAAATCGGTTGAAAACTTTCCTCATGCCAGCACGTTGTAGGTGTCGCCACCGGCGTCAATGTTGTGTGAATGCTCAGGAAAGCTAATTATTTGCATATCACAGCATCTTCTTCCTGTCGGTTATATTTCGCGCGTGTAGCAGGTCATCTTCGTAGTATAGCAATCTTAATGGCCATTAGTGTACATAGGAGTCACTTTTTTCCAGTCACTTGGGACTTTGCGTTATGCGAGAGATTCACGATAAATGCAATCTAAGTAAGGGGCCAATGCCGTAGAGTACTGTTTGTGAAACCGAATCGGTATTCGGTCAGGACCTGGCGACTTATTTGCTACCAAATGTTCCAGCTGCTTCTCTAGGCTAGGAATGTCCATTACCGTGGTGTCGACACGAGAGTGTAACGACTGCATGTTTCTACGATTCTGCTGCGTGAAATATTCCTTAAACATGAAATTTAAAACTTGAGCATTCCTTTTGTTGTTTTCTACTAGCACACCAGGCTGAAGCTTCGCCCCCCACTCAGCGGTTTTACGCAGGACCAGAATAGTCTCGCGATCTCTTCAAGATAATTTGTTGAGGTATGACGGCGGCAGCTTTATGCTCGAGCATCGATCTTTCCACAGACGCACGAATCACTACTAACCTTGAATTGTTGTTAGCGTGCTCTCTGTTGAACTGAGTGTGCAACAGTCTCTGCTTCATCATCATTTTCCGCAATGTATCTTCTCCATCCTTCATTCGCTTACTAGGCACATACTTTTCCACAGCACGATTTAGAATCTGTTCAAACTTGGCTTATAATTACTCTACACCCATCATACTGGAACTAAATAATGTCCATTCACTGTTAGAATTTCAAACAACCGCTTTTCTGCTCAACTACTCTCCTAGCTTTCTTGATTGATTTAATAACTTAAGTAACCATCGTCGCTACGGCGACGTCATTATCACTAACGCCTGTCTCTGTAGTGACACCCTCGGTGAGTCCAGGCATCTTTGTAGCTACATGCTCTAAAATTCTTACATCAAAAAAAGTTTAGCATCACTTCGGTTGGTTCCGGAAACTATTCCAATTTTTTGTACAGAGATCGATATAAACATCGTTTCCGCCCTTATTATTGCTCATAAAAATAGCACATGGCATGTTGTACCACCGTATAGCGAGACCTTCAGAGTCGGTTGCCCAGATTGGTGTACACACCGGAACCTGTAATACCCACTACCACGTCCTCTAGAATTAATGCACGCCTGTATTCGTCGTGGAAATACGATCCACAAGTTCATCAAGGCAGATTGTCCCATTCCTAACGGTGATTCGGCGTAGATCACTCAGTGTGGTTGGAGGGTCACGTCGGCCATAAACAGCCCTCTTCAGTCTGTCCCAGGTATGTTCGATAGGGTACATGTCTGGAGAAAAATGGTTCAAATGGCTCTGAGCACTATGCAAATTGACTTACGAGGTCATGAGTCGCCTAGAACTTAGAACTAATTAAACCTAACTAGCCTAAGGACATCACACACATCCATGCCCATGGCAGCATTCGAACCTGAGACCGTAGCTGTCGCCCGGCTCCAGACTGTAGCGCCTAGAACCGCTCTGCCACTCCGGCCGGCACATGTCTGGAGAATATGCTGGCCACACTAGTCGGGCGATGTCGTTATCCTGAAGGAAGTCCGCCACAAGATGTGCACGATGGGGCCGCGAATTGTCGTCCATGAAGACGAATGCCTCGGCCATATACTGTATACTGCCGATCTCGTTGCACTAAAAACGAAATTAAAAAATCGGTCGGAGGATGGCATTCACGTATTGTACAGCCGTTGCGGCGCCTTCCATGACCACGAGAGAGTACATCGGCCCCACATAATGCCACCCCAAAACAGCAGGGAACCTCTATGTTGCTGCACTCGCTGGACAGTGTATTTAAAGCTTTCAGCCTGACCGGGTTGCCTCCAAGCACGTCTCCGACGATTGTCTGGTTGAAGGTATATATGAGACTCATCGGTGCAGAGAACGTGATGCCAATGCTGAGAGGTCCATCCGGCATGTTGTTGGGCCCATCGGTACCGCGCTGCACTGTGTCGTAGTTGCGAAGATGGACCTCGCCACGGACGTCGGGAGTGAAGACGTGCATCGTGCAGGTTACTGTGCACTGTTTGAGTCTTAACACGACGTCCTGTGGCTGCACGAAAGGCATTATTCAACA
This sequence comes from Schistocerca gregaria, assembly GCF_023897955.1. Lineage (NCBI taxonomy): Eukaryota > Metazoa > Arthropoda > Insecta > Orthoptera > Acrididae > Schistocerca > Schistocerca gregaria. Next base: position 2,532,738 of record NW_026061801.1, on the reverse strand, counting down.
TGTTGGCTTTGCTGTCGGGGTACCTCCGAGCCATAATCCGCAAGCAGCGGTCATCGATTGCCGTAGTCGCCCCCGGGCATCCTGAGCGAGACATGTCATCGACATCGCTTTCGTTTACTCCGACTCGCCTTGACAATTCACTTGTTGAGAGCCCTTCCTGGCACAAACGAACAATGCGGACCGCTGTATTGACGGTGTAGGCACGGTTGAACTACAGACAACACGAGCCGTGTACCTCCTTCGTGGTGGAATGACTGGAACGGATCGGCTGTCGGACCCCGTCTGTCTAATAGGCGCTGCTCATACACGGTTGCTCACATCTGTGGTCGGGCTTAGTGACATCTTTAAAAAGTCAAAGGGACTGTGTATCTGATACGATATCCACAGCCAACGTTTATCTTCCCGAGTTCTGGTAACCGGGGTCACGCAATTTTTTTTATGTGTGTATTTCCATTGTATGTGCTCTCTCGAACTAGGTGCTCAAGACAGTTTTCGAAAAAACATGTTCAACAGTACTCTGCAAGGCTACTTATGTGGAAACCTTGTAATGAATCCATCGGTGTCCTTGTCTATGCTCGGAACTAATACTGCACGATTTGGGTACTTCCGCACTACTGAGCGTAGACTTTCTTTGAATAACTCTGTCTCGACGGAATCGGGAGGCCGTTAATAACATCCAACAATTACCTTCTTTTCACCTAGACCTGTTGTGCGTTACCAGATAACTTCACAGCCACACTGAAATCCGACTTGAGTAGAAACAACATTTTTGTCGCCCTCGGTAAACGCTTCCCCATCAGTGGCGTTTAACATGTCTTTTCGTTACACGTTTCACGAATCGCTAAACATTTCAGAGCTTTATACAGCTCTCGGTCCCGAGAATAATTTGTGTGTGACGAATTTCAGAGAGGGCAGTAAAGGCGAAATATCAGGGATACGCAATGTCTGTTCTTTGTGACATGTTTGAATAAACGGACAGCACGCTTTCATATAACTGATTCGCCTCTACGAGCAATGAATCATGTAGCAGCGGACCCCGGGTTCGAGTTCCAGGGTTGCATACATTTTTTCTCATTGCCGCTGATTCCGCGCAAGGTCTCAGTGCAGCTTACCTTAATAGTTCCTTCCGTTTCCTTTCTCCTCGCTTCAGTCTACATAAAAAGGAAAAATAGCCGGCGGCGAAGATGAGCCGGAAGACACAGATGACCTCATTATACAGGTTGCACGAGAAATATTAGGCATTGACATAGGTAAGGTAGACACTGGATGGTACGTGGATTATAAGGTGCTTCGAAATCTCATCCAATAATTGTCAAATTTGTATCACACCGAAAAAGGACGCAGATCTTCAGCCACGAGAAAAAATAGTTAGCAAGGGCAGGGCTTACAATAAGACAAGATCTTACACTCCTGGAAATTGAAATAAGAACACCGTGAATTCATTGTCCCAGGAAGGGGAAACTTTATTGACACATTCCTGGAGTCAGATACATCACATGATCACACTGACAGAACCACAGGCACATAGACACAGGCAACAGAGCATGCACAATGTCGGCACTAGTACAGTGTATAGCCACCTTTCGCAGGAATGCAGGCTGCTATTCTCCCATGGAGACGATCGTAGAGATGCTGGATGTAGTCCTGTGGAACGGCTTGCCATCCCATTTCCACCTGGCGCCTCAGTTGGACCAGCGTTCGTGCTGGACGTGCAGACTGCGTGAGACGACGCTTCATCCAGTCCCAAACATGCTCAATGGGGGACAGATCCAGAGATCTTGCTGGCCAGGGTAGTTGATTTACACCTTCTAGAGCATGTGATACATGCGGACGTGCATTGTTCTGTTGGAACAGCAAGTTCCCTTGCCGGTCTAGGAATGGTAGAACGATGGGTTCGATGACGGTTTGGATGTACCATGCACTATTCAGTGTCCCCTCGACGATCACCAGAGGTGTACGACGAGTGTAGGAGATCGCTCCCCACACCATGTTGCCGGGTGTTGGCCCTGTGTGCCTCGGTCGTATGCAGACCTGATTGTGGCGCTCACCTGCACGGCGCCAAACACGCATACGACCATCATTGGCACCAAGGCAGAAGCGACTCTCATCGCTGAAGACGACACGTCTCCATTCGTCCCTCCATTCACGCCTGTCGCGACACCACTGGAGGCGGGCTGCACGATGTTGGGGCGTGAGCGGAAGACGGCCTAACGGTGTGCGGGACCGTAGCCCAGCTTCATGGAGACGGTTGCGAATGGTCCTCGCCGATACCCCAGGAGCAACAGTGTCCCTAATTTGCTGGGAAGTGGCGGTGCGGTCCCCTACGGCACTGCGTAGGGTCCTACGGTCTTGGCGTGCATCTGTGCGTCGCTGCGGTCCGGTCCCAGGTCGACGGGCACGTGCACCTTCCGCCGACCACTGGCGACAACATCGATGTACTGTGGAGACCTCACGCCCCACGTGTTGAGCAATTCGGCGGTACGTCCACCCGGCCTCCCGCATGCCCACTATACGCCCTCGCTCAAAGTCCGTCAACTGCACATAGGGTTCACGTCCACGCTGTCGCGGCATGCTACCAGTGTTAAAGACTGCGATGGAGCTCCTTATCCCACGGCAAACTGACTGACACTGAAGGCGGCGGTGCACAAATGCTGCGCAGCTAGCGCCATTCGATGGCCAACACCGCGGTTCCTGGTGTGTCCACTGTGCCGTGCGTGTCATCATTGCTTGTACAACCCTCTCGCTGTGTCCGGAGCAAGTATGGTGGGTCTGACACACCGGTGTCAATGTGTTTTTTTTCCATTTCCAGGAGTGTACAAAGGACCATCTAAGGATTTAAAACAACGTCACACCCCATTTCGGCCTTCAGAATGTATGTACTCTGGGCGGCAGCATAATTAAGACCGCCCCCCCCCCCCCCCCTGAAAAGAATACGTTTAGAAACGTGTCAGAACTGAACAGCATCAAGAGAAACTATGCGAGCCAAAGCGAAAACCTAGCACCTCTCACCTTAATTTAATACTAATCTTTTGCAACATCTCTCCTTCTCTGAATGCTATCTTGAAATTGCATCTACTCTCCAACTATCTCTGTTTCTGTGCCTTTACCTATTGTTCTTGTAACTGTAATTCCGTAATTATCTTCCTGCTAGTGTCTTCGACTGTTACCGTTAACTGTAGTATTACTTGATCTGAAACTATTTGCCTGAAATTCTTTACATTGTATGCTATAGCATACAACTGTAGCTATTGTTATTTTCCTGGTTACCTTACTCGCTCACCTACTCGGTTTAAACTGCCGAGAGAAATATCGCAGTCACTATTATTGTAGTAATTCCTAACTTGTTGGCATTCTTCGTTAATTTTATAGCGAACTGCTTTTCGTCCCCTGACACATCGTATCTATTCTCGACGGCACCCCTTCACAACGAATACTCTCCGCTCCTCTCTACTCCGTACTGTAACTGGGTTTTCTCTGTTTGTGATGGTCATCTGTCAGGATGAGCACTACTGCAAAGGGCATTTGATTCTAAAGCATTATGTCAGGGTGAAAAACACTAAATAAATTACTTTTTCTCTCTTAACAACATTTTTGCAGGGTGGGTTCATCCTTGGCTCAGGTATGAGGTAGAATGAAACAGCAGTTTTACACAAGATAACTTTTATTGAAAGTTTTGTACAAGGGTTTCTGGCTGGGATACTGGCAACTGTGTCGTTTGCGAAGCCTTCTTCTTGTGTGAGCGGCGGCGTCTGATTACGCACGGCGGTGTGTATCTCGTGTCGCCGTTTCGCCCAGTTGACTGGAGACGCGCATCGCGAGGTGGTCCGTTTAATTATTGAGGAAGAAGTCGTGAATCGGACGGTGACGACTCGGATGTGCGCTGTCTCCTTCCCGTCCTCACGAGTCACTCGGGTACATAAAAATCTGGCCTCAAATACCTTCTGTCTTCTGGCGCCGAGGCTGCTGCTTGCTATTCCATTACAGCGGCGGACTCGGTGCTTCTGTGTACGATGTAGTATCTTCCTGCATGACGGTCTTGAGCACCGACTGTACCGGAACTGAACTGAAAGCTACTCCTGTCGGGCCCACTGCGTCTCGCGTACTTATTCACTTCACTTCACTGGAGGTGAACAACATCGCTGTCGTTGCCTCTTTTGTCACGTCGAAAAGCTTCGCGAAGAATCTTCTTAACGTCGGTCATTGGCTCTCGGAATGTAGGCGAGAGCCTTTGATCACGTGTGACAATTGAGAAACACGTGAGCCGGACGGGCGATGCCCTGACGGCTGAATCGACAGCTTCTGCTTACGTGGGGGAGGACGATAGCTTCTCCTGAATGTGCTGACTTCGCGGTCATTGCCTCTTCTGCTCTGCCCGTTGTTTGCCAGAGTGTAACTCTTCTAAGCTAAACGAAGTGTCTCATTAATTTTAAATTTCTACTTCACTTCACCTTGATTTCACTAATTTATTTCCCTATCTTATGTACCACTCAACAGTATTTGCGCCGATCTCCGTGCACTGTTTTAGGAAAGTGTAATGCCGTCACTACACGGACGGTGTTGTGAACATCAGTCTTGAGCGTGCCAAGTTGAAAGTGCTGCCGAACGCTCTGACTTGTGAATAAAGCATGTGCGTGTCAACGTGGTACACGCGACCGCAGCGGCAGCATCTGGGTCACACATCACCCGGTTGTCCGCCCCGGTAGCTGAGTGGTCAGCGTGACAGACGGGTTCGATTCCTGGCTGGGTTGGAGATTTTCTCTGCTCAGGGACTGGGTGTCGTGTTGTCCTAATCGTCATCATTTCATCTCCAAGGACGCGCAAGTGGCGTCAAGTCGAAAGACCTGCACCAGGCGAGCGGTCGGGAGGCCCTCGTCACACGTTTCTCTCTATCACCCACTTTACAAAATGCATGGGCGTAAAATTCTTAAGCTAGCGCTATTAAAACGCGCCTTTCCTCTCTTGTCCACGTGAGAGTCACGTTGTTCTGCGTGTAGTGTCCACGGACATGTTATAAGGCAGAAAGAGAAGCTCCGTAACAAATAGCGCGATTCAAAGTCTTACTTTATATTTGTTCCTATTCAGCAGCAGAATCTTCACAACATGTGAAATAAAAAAGAATTGTTTTACACTTTCTTGTTATATCTTACTGCATGTAGTGCAATCTGTCTTGTAGATTAAACCATTCGAACAAACTCCATCCTCAGATGGAACGTACATATGTAACATCGAATATTAGAGAATATACTTTTATTGCACTGAAAAGAAAGTATCAGATCCTAACAGAAAAAGCGAAGACTAGTAATAAAAATATTCGGATCCACTGAGGCGCAAACAAGAATCACATTACCAGCTACCTCATCATTTCGCTCTACCGACTTTGACTGTCGAATGGCCATACATTGAATCTGACCTACTGAAAGTTTTAATGGTAGATACGTTAGTAACTGACACTGAAATATGACAGATTGTATCAACGACAATGCGTTTCTTATGGATCCTCACTGTGCCCGTTTACAGTCTGTCCCCACTCTGGCTACCCAGCCACGTCACCGGGCGCCTCCACAGGCTGTCTCACGACGCAGTACCGCCCTGCCGCGGCGCGCGCTTTAAATCGGCAGCGACGCCGTCTGCATACACGGCCCGGCAGCGTTAATTTTTAGACAAGTGTTTTAGTACCGTAAAGAATACAAAAGACGATAGCTTCTTCCGAAACATAACGCTATAGAGTAAATAATATTAACATATGAACGTAAGTCGGGATTTTACTACAAACATGGAACCGAATGCCTGTTCATGTGAATGTACGTTCCTCTACTGCTACCCCATAAAGCGCAATGAAACTGTAGAATTTAAGAATTATTCTCACTTTGTGTTTCTACTAAAGGATAGAAGTTTCCTTTGAAGGATTGCGTTGAAACTTAACAGGTCTTGCAACACGATGAGTGTTTAAAAAGTAACAAGAAATTTACAATTTCTTGTGTTGTACTAGTCCGATTTGCACTACATTTTTTGTCACTGCCTTCTTAAACGTACGTGAAAAGTATGTGGACAATGTTATACCCATTGGCTATTTGCTCTATTGTCAGCTGTCAAAAAGGATACATGTGTTTTGGTAGCATCAACGATTATTTGTTTTGTGTAAAAACAGATTAGAGAATCTTTCTTACATAAAGAGTATGGAATTTTAGAAAAGTTAAATATTCCTTTTGGCGAGCCTGTTACGAGTAAAACTGGAGTTTTTTGTTTCACGACAATTTGTAGTTTCCGTAATGTCGGCACTATTTTTAGATTGATGTAAAAGCCCTCCATCGTTTGTGGAAGGATCGATTTTATGAAATTGTCTACGACGACGGGTTTCCTCCCAAAATTACTAGTTTTCCTTCGTGGCGATCCCTGTAAACCACGCGGTTTATTTTTGCGTTCCTTCCTTAGGCGTGACAGACGTTTGCATAAATTGGAGCCCTTTGCTTGGAACGGGTAACAGTTCTTTTCGTGTCACCTCCTTAACACACGCTGTAACATAACAGACGATCGAACGCTCGTTACATCTACATCCATTCTCTGCAAGCTACCTGACGGTGTGTGGCGGAGGGTACCTTGAGTATCTCTATCAGTTGTCCCTTCTATTCCAGTCTCGTATTGTTCGTGGAAAGAAGGATTGTCGGTATGCCTCTGTGTGACCTCTAATCTCTCTGATTTTATCCTCATGTCTCTTCGCGAGACCTACGTAGGAGGGAGCAATATACTGTTTGACTCCTCGGTGAAGGTATGTTCTAGAAACTTCAACAGAAGCCCATACAGAGCTACTGAGCGTCTCCGTGCAGAGTCTTCGAGTTTATCTGTCATCTCTGTAACGCTTTCGCGATTACTAAATCGTCCTGTAACGAAGCGCGCGGCTCTCCGTTGGATCTTCTCTATCTCTTCTATCAACCCTATCTGGTGCGGATCCCACACTGCTGAGCAGTATTGAAGCAGTGGGCGAACAAGGGTACTGTAACCTACTTCCTTTGTTGTCGGATTGCATTTCCTTAGGATTCTTCCAATGAATTTCAGTCTGGCATCTGCTTTACCGACGATCAACTTCATATGATCATTCCATTTTAAATCACTCCTAATGCGTTCTCCCAGTTGCTGACCTGCTATATTGTAGCTAAATGATAAGGGATTTATCTTTCTATGTATTCGCAGCACATTACACTTGTCCACATTGAGATTCAATTGCCATTCCCTGCAACATGCGTCAATTCGTTGCAGATCCTTCTTCATTTCGGTACAATTTTCCATTGTTACAACCTCTGGATATACTACAGCGTCATCCGCAAAAAGCCTCAGTGATCTCCCGATGATATCCTCAAGGTCATTTATGTATATTGTGAATAGCAACGGTCCTATGACACTCCCCTGCGGCACACCTGAAATCACTCTTACTTCGGAAGACTTCTCTCCATTGAGAATGACATGCTGCGTTCTGTCATGTAGGAACTCTTCAATCCAATCACACAATTGGTCTGATAGTCCGTATGCTCTTACTTTGTTCATTAAACGATTGTGGGGAACTGTATCGAAAGCCTTGCGGAAGTCAAGAAACACGGCATCTACCTGTGAACCCGTGTCTATGCCCTTCTGAGTCTCATGGACGAATAGCGAGAGCTGGGTATCACACGACCGTCTTTTCCGAAACCCGTGCTGATTCCTACAGAGTAGATTTCTAGTCTCCAGAAAAGTCATTATACTCGAACATAATACGTGTTCCAAAATTCTACAACTGATTGACGTTAGAGATATAGGTCTATAGTTCTGCACATTTGTTTGAAGTCCCTTCTTGAAAACGTGGATGACCTGTGCCCTTTTCCAATCTTTCGGAACGCTACACCGCTGCAAGAAGGGGGGCAAGTTCCTTCGCGTACTCTGTGTAAAATCGAACTGGTATCCCATAAGGTCCAGCGGCCTTTCCTCTTTTGAGCGATTTTAATTATTTCTCTATCCCTCTGCCATCTCTTTCGACATCTACTATTTTGTCATATGTGCGACAGTGTAGAGAAGGAACTACAGTGCAGTCTTCCTCTGTGAATTAGCCATTTAGTAGTTCGGCCTTCAGTCTGTTTCAGTACCATTTTGGTCACAGAGTGTCTGAACATTTCGTTTTGCTCCACCTACTGCTTTGACATAAGACCAAAATTTCTTAGGGTTTTCTGCCAATCAGTACATAGAGCTTTACTTTTGAATTCATTGAATGCCTCTCGCATAGCCCTCCTCACATTACATTTCGCTTCGCGTAATTTTTGTTTGTCTGCAAGGCTTTGGCTATGTTCATGTTTGCTGTGAAGTTCCCAAACTCGGTTGTTGTACCACGGTGGCTCTTTTCCATTTCTTACGATCTTGCTTGGCACGTACTCATCTAACGCATATTGTACGATGGTTTTGAACTTTGTCCACTGATCCTCAACACTATCTGTACTTGAGACAAAACTTTTGTGTTGAGCCGTCAGGTACTCTGTAATCTGCTTTTTGTCACTTTTGCTAAACAGAAAAATCTTCCTACCTTCTTTACTATTTCTACTTATGGCTGAAATCAGTGATGCAGTAACCGCTTTATGATCGCTGATTCCGTGTTCTGCGTTAACTGTTTCGGGTCTGTTTGTCTCCAGAATGTCCAATATGTTATCGCCACGAGTCGGTTCTCTGTTTAACTGCTCAAGGTAGTTTTTCAGATAAAGCACTTTAAAAAAATTTCACTGGATTCTTTGTCCCTGCCACCCGTTATAAACGTTTGAGTCTCCCAGTCTAACGGGTGATCAAAAAGTCAGTATAAATTGGAAAAAGTGATAAACCATGGAATAATGTAGATAGAGAGTTAAAAATTGAGACACATGCTTGGAATGACATGGGGATTTATTAGAAAAAACAAATTCACAAAATGTCTGACAGATCTCTTATGCGCGTCGTTTGGTGATGATCGTGTGCTGAGCCGCCACTTTCGTCACACTTGGCCTCCTAGGTCCCCAGACCTCAGTCCGTGCTATTGTTGGCTTTGGGGTTACCTGAAGTCGCAAGTGTATCGTGATCGAGCGACATCTCTAGGGATGCTGAAAGACAACATCCAACGCCAATGCCTCACCACATACTCCGGACATGCTTTACAGTGCTTTTCACAACATTATTCCTCGATTACAATTACTGTTGAGGAATGATGGTGGACATATTGAGCATTTCCTGTAAAGAACATCATTTTTGCTTTGTCATGCTATTCTGATCTGATGAAGCGCCACCTGTCGGACATTTTTTGAGCTTTTGTATTTTTTTTTTTTTTTTTTGTTCTAATCAAATCCCATGTCATTCCAAGCATGTGTGTCAATTTGTACCTCCCTATCTACATTATTCCGTGATTTATTCAGTTTTCAAATTTATACTGACTTCTTGGTCACCTGGTGTATCTGGCAAATTAAAATCTCCACCCAGAACTAGAACATGATGGGGAAATGTACTCCGCAAATAGCTCCGTCTTCTGCAATTTTCTTGCAATGCAACGCTGTTATCCAGCACTTCCAGATACCGAAGTATGTCAGTGACTGATGCTGGCAACAAGGATCTCACGAACAGAAACGACGTATTGTACACCACTGCACGCCGATCTACGCCGCTAGACAGGTAACAGGCAACTGATTTTGGGTGCCCCTGGTGAGACAAGCCTCTACATCCTTACATTTGTCCTCTATCCATCCCTGCTTAGCCATTTTGCACTTCCTGTCGATTTCATTTTTGAGACGTTTGTATTCCTTTTTGCCTGCTTCACTTACTGTATTTTCATATTTTCTCCTTTCATCAGTTAGATTCAATATCTCTTCTGTTACCCAAGGATTTCTACTAGCCCTCGTCTTTTTACCTACTTGATCCTCTGCTGCCTTCACTATTTCATCTCTGAAAGCTACCCATTCTTCTTCTACTGTATTTCTTTCCCCCATTACTGTCAATTGTTCCTTTATGCTCTCACTGAAACTCTGTACAACCTCTTGTTCTTTCTCTTTATCCAGGTCCCATCTCCTTAAATTCCCACCTGTTTGCAATTTTAATCTACTGGTCATAACCAATAGATTGTGGTCAGAGTCCACATTTGCCCCTGGAAATGTCTTTCAATTTAAAACCTGGTTCCTTAATCTCTGCCTTACCATTATATAATCTATCTGATACCTTTTAGTATCTCCAGGGTTCTTCCATGTATACAACCTCCTTTCATGATTCTGAAACCAAGTGTTAGCTACGATTAAGTTGTGCTGTGTGCAAAATTCTACCAGGCAGCTTCCTCTTTCATTTCTTAACCCCAAACCATATTCACCTACTACGTTTCCTTCTCTTCCTCATAGCTTGATGTGAGGAGTAAGAATATCGTGGTCAAAATTTTGTGTTTGCTTCCAATAACAGTATGCTATTAATCACTTAACTTAAACCATATGCTAGTACATTTGTATGTCATCCTGATACCAGGTTCCCACCATATATTTCATTCTCTTGAGAATCAGCTAGCAAATCTCCTTACACTCTATTCGTGCATGGTACGACATATGACCAGCTGTCTGCTATCCTGAATGGACTCTTCCAAACTGTGACCAACAACCACCTAAACTGACTCGTGTGATGGAATGGGGCATTTACACAACATTTTAAAATATTTCACATTCCAAGCTAAAATTTCAATTGAAACAGGAACTTTCTTTCTGTGGCCATAAAATGATGTAGACCTAACTATGAAGCTATTATAATCGTAACAGGACAACTTTTCAACACTGTCATACAACATACACAAGTTCTTGTGAGTTCATAGTAGAGGTATACCTTGAGCCGTGCAATTAATTATGAATGAAGCACGGTATTGATATTAAATGTCTGAGTGATAGTCAGTTTAGAGAGTAATTTAAAACAGATTTGTACAATAGCTGGGAATAAGGGGATCTGGCTGAGCTCGTCTGGAAAGCGGCGGTGAGGGGAAACTTTCACTGTGGCAGCCTGGCCCAGTAAGTGTCTTTGTGATCCCTAATGGCACCACCGTGTGTATGGACAAGAGTCAAGACATTCTGCATTGTTCACTCACACAAATATTTTACGTGTTGGAGTGAGAAGTAATGTTTGTGAAAGATGCAATTGACTGCCAAATGCAGAAAATCTGGCTTTGGGATGTGTGCCAGAGATTGCTGTCTTACAGGTGAACTCCCAGCTAGGCCTTTTAAATGCCACCAAACACATAACTCTTACAAAAATTTTGTTTAGGGATTTAAGACCTTTGGACAGTGGTTCATCTTGATGTTTTTCAGAGTGACAGAGAGCTAAAAGGAAGCTGCCTCACTGACACGGGAGAGAGATACGAATAGTGAGGCATGACTTTTTCCAAGGGGTATAGCAGAAATGGAAGCAATGGTTGCCCGAGTAAAACATAGCCCAGGGAAGGGGAGTTGTGCTCTCTGAGGAGCATTTTTCCCAGTCAGAGCTTGGAAGATCCAGAGCACAGCCAGTAAAATTTGGCAATTTGAGGTTTCTCTCCTCACAGTTGCTACACTGATGTGTAAGGAGACTTGTCAAATATTTGGCCAGCCACAGAAGTGGTCTGCTGCTACTGAATGGTATCAAGGGAACTTCAAGTCATCTTGTAAATACAATCTCAGAGATTCATTCGGAATATTTGTATTGCAAAGTCGTTAACACTCTGCTTCTAAAATCCACAAAAAGTGTGACAAATTACCTCCAATAACTTATTAGTTTCAGTAGTTCTATTCTGTGCTCATAAACCAACTAATCACAATACATGTTCCACAGTCGTAAAACACTCCTTCGCACCCAAACACACAACCTCTCAAAGCTTCCAGAATGAAATTTTCTCTCTGCAGCAAAGTGTACACTGATTTAAAACTGTGTGCTGTACTGAGACTCTAGCTCAGTACCTTTGCCTTCTGTGGGAAAGTGCTCTACCAACTGAGCCACCTAAGCATGACTCATGACCCATCCTCACAGCTTTACTTCCTCCAGTGCCTCATCTCCTACCATCCAAACTTCAGAGAAGCTGTCCTGCAATGCTGGAAGAAAGGATATAGCAAAGACATGGCTTGTCACAGCGTGGGGGATGTTTACAGAATGAAATTTTCACTCTGCTGTGGAATGTGTGCTGATGTGAAACTTCCTGGCAGATTAAAACTGAGACTCAAACTCAGATCCTTTGCCTTTAGCAGGCAAGTGCTCTCAAAGCTTGTCACTGTTTGGAGCTACCATGTACACAAAGCCATTGCTGCTAATTTTGGCTAACAATAAAAGACAAGCTGCTCCATTACACTGAGTCCAATACATTATTGATAGAGTAGTTTGTATTAGGAAACCTGCAATAAAGTTCTATGCATGCACACGGATTAGCATTTTACTTAAGTGTCAGTGTACACCATTTTCCCAAAACTGCGAAAAAGAGAATAATGTATCATGTAATAAAATGTACTGTAGCCTGTTTGATGCATCAGTCCATTTGTCACAAGCAACTGGAGTTGAGTAAAATAGTCTGCTATTAACACTCAGTGTGAAATGGTATATTGAAACTTACTTAACATACTTGTAGACAGAGTGTCAGGGACACAGATTATTAATAACAACTTTTTCATTTATGGTCTTGTGCTGGTATGAACTACCAATTTTCTTTTGGTTCCAGCTGTATGGAATTGAATTCTCACAAGCTTTTTGTTCAGTACTCGTAAACCGATGTCAGATGGTAGCTGACTCTCATACCAAACACGACCTCATCCACAGCCATGTTGCCAGCACTATCATGAAGATGGCTGCAGTATAATTGGATAAATAAGATGATCTACTCACCACACTGGTGGCAGCAGAAACTATATGTAAAGGATATAGAAATGTGGAAGCTTTCAGAGCCAATGGCTCTTCCTTCTAGCAGAAGATTTGAAGGGAAAGAAAGAAGACTGGCAAGACTTAAGAAAGGGAGAGAGTTATGGAAAAGTTGCCCAAAACCATAGGTCAGAGGAGACTTACCAGACAGGATGAGAAGGAAAGACTGATCCTTGGTGCCTGCGCTGGATGAGATTTGAAAACCTGAGAGCTTAACGATGGAAGATGCGGTAATCAGCAAGACACAATTTACTGGAAAAAAAAAGTCATTTGGAGTCAATATGAGCTGAAAGCTAACTGCATTGTACATGATAGGCATATATGGGGAGGGGGAAGATGGTGGAGATATGTGTGTGTGTGGGGAGGGGGGGGATAGACGGACTGCAAAATGAAAGGGGAGCAAAGAAAAGAAATAGTTACTGAGAATAAATTCTGAGAACACTATGATGCAATTTTACTTTTTTAAGCTGATGTTTCTCATTGATTGTGTAAACAAAACAAACGGATCACATACAATACTTTATTTATTACTTTTGGACATATAAATACAGACTGATTATTGGCTCCAGTGTCCAAGGTTGTTGAATAAGTCAGTTTGCAGTCTGCTTGTTTCTATTAAATCATTGTCCACCCACGTTAGCTGAGTGGTGAGTGTGACATACTGTCGATCTTAAGGGCCCGCATTTGATCCCCAGCTGGATAAGAGATTTTCTCCACTCAGGGACTGGGTGTTGTGTTGTCCAGATAATCACCTATTCATCCCCATCCAAGCACAATTCGCCAAAGTGGTGTGAAATTAATTAGTTTGTTTATTTTCATTCATTTTAGAAAAACATCTGTCTGTCTCTAATTTGATTGTCTTGGCCATGGTTTCTAAATCTGCCTCTACTTGTGTGACACGCCTCGTGATGTCATCATGTGCTACTTAAAGGTTTGACATTGATTTCATTATGTTTTGCTAAAACTGTTAGTTTTGAAAACTAGGTGGCCATTTGAGTGATCCTTTTGTTCAAGTAAGTACCAATTTTGGTAAATTTAGCATCATTACTGTCAAGATTTTTCTTTATTTCCTGAAATTTTTCCGTAAACAGTTTCTCATTGTTCTGTAAACTTGTATTCATCTGCTGAAATTGTTGCATGACTGCACTGATAAATTGTGAGAAATTTACTGTTTGAACATTATCTGCCCCCGGTAAATTGTGAGAATTTACTGCTTGTGATTCACTTTCCATATCTTGCAACTCTATGTTACTGTCGGTTGCTACAGCTGGATTATTTAGGTTCTGCATTTCATTTACTGTTTCACTTGTTTGAGCAAGTGTAATTTAATTCTATGCTGCTTCATGGGATACGGAACTTGCAGTAGGCAAACTGTTTATGTTATCCATTCTATGAGGCATGACCGTATCAATAGTAATAAGATTTTTTTTTTAAACTCGTCTCTACAATGTTTAGCTTGTATGTAATGTTATTCAAACAATGCGTAGAGTTGATCTATTATTGACAATGCCTCTACACGCCATGTTGTCTCCACTGAGCTGTGTATCGGCCATTTTGAAGTAATTATTGTCGTACTTTGGAAAAAAACAAAAAATATACACTCAGCAGTAAAAATCACTTTTTAACTTTAGCAAAACTTCACTATATATCGTGAGTTAATGAAAGATTGTGCCAACAAACAGCCCAAGATGCTATGGGGCAATGTATCACAGGATGGCATTTGGCACCTTTATGTGTCAGAATATACACCTGCATTGCCATCAGAGAGTGGGATGCATTGTAGTGATGTGACAGGACACCCTTCACTGTGACACGTGTTCCATTTGACCTGAATTACAGCGATGTCACATCGTATGACAAAAATGACCATTTCCTTGAGGGTGTTGCAGTTTCTTCTTTCAGCAGAGTAAATGGTATGCATTTCATTGTAACCTTTCTAGTTTAGTAAATAAATCACCTTCCTTGACAAGGATCTCAATATCTGTTTATTGTTGTTACTAAGTATATACTACAGGTCAAAATTATTCGAGCACCTATGAAAAAAGCTGTGCACTTTATTTTAATAGACAACTACACTCTTCAAACTAAATAGGCTAACAATACAAATATTTTCTCTCTCTCTGTCATTAAGTACCCTTCGTGCTAAGAACAGCTGCGCAGACTGTTGGCATTATGGAGATAATATTTTTGCAGAGATTACAGTCCCATGCATCTGTAATCCATAGATTTTCAACATTAGATGACGCCAGTTCTCTGATCTCTCTGCCATGTTCATCCCAGTGGGTGAGGTGGAGCAGTGGTTAGCACACTGGACTTGCATTCGGGAGGACAACGGTTCAAACCCATGTCCAGCCATCTTGATTTAGGTTTTCTGTGATATCCCTAAATCACTTCCGGCCAATGCAATGATGGTTCTTGTGAAAGGGCAGAGTGGACTTCCCTCCCCATCCTTCCCTAATCCAAGCTTGTGATCCGTCTCTAATAACCTTGTTTTCAATGGGACATTAGTGTTTAATCTCCCTTCCTCAAGTTCATCCCGTAAGTATTCGATGGGATTTAAGTGAGGCGGCTGACTTCACCAGACCATATTCTTCAGTTTCCCAAATTTCTTTCCTCTATTGACTTACTATTGGCACAATTTAGAAGTCTGTCTGAGATCATTGTCTTGCTGCAGATCAACCCACAACTAATATGCCTCTTGGCAGATTGAACTGAATTGTTGATCAGTACTGACTTCATACGTTCTCCACGATGTCAATGAGTAAACATTCAGTGAAGGCTTACAAATTTAAAACTCGATTAATCCTTGGACCATTGCAATCAATTCAACTTCTCTCTATCCATCCATGTAAGTCATGGTCACACAAATGGCATTGCTCTGCTGAGACAAAGGTTGGAGCTTCTCACATATTGTTTACTTTATTATTAATTATAGGTGCAGGAGGATTCTTCACATTTACTCTGTACACATAGGAACTAATCTTTGCTTTACGGTGTTACTCAGGGTCTTCCAGATTGTCAAACACTTGAGCTGGCACCAGAGCAATGTATACACTACTGTAGGCTTGGTTAGGCCAAATTTTGTTCCTATTGCCTTGCTAGAATAGCCTTTGTGATGCAGAGCTACAATTACAGCACTTTTTTCAATTTCGACCTCCTCCTTCTTCCATCTTATTAGGATGCAATACAGCATGAACTTGAACAAGTATAGAAACTCACTTCTAGATGCACACAGTGTACAAAGGCAGCAAAAGAAATGAGACCTATTTAAATGGAACCCTCTTAGGTAAAGGCCACCAGTTTTGTGGAGACTCACCAGCACCTCTCTGGGTGAACAATGATTTTGATACATAACAGATGAGCTTAGTTTTTGCATGTTTTACTATCAAAACAGGTTTATGACACAATACTCAAAGTTAAATCCCTGTTTTTAACACAAATCAATAGCTGTGATGGAAAACTTTTCTTCACTTTTGCAACTAAAATTCGTAGACAATGTGTGTGATCATCTGGACCACAGCCCTTGGACACCCAAAAAGATCAAAATGCATCTGACAGCAAGCCATCCGAGTCATTGGCACATCTCAAGGGCCCAAGTAGCATGTACGTGGTTTTATAGTGATCCCAACATAAACTGCTTCCAAACCTCATAAATGGAATTCTGTGATTGAAATTCAACCTTTGTAAGAGATTAGAATGTATGCCACTTACTACTAGCACAGACATACTGCTATTTTAAGTGTTCTCTCTGTCAAGGTAACTGTAACTGAATTGGCAGAGAAGTGACTAAACACAGGAATGATATTGAGTTGCTACAACAAAATCAGGGATCTTCTCTTTATAACAGTATCTAATTTTGTAATATGTTTCTGCTGTTGAATCGTGTTCCATCTGTGTATTACAGTGCCTATGTAGCACCAAAATGTTCCATCTTCAAAATTTGAATTCAGAATATTTTCATGTGCTTTTGGAAGGTGTGAAATGTCACAACTCGTATCCCTAGAAGTGTTGGTATTATAATTGCCAGCTCAGAGACATGGTTATTCAGTACAAATGGTGGGGGAAAAAGCCTCCAATTGAATACAAAGCTGAAATATAAATGAGTGAGTGAACGTACAATTGCTCATTGGATTACACTGTGTCTGTTATTGTTATATTTCCAATTCTTAATTTTCTGCATTCAGTTACAGTTATCATTGTACAACTTGCTACATCGAAGCATGGAAGTCACCCCAAAACAGTTAAGATCACAGGGTACATGGGATTAGTGTCTGAACTGAAATGACTCCAAGCAAGCCACCCTGGGAATTTATTAATACTAAACAGCATGTACTGCTTGGAGTATCTGACAAATTTTGCAGGGTCAGAAACACAAACATTTTACAGAAAAAGTACAAGATGTGGTGAACATTTTGCCTGCAGTCTGGTATATTGAACTGCTATGGGTGAAACAGAGTACAGTACTGCTCAAAGTAGAGGTGCTAGTTCTTGGAGTGCATTTACAGCAACCAGGATGAAATGTTTGTGGCTTTGCTTGCCTGTGTGAGAAGGACTGTTGCTAAAGAAAAAATCCATTTTATTTTGCCAAATGTGTTTAAAAGTAAAAAATAATACATATATTGACTGAATTATAAAGGTAACTAATGATAATGGTGTTTCAGACATTCCAGACTACATCTTGGGTACAGTTACAAGAATTATCAGGTGCTGTGAAAAATGGTATTGGCTGCTAAACATTTACATGTAATGCTGTGGTAATTTAGGATCAAGAAAGTGCCTTGAAAAAAATGTTTATGTCTCCTTTTTCGTATATTTTTTAAGTTGAAGTGACTGTACATCATGTGGCAATAGCTGAAACAAATTGGCAACAAATTTAAATGAAATGTATACAATTTTTACGGTTCATATGTGAAGATAACATGTTTAATAAACAATGCTATTTTTAACAATAGTATAATGATTACTATGCCTTATCTTACGATAACATTAGAATAATATTTAAATACCTAAATTTGGGAGTTGTTATAGCCAGTAGTGTCTGCAACACATCAAACAGAGCTTTTCGTTAGCTACCATTGTATGTTCCAGCACCATGTTAACAAGCCTGCCACTCCTATCATACTTTATGTACACCCTATATAAAGTCCAGGAACACTTTCAAGTAATTACTGCACAAGAACTAAACATTGTACAGATATCATACATATTGCAATTTGAAGCGAAACTGTAAAAAAACTTCCAAACAAACGGGGCACTGCTTCATCATGTGGTAGAGGCAGTACATACACCAGATCTTTAATGTGTCCCCACAGAAAAAAGTCACATGGAGTGAGATGTGATGATTGGGGAACCATTTAGTGAAACACCTGTCCTCTTCTGTAGCAAGACCGATCCATCGATGCAGCAGCTCTGTGTTCAGTCACCCACAAACTTCACGATGAAAATGGGTTGGAGCTCCATCCTGCTGAAAGATGAATGAAGGGTCCAGTTGCATTTGAGGTATCAGCCATTGCTGCAACACATCCAAGTAGGAATATCCAGTAACAGTGCTCTCAGTGAAGAAGAATTGCCTGTACTGTTTTTGGTACGACAAGGCACAAAAAACATTTACTTCTGGGGACTCATGCTCAAACTCAATGCATTCGTGTGGATGCTTTGTACCCCCAGATATGACAATTATGCCTGTTCACTTTCCCATTAGTGTGAAAAGTGGCTTCCCTGCTAAATATTATGTAATCAAAGCCATTACCATCCCCATTCAGTTTTTGCAACTCTGAACAAAACTCAAAGAGAAGCGTTTTGTCATCATCATTGAGTTCCTGCACTAGCTCCAGTTTGAATGATTTCATTGACACCTTCTGTAGCAGGACTTTTCACTATGTCATTGGAGCTATTTTGAGATCATGGGATGCATGACGCACAGATTTTCTCGGACTCCTTATAGATGACTCTCGTATGCACTCCTCATTCACTTCACTCACACTGGGACGTCTGCTTCTCTTTCCCGGGCACAAGCAACCCATCATAACAAATTTGTTGTGCCAGTGGTAAATGGCCTTCCTTGTTGGTGGCTCCTTACCACACTAGCTTTTGTTGGACGCCAACACACAGAAAGCTCACTCCACACCTCAACTCACCATGTTTTTGACTTTTGCTGACTATCCACAAGTTACGAAACTACACTGTGGTGGTATACATTAAAAAAAAAAAAAAAAAAAAAAAAAAACTTTCAGTGTCTCTTTGAAATGACATATGTATGATAGCTGCACACTGTTTGATTCTTGTGCAATGAATAATTGAAAGTGTTCCTGGACTTTATGTACGCCTTATATTTTTTGATACATGGAAAAATCATGATATTCTCAACATTAGAAATGTTCATAATGTAACCATATGCATAAATTAATTTGCAAATGAATGTAAAATGACTCATTCCTCATCATTATGATCCATAGAACATGTATCCTACTAACTAAATTGGATTAGATGATGATGCATCACTATTAAATCATTTGCCTGTATTCTCTCTGTCGCCAAAAAGTGTATTATTAAGGGAGATAAGACTATTAGTTTGTTCTTTCAGTTGTCACTTGAAACTGAAAATAACATTGATATGAATGATCATCAAAAAGAAAAGAAACTTTATGGTTCCATGGACCTTTACAAGTCTCAACCAACTATGCAGTATACATGTAGACTGAAGAGATGATGAAAATTTGAACCCAGATCCTCTGCTCACTGGGCAGATGCACGAACCACTACACCACCCTGGCACAGTGGCTCTGCACTGTTTGCCCCAGCATGCCTCCCTCCTCAGTCCAAAATCCTGTTCACAACTCAGTCCACTTATTTCCCCAAAACACAAAGAGCACCACAGAGGATGTCAAACTGTCATGGAATAGCACCACAGTTTTGAATGAAATGGGGATTCCTCTCTGGAACCATATAGTTTCATTTAATGAAAGCAGCTGTACCTGGGTCTCAGGCAGGACCTCCTGTTTCGTTTGATTCTGAGGTACTATTCCAATACTGTTGGACACGTTCCACACCCAGGAGGATACCCTCTTTTGTGGGTCTGTGGAATAAATAATTAATGTAATCTAGTCTGAGAGCCCCTCCTCTTGTGGCAGTTAATTGTATATCACTGGAGCAACAAGGCATTGTGACTAAAAAGGACACACCATTCCCATTTTCTGGAATGGTTGCAAGGCAAATGCACTTACTTGCAGGCCTATATTATGGATAACAATCTGTTGAAGCATTAAAGAACACAGTTAACATTTCTGAATTGTGACACACTTTATAGACCAGAATTGTCTTCTCTAGGTCTCAACATGAATTTGATGAAGGGTAATTGCCTGAAACTTTACTGATAAAGGCAAAATAGTTCTCTTAATTCACCTCAAAAGCACGATAACCGACCTCGATATCAGATGGAGCAATAAATGAAATATTCGAAAGTGTCATTCATTGGTTCTCAATAAATGGTCTAGCACATCATTTACAAAGAAAAGGCATCTTATTCAGTTTTGTACAAGGAAAGACAAATCCTCACTAATAATGAAGCATTACGGAAAAGAAATATGTGAAGACTGATTGTTAAAAATACTTGGGGGTACATAGTGATGAGAACAAGAATTATAAAACTGAGTGCAGCAACATTTGCTCTAAATTTTATTGCCATAAGTGGCAATGACATCACTAGAAAATTTAACTTCCTTCTTTCATTGATGTCATATTTAGAATGGGGGCCCCTGACCCCTCCCCCTCCCCATCCCCCTAAACACACGCACAGTGCCTATCCTCAAACTTCACATAGATAAAGAAATTAGGTAGCCTTGCAACACATACACTCTTATGAAGTTTGTTTTGAAGGATCAGCACAATTTGAAAATAATACTAGCATTCATAAATACAATACTAGGAGGAAAACAGTGGGACTCAATCTTGTTGTAGCACAGAAAGAAGCATATCATGCAGCCATAAAAATATTTGACCACCTCCCTTTAATTAACAAGGTGCTGGCTGATAATGAAAGTTGACAAGTGCTATTCCATAGATGAATTTCTGAGAAGGAAACAACAGGTTACCCATGAGCACTGATGTGCTGCTTCCTGGACTTGGGTAGGCGCGCCGGCCCCGGACTGAATCAGCCCAGCAGGTTAACAACGAGGGACGGCATGCCTGAATGTGGTTTTTAGGCAGTTTTCCACATCCCACATAGTAAATACTGCTCTGGTCCCCATGTACCACCTCAGTTACACAACTTGCAGACATCTGAAAAACATTCGCGCTATTTCATGGCTTACACTAGACGCAGACAGCTAGGATACATTACTTCTGTCCTGGGGAGTACATGATGGTGACACGAAGGGCATCTGGCAACAACACTCTGTGACACTAACATTGCCAACTCTATAGTAACAGGGTCAACCCCGTATTGAAGTGGGGCAAAGGCCCAAGCAAAAGGTGAGAAGGTGACATATTTACTAAATGCAATTTATAACAGTCAACATGAAACTTATTTTGGGCATACATAAGAATGAAAATAGCATACTGCAGTGTGAATGCCTTTCACTTTTAGGCCAAAAGGCAGTTCATATCTGTAAATCAAATCTACAATGAAAATATTCCTTTAAAAAGCACATTTAAATATGGACATGTTCTCATTACATGAACCATGAGCGATTTTCAAAACCAAAAATCTTCTTCCTTCTTTCAAAATAACTTACCTCTTATTGTATAATGCTTGTTATACCATATTTTTATAGTGTAGTATGTGATACCATAGAAAAAACTGTAAAGTGGCCACTATAGTACTAATATTCGTTTTCAATATTTTATTCAAATTTCAGGTTTATTATTTAAAATGTTTCAGATCACCATGCCAGAATAAAATGACGTAACTGTGGCATTAACTATCTTTTGAAGTATTCTTTGACGTAAATGTTACATGCAAAAAAGAATAATTTTCTTAACAGTCACAAGCAACATGGAAATATCATCGGTGATGGTTGTGTTCCAACTTAAGTACTAGTGATTTTGGCAGGCTTCTTAAAAAATAGTTTACTGTAAACCATCAACATCTTTTTTCCTATTATCTTAGACTGGATGGCTGAAAAGTACTTGGGCTTTTGTCCAAGGAAAGGGTTTTGTAGTGGTTCATCTGCTCTTTTACATCTAGTTGGGACTTCTAGAATGCATTTGTCTCAACATCAGTATGAGTGTTTCCCATAGCTTTGTACTTGTGTATGGAAATGCATTTTATTTCACATATTTAATGTGAAATCCCTATCTAAGGACATACAAGATGTACATCGGCGAGCAAGGTTTCTTAGCTGAGTCACTGATTGTAGATCTCATTGTATTCCTCTTTTGTTACAATTGTTGGCCTTTTTCTTAGAAGTTTTCCTATTCTATCAAAAGTGGAGTCAGTGCATAAGTAACTGTGTCCTTTTAATAATAATAAAAAGTAGTGCTATGCAACATATTATGAGGGAGCATGGAAGCACAAACAGTTGCTCTGCATTAGAGAAACAGTGTGACTGGAATGGAAATCACTCGACTGGATGTAATGGATTAGTTATCCTTCACACAAAATGTGTATGTGGACACAGATGTATTTTCCTAGGCTTGTATCTTGGCAAATGTTTGATTTCACTTAAATTATTACTAACAAACAGATAGAGGGGCTGGCCAGTACTTACCTCAGCTCAGTACAGCCAATAGAGACACAAAAAACAACCGAAAATTTAAGCTCCTAGCTTTCGGAATAAATGTTCCTTCATCAGGGAGGAGAGAGGGGAAAGAAAGGGAAGAAGGGAAAGTGGATTTAGTTACTCACAACCCAGGTTATGAAGCAACAGGGAAGGTAGCAAGGATGGAGGCATGGTTGTCAGAGGGAAGCCAAAGATATTCTACTGCAGGTACTGTGCCAGCTTCAATCCAAAGAGGATGCATACAGAAGTAAAGAGGTGTATAGTATAAAGATGTAGGATGGAAAGATGCATGAATGGCTAAAGAGGAAAGGGAAAGAGGAGAAGACTGAAAAGTAAATGGGAGTGAGGTTGTTTAACGTAGGTTTAGTCCAGGGGGATGGCGGGATGAAAGGATGTGCTGGAGTGCAAGTTCCCATCTCCGCAGTTCAGAGGGACTGGTGTTGGGTGGGAGAAGCCAAATGGCACGTACAGTGTAGCAGGTTCCTAGGTCCCTAGAATTATGCTGGAGGGCATGCTCCGCTACTGGGTATTGGACATCTCCTAGGCGGACAGTTCGTCTGTGTCCGTTCATGCGCTCAGCCAGTTTAGTTGTTGTCATACCGATGTAAAAGGCTGTGCAGTGCAGGCATGTCAGCTGATAAATGACATGTGTAGTCTCACACGTGGCCCTTCCTTGAATTGTGTATGTTTTCCTAGTAGCGGGGCTGGAGTAGGTGGTTGTGGGGGGATGCATGGGGCAGGTTTTGCAGCGGGGTCGGTTACAGGGGTAGGAACCGCTGGGTAGAGAAGGTAGTCTGGGAATATTGCAGGGTTTAACAAGGATGTTACGGAGGTTAGGGGGACGACGAAAGGCAACTCTGTGTGGTGTGGGGAGAATTTTGTCAAGGGATGATCTCATTTCAGGGGTTGACTTGAGAAAGTCATATCCCTGGCGGAGTAATTTATTGATGTATTCGAGGCCAGGATAATATTGGGTGACAAGGGGGATGCTTCTGTGTGGTCTGAGGCTAGGAATATTGTTGTTGGACGGGGAGGAATGTATTGCTCGGGAGATCTGTTTGTGGACAAGGTCTGCGGGAGAGGAAAACACTGGTCAGGTTATTGGTGTAATTGTTGAGGGATTCGTCACTGGAGCAGATACGTTTGCCACGAATACCTAGGCTGTAGGGAAGGGAGCGTTTGATGTGGAATGGATGGCAGCTATCAAAGTGAAGGTACTGTTGTTTGTTGGTGGGTTTGATATGGACAGAGGTGTGGATGTGAGCTTCAACAAGATGAAGGTCAACATCCAGGAAGGTGGCTTTGGTTTTGGAGAAGGACCAGGTGAAATTCAGATTCGAAAAGGAGTTGAGGTTGGGTAAGGGCTAAGGATTGAAGGTTCTGGAAGTCTAGGAGAGATTGGTGGAAGGAGGAATTGCACCCAGAGATGGGAACTTTTAAGGTAAGTAAGTAAGATCTTTTTTGCGCACGCACGATCTTTTTTTCGCTACTCGCTATCTCTGTTTTTGAGCAGCGTGTGTTCTCTTTCCCCTGATCTGGACATACTTGCTTGGTCTGGTCAACTTTTTCCGTATTTTTCTTATTCGGTGGTCTTTCTTTGGTATTTAACGTTACCAACACAATTTCTTTCTTTCTCGCCCTTCCTTCCGTGTTTTATTCCTTCTTATGATTACTATTCTAACTTTAGTTATTTATTTTCCCTACCCACCAGTTACCCTAATCCTATACCACATTATTTACATTCATTCCGGAAACATGCATTTACCGTAGCCAAACTGCAATCCCACATACTTTTCCTCCGTTCCTGCTTAACCTTTGGAATTACCCCTAAAGGACTTACCTTAAAAGTTCCCATCTCTGGGTGCAATTCCTCCTTCCACCAATCTCTCCTGGACTTCCAGAACCTTCAATCCTTAGCCCTTACCCAACTTGTCCTGAACCTCTACACTACTTCATGTAACCACCACTCCCAACAGCTCCTATCTCTCTTCAAAGTCCTGCACCTCTCAAACCCTTGCTTGGAGAACACACTCAGGAACATCATCCTAGAAGCCAGCCGCAAACTTGAGTCCCATGCCACACACCACCTGAAAAAACTATCCACAGTGCTAGTGCAACACCTAAGAAATGGGGTCCCTCTCCCTATCCCTCACAAACACCAACCACAACAGAACCGTCAACAAACCCCCCTCATAGCCAACAAACCTAGCCTAGCCACCCTACTCAATCTCCCCATCCCAGCACATACCCCACACAGACAAAATCTCAACTATAACCACAGTCAAATGCCACATATCACCAACTCCAATTCAGTTCTAAACCTCTCATCCAGATCCCTCTCTCCTCAAGAGACATCTGTTCTATCAAAAGGCTTAACCTTTAGCCCCACACCTAAATTCAACCACACTGCCCTGGTTAAAGATCTCCTCTCTTTCACCCGGAACCTCAACTGGAAATATCACTTCACCACCCAAACACAGCCCCCAAATACTAGACCCAGTGTTGAACCTTGTTTAGAACAGTTCCGACCGCCTTCTCAAAGGGATCCTCCTCCCCTCCCCCAAAACCATCCCTTGCAGACGTTTCAGGAATTCCTCACATCCAGTGTTGCCTCCCAGTCCTTCTTGAAGAACATTCCGACAACCCCCAACATCACAACATCTGAATCCCGTGCCATTAAACAACTGAAAACAGACCGCTCTATTGTAATCCTTCCGGCGGATAAAGGCTCCACAACTGTGGTACTTGACCGTGTGGAGTATGTGGCAGAAGGACTGCGTCAACTCTCCGACACCTCAACCTACAAAGCTGTTACCCTGGATCCCATTCCCTCCATTCAGACTGAGCTGCAGAAAATCCTAAAAATCCAAGGTCCCTCACAATGGCTTCCATAGACTTACTCACTCCACCTGAGCCACGTACCCCTACCTTCTACCTATTACCCAAAATCCACAAAGAGAACCATCCTGGCCGTCCCATTGTAGCAGGCTTCAAAGCCCCAACAGAACGTATCTCAGCTCTGGTAGACCAACACCTCCAACCTATCACCTGCAGGCTCCCATCCTACATCAAGGACACAAACCACTTCCTAGAACGCCTCAAATCCATTCCCACTCCTCTCCCACCTGAAACCTTTCCTGTCACCATAGATGCTACATCCCTTTACACAAACATCCCACACACCCATGGTCTCTCTGCTCTTGAGCACTACCTCTCCCAACGCCCAACCGAAGATCTTCCAAAAACCTCGTTCCTTATCACACTTACCAACTTCATCCTCACCCATAATTACTTCACTTTTGAAGGCCAGACCTACAAACAAATCAGGGGAACTGCCATGGGAACCAGGATGGCTCCATCCTATGCCAACCTCTTCATGGGCCGCATGGAGGAGGCTTTCCTGAAGACCCAACAGCTGCTTCCCCTGGCCTGGTATAGGTTTATAGATGACATGTTTGTGGTCTGGACTCATGGTGAAGAAACACTCCTTAATTTTCTCCATAACCTCAACTCCTTTTCGAATCTGAATTTCACCTGGTCCTTCTCCAAAACCAAAGCCACCTTCCTGGATGTTGACCTTCATCTTGTTGAAGCTCACATCCACACCTCTGTCCATATCAAACCCACCAACAAACAACAGTACCTTCACTTTGATAGCTGCCATCCATTCCACATCAAACGCTCCCTTCCCTACAGCCTAGGTATTCGTGGCAAACGTATCTGCTCCAGTGACGAATCCCTCAACAATTACACCAATAACCTGACCAGTGTTTTCCTCTCCCGCAACTATCCTGCAGACCTTGTCCACAAACAGATCTCCCGAGCAATACATTCCTCCCCGTCCAACAACAATATTCCTAGCCTCAGACCACACAGAAGCATCCCCCTTGTCACCCAATATTATCCTGGCCTCGAATACATCAATAAATTACTCCGCCAGGGATATGACTTTCTCAAGTCAACCCCTGAAATGAGATCATCCCTTGACAAAATTCTCCCCACACCACACAGAGTTGCCTTTCGTCGTCCCCCTAACCTCCGTAACATCCTTGTTAAACCCTGCAATATTCCCAGACTACCTTCTCTACCCAGCGGTTCCTACCCCTGTAACCGACCCCGCTGCAAAACCTGCCCCATGCATCCCCCCACAACCACCTACTCCAGCCCCGCTACTAGGAAAACATACACAATTCAAGGAAGGGCCACGTGTGAGACTACACATGTCATTTATCAGCTGACATGCCTGCACTGCACAGTCTTTTACATCGGTATGACAACAACTAAACTGGCTGAGCGCATGAACGGACACAGACGAACTGTCCGCCTAGGAGATGTCCAATACCCAGTAGCGGAGCATGCCCTCCAGCATAATTCTAGGGACCTAGGAACCTGCTACACTGTACGTGCCATTTGGCTTCTCCCACCCAACACCAGTCCCTCTGAACTGCGGAGATGGGAACTTGCACTCCAGCACATCCTTTCATCCCGCCATCCCCCTGGACTAAACCTACGTTAAACAACCTCACTCCCATTTACTTTTCAGTCTTCTCCTCTTTCCCTTTCCTCTTTAGCCATTCATGCATCTTTCCATCCTACATCTTTATACTATACACCTCTTTACTTCTGTATGCATCCTCTTTGGATTGAAGCTGGCACAGTACCTGCAGTAGAATATCTTTGGCTTCCCTCTGACAACCATGCCTCCATCCTTGCTACCTTCCCTGTTGCTTCATAACCTGGGTTGTGAGTAACTAAATCCACTTTCCCTTCTTCCCTTTCTTTCCCCTCTCTCCTCCCTGATGAAGGAACATTTATTCCGAAAGCTAGGAGCTTAAATTTTCGGTTGTTTTTTGTGTCTCTATCGGCTGTACTGAGCTGAGGTAAGTACTGGCCAGCCCCTCTATCTCTTTGTTAGTAATTGTTTCACATCTTTATATGAGATTTTCCATTAATTAGTTATTTCACTTAAATTGTATGATTATCTAGGTTCTGCTTATCCTGTTTGTTTTGTTCCATTCTGTGTCTCATTTATTTTAAATTCCTGACATGTTTGTTTTTGTGTGTAAGCTCCTCATATAAAATTTTGTTGAGGATTAAGGCAGCAACAAAGTTCAGTAAATAGTCAGCATGAACTAATTCTGTGCAATGGGAACCCCAGAAAAGCAGATGATAAAAGCTCTCAGGTTACAATTGCCTTCCTCATCTTCCAGAAAACACGCTACTTTTGATTTTTGGGTCATGACAAATGTTGACCATCTTGATGAGATCAGTCTCATTGACTGGGTGCACATTTGTCAAACATGGATTTCATGAGCTGGGGATCTGTTAACACGAACAGTCGATTGCTACTCTAAGCTCTGGACATGCTTTTGCCTACCATCCAATGACACAGTAATGGAACATTGTACGTCATAGTGCATGGGATTTTGATCTTATTGGCTGAACTGTGAACATTGTAGGAGAAAAATAATTTTGAAAATGCACCATTTGTCAATAAGGGTTGAGGGGAGTGAAACAATCATTACTGAGTAACTGCTATGGAATATGCTGTACTGGGGCAAGCAGGGTTCTGTTTGGGTGGGCCCCAAATAGGCTTGTGATTATCTCACTGTATAAATTTCCAGAGGGTTATTGGTTGACCCTACCACCCCATCAGCAAACAAACATTTAACAGTAAAAATGTGATAGTAACACAGTATCAGGAGAATTATTAAATAATGTTGCACTAGTTACAGAACACAGATTTGAACCGTTGCCTCATGACTCACACACATGAATGTATCTTCTTCTGCTTCTACACAATGAGCACTGATCCAAAGGAATTGCTGAAGAAATGGTCTTGGATGGTTATTGATTCATTCAAGAGACATACGGACTTCTGAAATTAAGTTACGCAACAGGCACGGCACCCTTTCAGAAGAGTGGGCATGTTACCAATTTCCTGAGAGACAATTCTGCTGCAGTACGGACAACAGGTTCATCACATTGTGGGAGTGAAATGGCTCTCCAAAGTTGAGGTACAAGGAACAGTAAGTTTCTTGTTAGCCAAACATACAAATTGCACACAAATTCGCCATGGAATTCTTGCAGTGTATGGTGCAATGCAATGTAGCATCCAGTCGTAGTGAAACAGTGCCAACAATTTGATGAAGACCATTCAGTCTTTCCAGCAAGCTCAGTGGATATTTGACAGGAAAGAGATTTTCCATCAAAGAGGAAATTCACACAGCAATCCTCAAATTGTTCCATGACTGAGGCACACGTTTATATTTTCAAGAAACTGAACAGTTTGTGGGATGTTACAATTGTTGTTTACAGGTTTTAGTGACTGTAGTGAAAAGTAGTATCTGCATCACTTTGAATTGTATTGCAGCATACAGTAAAAGTTACTCAGTCTGCCATAGTAACATTCATTCTGAAGTCTCATAGTTTCCTGCTGCTTTCACACCTTTCTTTGACAATCATCAGATGTCAGGTTACTCCTGGATGCATCAGTGAATGGAATCCTACTCTGCTGACTGAGTACCCATTCTGTGTTTTCCCGTACCCAACTCCACAGACCAATGCTTTGGGGGAGGGATGCTAGTGCTATCTGAGGCCACATTGATAATGTGGAGACTTGGATTCTGTCTTGACCATAGTTGCCTGATATCCCAGATATCTGGTTGGAAACCCAACTCCCAACTGTACTTTGTTGGGATAGATAAAATTCCTGGTTACATAAAAATGGACAACATTATATGAAATGATGTGGTCTTCACTTCAAATTGCTCATTACCAATTTCTAATGAGGGGCAGTCTTGTATGAGTTAAACTCCTCCTTTTATTAACAGCGCTAAGTGGCCATACTTGACTAAATAGCCATTGTTTTCGAGTAGTGCATCAGAGGTCAATCGTGACAGTGCTTTGTAATTCTCTGCTGAAAAAATTGAATAGGGTTGTGCAGTTTCCTTCCCCTGTGGCAGCCTTAGTCGTCATGATGATCTTATCAAAACATTCGAAAGAGAAATTGTGACGAAGGAAGCTGGGATAATTTTTTTATTTTTACTTCCCCCTTGTTTTGCAATATGCCTCCTTCAAATTTGTTTCTTCACTTTCAACTAATTACCATTAACATATGTGAATTGTAATCTGCATTTTCATAAAAGAGAAAGGCAGCCCCCTCTGGTTGAATTTTGTCTGTGTAATTGATTTTCTAATTTATATTGAGTATTCCTAGCTAGTATCTTTTATTATAGGGCAAAATCAGTCATTTTTATGTAACTTTAATTCCGATGTTGACTTATAAATGGGAAGTTGTGCACTGGCCATACATAACTGTGTATTATTGGGAGGATGTGAAAGTAGAAGACTGTGCATCTGTCGGCTACATCATTTACAGTAGACAGTACTGCACATCCAACCCCTATGTTTTCAGCCAGTATGTAGACACCGAGGACAACAAAGGAACAAAGTAGGCAGACCACAACAAAATGGCAGTTCACTTGCAGCACAGTCTAAACTAATGTTGAAAAATGATTTGACTTTGAAGAAAGTGTCTACAGGACTTTCAAACCATTTTCACTGACAGTGAAACAGAGCTCAGTTTCAGAATATCTAGAAGTTATTTCTTGTAGATGGGGATTTGATGTTTGAAGAATGTGTGCAGTTAAAGAACTTTCTCAAGGATGAAGAGAAGAACTTTTCAAGCTGAAATCTGATTAGTGGAAGGAAATTTTTTTCATTGTTATGAAAACTATGACAACTTCTTAAAACTTTTCCGTTTTGTTTCAGATGATGGTGAACACTTGGTGAGCTGAGAGGAACCTTTTCCCAGCAGCAACATTAGAAGCTGAAATAATAATAATAATGAAGATGGTTTAGTGATTTACATGTCTCCAGTTTTATTGAGGAAGAAGAGAAGATTCTATGAAGGAGATTGAAAAGTGAGCAAAAATCTCAATAAGGTAAAAAAAAAAACATTGAATTGTAGCCTGTGTGTGTTTAGTCTTGGTTTTTAAAAAATATCCCGATTTAGTTAAGAAAAAACTTGGTGACTGGTCTGTACTAATAAAGCTGCCTTCTAAATGGGCAGTGCACAGCTCTTTTGCATTTTCTTGTGGGTGCCTATGAGCCACAACTCTTATGCTCTAAACAGGTTGTCGACTCCAGGCTACCACTGGAAGATGGTTTGTCTCACAGTAGTGGTTCTCTGTTTGAATGATGTCACTGTGGTGTATGACAAATTGACAGGCAACTTATCATGCTGCTATACACTCACAATGTAGATAAGCCTGAAATGATCCTTCAGAGCATGTTTACAGACAACACAGTTGAAGATTTTAATAAATCTGTCTCACAGAGATTTCTGTTCAATAGTAGATTATGATAAACATTCTGGCCAACAAAGTATCTGATTCCATTAAATTTTCAGCTATGTTTTTTCAATAATTGCAAATCTGCTGTTCAAAAATGGAAGCCTTTTGGATTGATATTTTGTTTGAAATTTCTTTCTGTTTCTTTGATGTTTGAGATTATAAATTTCATGTGTTTCACATTTTCAAATTATTTGGTTATGAAAATGCCTCATAGCACTTCTGTATCAAATAGAAACTGTTATAATTTTTCATAACCACTAGAACAGTTCCTGAAGTTAATATTGTAAAAATGTACCTTTGATGCTTTGCACCCGTGAGTTGAGTTGTGCTATCGTTGTTAACTTTCTCAATAGTTTTAGTGAGGTTACTGAATGAGAGTAGTTGTCTTGGACTTGATGTCACAT
Organism: Schistocerca gregaria; assembly: GCF_023897955.1. Classification (NCBI taxonomy): domain Eukaryota; kingdom Metazoa; phylum Arthropoda; class Insecta; order Orthoptera; family Acrididae; genus Schistocerca; species Schistocerca gregaria. The sequence goes on along the minus strand of NW_026061801.1, from coordinate 2,501,382 downwards.
GGAACCAAGTGCAGTTTTATCTGTTGGACTGAGTAACGTGAACTCAGTGTATATCATGAACTGTAATTTGCTTTTATACTTCTGCAACTTTGAAATCAGTGACTCTTTTTTAGCCAGTTGCCAAAGCTTTAGAAATGTGGTTTAGCTGTTGATTACATTTAAAGAATTGGGCTTATCAAAAGCTACAATGTTGTTTCATCAGCAAGTCAAGATATTAACTGAAACTATATGACCTAGAGCCCACATGAATTATACTTCTAAATATATTTGGATGGTGAGCTGAGCCACAAAATACTTCAAATCATGTCGATGATTGTTGATACTGTTTTCTAGGTTATGCAACAAATGTCATTGGAACTCTATCCTACAGTGTCATATCCCAACATTACACTTCAGACAAACAAATGTTACATCGTTTCAATATTTTCTTGTTGTTTGGAGTGAGTAACGGGACTCTTATAATAAACAGGAAGAGAGAAGAAATAAAGCTCTTGATATCAGAGGCAGGAAGGGTCTTGGAAGATAAGTTGAATGGAATGGAAGGGATAAAAATCAGAAATTTTTGACATTCCTACCTGGAATTTGCGTTGGTTGTTTTAAAAATGCTAAAATTCCACCAACCGACATATTGCCCCCTGCCAGTGGTGTGGTGTGATGTGATGCAACATGGAGGGGCAGCTGGTCAGCACACCTCTGTCCTAGGATTTTTTTTACTGTGGAACCACTACTACTCGGTCAAGCAGCTCCTCACAAGACTGGTACAAAATGCAGTCAGTCTCAGTCACAGTCCCCCCCCCCCCCCCCCCCCCCCCCCCCCGAGGAAAAATCGCTGGCAGTTAGTCGAATGGCACAGCTAAGGAGGCAGACAGTGGAATGGGTAGTGTGTTAAAGAGCAGTTCTAAGATGAACATAAGACAAGAATAATGGAATGTAGTCAAGTTCAATCAGGAGATGCGGAATGAATAACGAGGGATGATCAGCGAGTTTGCATTTGAAAGCTGTACGAGGAGGGGTGAAAAAGCTTCTACCCTAACAAATAAAGAGTGAAAGAAATTTCATAATATAAATTTATTTGTATATATAATACCTGTGTACACCAATACACTTGGAGGCATGCTCAGATAACTTCTGCAAACCATTCAAAGAAAAGATCTTTGATTTCAATTGCAACAAAGCATCAGTCACTGCATCATCATCATCATCATCCTTTGAGGTATTTTTTTTCGGTTTGGGAAAAGGAAAAAGTCTGACACAGTCAGATCTGGAGAATATGGCAAGTGACACGTTCCACATCATTACGAAAGAATCGTGTTCATGATCCATGGAACAACTAATATAACTAACTAACTAGAATGGGAAGTTTTTCATTGTCCATTATACGAGGTTTGTCCGGAAAGTACGTATAAAGGTTGAATAATGTCTTTATGTTACAGGTTGCAGTCACCATCAGGTGAGACTACTGCTGTAATCAATCAAATCAATGCTCAGTTCGAGTCAGAGCACTCTGCGTGAAGGTGGGAGTGTGCAGTAGCTTGTGTTCTTAAAGACCGTGGATTGACAGAATGATTGCTGACGAGCTGTCAACCCTCAAAACAATTGTTCACAAAAACTTGAAATGAAGAAATTGTACCGAAGCTCTTGACACCAGAACAGAAAGCAAAGAGGGTTGAGTGCTGTAGGGATTGGTTGGAAGCAGAGGAACGAGGTGACTTTCTCAACCGAGTCATCACTGGAGATGTGTCCTGGTATTAGAAATTCGATGTGGAGCTCAAAGCAAGGAATGGAAACTAGCAGGAGAACCGAGAACAAAAGAGTTGCGAAAATCAAGGTCCAATGTGATGACAGTGTTGATTCTTGGAGCATTGTTCACAAGGAATTTGTCCCTCCCAGCCAGAGATTGAACAGAAATTTTTACGTTGAAGTTCTGACACGTCTCGGAGCTCTCGTGGCAAGAGTTCGACCAGAGTTGGATCCTTCATCACAAGAATGCGCCCGCAAACATGTCGCTCGTTGTGCACCAGTTTTTTGGCCCGAAGCTCAATCACCATGACAGACCACCGGATTTAGTCCCGTGTGAGTTCTTCATGTTCCCAAAAAATGCGTAATAGTGTGGCACTGGGAGATGTGGAAACGACATGGCAACTAAACAACATCACAGCTTAAGACTTTCAGCAATGTTATCAACAGTGGAAACGGCGTTGGCAGAAGTGTATCACGTCTCAGGGTGAGCACTTTGAAGGAGACCATATTGTAATACCTGAATAATTGTAAAATAAAGTATTATGCAACTTTTATATGTATTTTTCGGACAAACCTCGCAGATTAGGAAATGAGACACTGAAGATAATAGAAGTGTTTTGTTATTTGGGTAACAAAATAATTGATGATGACTGACACAGAGAGGATATAAAATGCAGGCTGGACTGTATATCTGAGAAAGAGGAATATGTTAGGAGTGGATGTAAATGTTACGGAGTCTTTTCTGGAGGTATCTGCGTGAAGTGTAGCCTTGCTCCGAAACGAGATGTGAACAACACGCAGTTGAAGCTAGAAAAGGATGGTATCTTTTGAAATGTGTTTCTCGGAAGAAATTTTGATGATTTCGTGGATAAAACATAAGGTAAACTCTGTCCATCGGTACTGGCCGACCACCGTGTCATCGTTTACCAATGACGTCCAGCACACCACTATCCTGCCTGTGTCAGTTTTCTTGTCCTCGAGTTCCTCAGTTGGCATCACAAGGGTGAATGTACACTTTCCCAATCCTCTCACCCAGAAAAATCCCTGGCAGTACAGGGAATCTAAACCTGCGTCCTCGCCATGATAGGCAGCAGCAGTGAACACTAAGTTACAGAGGTAGTCAATAAGTGGATAGATGACTATTACTGGCACTCGACACCCTCTGCACTGCACCTAGAGGTGGCTAATGGAATAATTATGCAGTTGCAAATCAAATTACCAGGGACCTAGTACTGAAAGAAATTTTCAGCACAACATGAGTAAAAGAAGTAACTGGTTGATAAGACATACGCTGATGCATCGAGGAATCATCAATTTGGTGTTGGTGGGATTTGAGTGAGGGGAGGAAAAACTGTTGAAGGGGAAATACAGTAAGCAGGTTCAAATAGATGTAGGCTTGCATAGAGAGCTGCATCAAACCAGTCTTTGGACTGAAGACCACAACAACAAAAACAGTTGGCTGTGTGTAGGAATTTTCTGTGGTCAGGAAAGCAATAAGAAATGATTTTCTGATTAAGAAAAGTGCAAACACTATACATTAATGTGGTGTAAAATGTTTCTTGAGCTGTTTATGAAGCCAGAGAAATCTTATATTAGTTCTTTTGGCATGATAAACCTGTACACGATGATTAAACTACACCTACCCATGGGTTTTATGCAACTTGCAATGCCTACAAATGTCATGGGCAAGATTTTCATTTCTCTCACCCACTACATGCAAATTACTAGTCCTACATAAAAAAATGAACAGGATCTTTTTGTGGGAAATTTAATGTAGTCATTTCTTTTTGGGAGGGGAGGGGATACATTTTTACTAGAAGCCATAGTTTTTGAATTATTTAACAAAAAGTACAAGACAGGCATTCAAATGCCTTTTTTCTTGAATGCCACAGAAAGTGTGGTGTCCAACAAAGTACAAAATGTAATGTAGTTAATTTTGATACAAAAAGGTTCTGTTCATTGTTTTTGCAGGACTAACAGTGAGCATGTAGGGAGGAGAGAAGATTAAAATCATGGGTGTGGTTCTTGAAGATGTTGCAGGTTCCATAAAACTTTATGGCAGGGGCAGCTGAATAACCCTGTGTATGATCCACAAGATTCAACAACATGCTGATCAAACCTCATGGTCAAACATGGCTGCTGATAGAAAATAGGTGGTTCATATTGGCTTGAGTATCCCCATTATGTGACTGCTGTAAAGAAGAGGATGTGGGGTGTTCTCCGTCAGCTTTTATACCCACACTGGTATGCCAGAAAAGTAAGTACCATTGTGGGAAAGGACTCATGAAAACATTTCTTCAGACCGTAACAGCCACCACTGTTCAGACATTTGTCACAGCAGTAATCCAACTTTTCTATGCCCTTTTCATAGAAAGATAATACCAGTTAAGACCTCCAATACTGATCACACTTGCTTACATCATCATAGGTGTTCAAGCACCTTCATCCTGACTGATGATGAAGTAAAAGTGGTAGTCCGAAGATGTGAGATCAGCACTGATTGGCAGGTGGTCTCACTGTTCCCAAGTGAATTGTTTAGTAAGGATTTCAGTGCCACCAGCAGAAATGAAGCATCATAATGATTCGATTGAGAGTTTTGCATCTTTTGTTTTGAATAGTGTGATGGAGTTCTCTCGGTGTTTTGCAGTATCATACCGCTTTCATGGTTTCAGCTCTGAGAAGGAACTCAACAAGCAGAATGCCTTGTTGGTCGCAGAATCCATTTCACCTGACTTTTTGCACTTGCAACTTCATTATGATTTCTTTTTTGGCGGTGGTGGAGGATTGTCGGACTGTCAGTTCCTTCACTCCATAGATTGTTGATTTTATTTTGGAGTGTCATGAAGACCCCAAGCTTCATCACCAGTCATGATTCTATTTAAGAACTCATCTTCCTTATCACTGTATTCAGTGCTGAAATGTCAAAACTCTGCCAAGGTACATAATTTTGAAAGCATTTTTCAAACGCAATTCACAAAAATTTAAGCAATTTATGACTGAGTCATGCAAAACAGTTTTTGAAATACATTCTTATTGTGAACCATGTGTTTTCTCCCCCATACCATCAGTGACAACAGAAGGCTGTCCAACACATGCTTCATCCACTTTCTGACCATAAATGTCTACAAGTTGATGAATTTCAGCTGGCTTAATGTTCTGTGTGTTGGAACTAAACATAACAGACCACACTTCACAGTCACTGGGCTCAGAGGTTGTCCTAAAGATTTTGACTGATCACTAACAAATATAAATACCACAAAATTGAGCTGCAGTGTCAAGACAATGAACCAGAGAAATGTGTGAACCTACAACACAAGTGCTGCAGTGGCAGTAGAATGATTTGGCAATTACTTTCAGGATGCACCTCATACTTAGGACTTCAATGGAAGTGCCTGTCGCCTTTTAATGTAAATTTTTGCTTATGATGGTAACTATGTTTAAGCAGTGTGTGTGTGTGGCAAGGGGGTAATTAACAGTTGAACTATCTTTGTTTTGTTTATCTCTCTCTAGTCATGACAGGTAATGTGAATCAAGGACAAAGGTACTTTCTGAGTTACCTTAGTCAAGCTCCAACCCTTCTGTCCTGTACAGCTACTTGCTTTTATCCTGAGGTTGTTACTCTCTGGTCAGCAGGTGCTCCTAAAAAAATTGCATACATTGTGTACAAAAATCTACATTTACAAAGAATTTGCGGGGTCAGAGATGTTAGTAATGCTCAAGATATGGTGTGACTATTGGTATAGGGGGCAATTCAGAAAATATTGCCTGTCTACATTATGGCACAACTGGAATATGCTTGCTCAAATAGTGACAATGCATTCAGCTGAACTGGTAACCAGTGCTTCATATACCAACATCGTCTCCCCCTATAAAAAAAGAAATTTAGAGGCAGTCACATAAAAAAAAAGCTTCTTCTCCTCTCCTAAACACTCGAAAATTGTGTGTATGTAGTTTGTTTTCATATACAGGGTGTATTAAAAGAGCTGTCACCATTACCTACACTGCTTGCATGGTGTTAATTTGCACACAGATTTCTGGTTGTTCCACTGGAAAGCTTACCAAGACATTTACAGCATAAAACCGATACCTGCTTGTATTTTAAAAAATGTACACAGCTCAAAGGTAGTGCAACTGCAGCTCTGTAGAATTACCATGCCTTTCATGCAGTACAACATTTTTAACCTCTGGGATTTGCTATGAAGTAATTACTCGATGCCATACGAAAAAACAAAACAGCCTCACTGCTAATATTTCTCACATACGTAATAGGTGATGGGAACAATGAAACCAACGAAATTAAGAAGACCATTAGCATTTTTTTAAAATTCATCTATCTTTTACAGTAAATTTCAACCATAAATGTTTCGTAGGCACATTACAACATTAACAAACACTGCATTATAAATATAATTTGGGACTTCAGTGTGCAACTATATACATGACCATTTTTATTACTTAAGGGTTAATTTTATTAGGTTAAGAAACAGTTAATCATGCCGATGGTCACCTGTTATCTCCCTGCAGTCTGTCACTGCTACATAGTGTTAAACCATAAGCTAGGTGGAAGACTCACTGGACGAAAAATTGTTAGAACTACCTACATACATTGGTAAAAAGCACTTCTGCTGGTCTCAAAATACTTTATTGTGCGCTTCTGTTCCTAATGACAACTTCACAGCTACAGTAATTTCACCAATAAGGTGGGCTACAAATAGGTTGTAATATTCTGACCTGAGTAGCTCTTCAGCAAATAGAGCTACATAATATGTGCAACTGTTTTTACATGACCACTAACACTAGTCATGTTTACAATAGAAACAATAATTAGACCCAATACATTTAAAATTGTATGCCTACAGCCAGAATGTACTACTTGTTGAAAATAAAAATTCACCAAAATACTTCTAGTACACACTGAAATACCTTGCATCCATTCTCTCTTGCTGCAATAAAGCTAAATCTCATAGCCAAAGGCAGTTGTACATTGTTGAGGGGAACTAGAACAGCTAGTAAATGTAACTAAATAATATCTGTATTCATTTGAGTTTGTTTCATCAAGATCCAGATTATGTTGTCACTTATGTCCCCTTGTTCTCACATTAACCGATTAGTTTTCAATTTTGGCCAATTGATACAAGACAGACTTATAACTCCTTCATGTTCATTGTTATTGGCAATAACTTTATTAGCTCTGATGACAATACAAAACTTGATAAACAAGTCAATGCAATCTGTGCCAGCACTTACCTCTTTCAAATTTTGTTTACATTCAGTGCTATTGATTTTGTTCTAAGGTTTGTGTTTAGTATAAATAACCAATGGTGCATCTGTAGGCCATACCAGGTCCAATATTAAAACTGCCTCAATTTGATCCCATAGATTGCCACTTTACTGATGTGGCATTTAATAAATTAAAAAGAGCATCTCTCTTGAAATATTTACAAACTGAATACTGCTGAACAAGACGTACGTACATTTTGACACAGTTATACAATTGAAAACGTTGACAGATGCTCCAAAAATTTCTTTTGCAACCTGAATACTGAAACATGTTGTAGGAACTACTTTAAAATGTTAAAATTCTACACTGGAAGACACTCTGTTTCATTTTTATATTACTGCAGAAGGGCAGGAGCAAGATAAGGTACTTTCAGGTTCCAGTACTGACCATGGTCTTACTGTCATCCAGTTAGAAACATTCACACAATGTTAGTCATAGCAGAAGCACTTCCACTACAATGGTTGTGATGAGTATGCTCCTAAACCCTATTATTCTCATTTACTTTTTTGTGGTTTACATTGTTCACTGATAAACAATGGCATCCTAGCAGACACTGTAGAAATAAACTTCTTTGGACCAAATACATGTTAAATGTTTATTAGTATTTCTGTCACAACAATAGAAGGTAAGTAAGGTTGCTCCACACCAAAATTATAAAATTTTTTACTGCCAACACCAGTTGTTCTGCTCCAAAATCAAACTAAATTTTCAGGTCTTCTGTGTGGTCTGCAAGTTCCTTTATGTTGGGAGCATATGTTTTACTTAATAGACAAGTTTTCTAGAACTTGTGATTTAGTAGAAAGCAAAGAAAAAACTAAAAGGCGATGAAATGAGAAATTAGAATGTGTGAGAATCACTCCAATTAGGCCAGTGGCTATATAATCTTGGCGGTGCACGGAACTGGGTTCTCAAGGCTGAGAAGAGACAGAAAAATGAAGTGAGATGTTTATGTTCCTTTGAAAGATCTAGAGACACTAGGAAGGATTATGTATGCCAATCAAGGACTATTTAAGACCATGACAGTTGGTCCTCTTGACTAGGGGTGTGAGAGAACAAACCACCACAGAAGAAAGGGAAAAATATTGTGAACTGCTATGCCAGATAGACAAATGTGTAAATTCATTAACTGAACACATAACAGGTATTGACTAGTAATAAGTTTCGCCAAAGCCAGTTGTCATTGGTTAGATCAATACATGCCTAAGATGTCATTTTTCATGAGTAACACTGTGTGAACAAAGAACAGCTCTCAAGCATACTAAACATCAATGACCCGCTGCCTACTGGAATAACAAAGTTTCTTTATGGACCACATTTTGATCACTTGGCAGAAGCAATCTCTGGTTTATAGTGGGCTGTAATGATATTATGCTTGATATCTCACATCACCTCATAACTTTGGCATTCTGCTGTTTTTAGGGCAGTGCTTAACAAATCAAAGAAGTTCGCCAAGATATGGCACCGTTTTTTATAATACCTGCCACTCTGCTTGTGTCATGTTAATGGAAACTGACAATCATAGCACCCACAATGGTTCAATTTTCACTTTCACAAAAAGAAAACCAGACTGTCTGTGGGTTTGGTGTTCAGCAGGGGGCAAAACCTTGTTAGTGGTCTGGCTGCGAGAGACAAAAGCATTCTAATGCCCGTGCTTACATCACCGGGTTTTGAGAGAACTGTTGGAAGGCAGCAGTGTTATTCTTGGCAGGTCCTGGCAAAAATTACTATTGGGACAGCAAATGCATTAAATCACTAGAAACTGCTGTCAGGTAGAACCACTGTACTCAATAACAACCAGAATCATTTCTATAAGTATCGCATATGAGTGCAGCTTATGGAAACTATATGGACATGAGTTCAAAATCCCTTTCTTATCTGCAGGAATTTACACTAGATTATCACACAACAGCTGTAGGGACCTAGAATAAGTTTATTCATTGAGAATACAGAAAATTGCGACACTCTCATTTCGTTATTTTCAACAGAACAACCGAAGGAAATGGAAAATCTAGCTGAAGAAATTAATAAATTACACCACAAAATTCAATTCACTTCATGTCACTGTAGGAATGAAACATTAACAAAACTTTTTATATAAAAATTCTGAAATTTCCAGGAAGCCAACAATTACCATGGTTACCATCCATATCAATATAAAAATGTGTTCTTCAGAAGAATGTTTAATCACATGCTTAGAGATCCAATGGATACAAGTGAAAGATAAAAAGAAACACAAATTGTAAAATCAGCTGCCTCCAGTTATGAATACATTCCCGCTGTAATACATAAATTAAACCAACCACCCACAAACAGGAAGACCATCTTTGTAATAAGCTGACCTTCCTCAAGGAAGATTTCATGCCAACCTCTTCAAGTTGTATGACATAAAAATAAGCTTCTTCACAAGCAACACAATACTGAAAGCACTAAGCAAGAATATCACAAGTCAGGTATGTCCAAACTTCTGCAATAAACACACTGGTAGAAGCACAGGGATGCACTCTGTCTTAACATCCAGAACAAATCCGACTTTGCAGAATGAGTTACTGGGCAAGAATTGTGGCAATCAGTGTAGAAAAGAACCAGGCAAGAAATCTGACTTTCTTGAAGGAACTGAAATATCTTTCAACACAGATACAGCACCAGTCTACTTGCTCAATGACAAATCTTGCCTTCACAACTATGAAGGCTTTATATTTCAAAAATAATTAAATAAAAAAAAACCCTGCCCCCCCTCAATCTCTCTTTACATCTTACCTACATTGATATCACTATAAATAATATTGCATGATATATCTAAGCCTTCCACTCTTGTTTTTAAAAGTAAACTTCATGTACATAGCAAGAGCTGGAAATATTGGAACTTAACTCTATTATTGGGCATTCATGTTCAGTTTTGATTAAAGTATTTACCCACACACTTTTATTGTCTCTGAGCAAAGTATGTTATATCTTCATAACACGCATCAGTTGTACAGTGCTGGCTAAGTTTAGTAATCAATTGTGCCTCATGGGCATGACTATTGTCTGAAGTAGTGATGGAAGGAATTGACACTTTGAATGCTGCATAGAGGGCTATGTGAGTGTCTTTTCTGAGCAGCACATTGCAAATCATACCAGATAAGTTCAATGTTCAAGTCTGGGGAGTTTAGTGGCCAGTGGAAGTGTTTAAATTCAGGAGAGTGTTCCAGGAGCCACTTTGTAGCAATTCTGAACCTGCAAAGTGTATCATTGTCGTGCTGGAATTGACAGAGTCCATCGGAATTCCCAATGGACAGGATGCTTATGTATGTGTCACCTTTCAGGGTCATACCTAGCCATATATTCCAACTGCATGCCTCCTACATCATTACAGAGCCTCCACCAGCTACGACTGTCCCCTACTGACATGCAGTGTCCATAGATTCAAGAGGTTGTCTCCATGCCTGCAAGACACAGTTTGAAATGAGACTTGTCCGACCAGGCAATGCGTTTCCACTCATCAACAGTCAAATATCGGTGTTGATAGACCCAGGTGAGGCATAAAGCTTTGTGTTGTTCAGTCATCAAGGGTACACAAGTGGACCTTCCGCTACAAAAGATCATATCGGTGATGGTTCACACTCTGACACTTATCCATGGCCCAACATTGAAATATGCAGCAATTTGCAGAAGGGTTGCACTTCTGTCACTTTGAATGATTCTCTTCAGTTGTTGGTCCTGTTTTTGCAGGATCTTTCTTCGGCTGCAACGATGTCGGAGATCTTATGTTTTACTAGATTCCAGATATTCACTGAATGCTCATGAAAATAACCACTTCATTCTTACGTTGGAGATGCTTTGTCCCATTGCTCATATGCCAACTATAACACCACATTCAAATTCACGTAAATCTTGATAAGCTGCCATTGTAGCAGCACTAAGCAATCTAGCATCTGTGCCAGAAAAATGTTGTCTTATATAGGCATTGCCGACTGCAGTGCCATAATCTGTATGTTTACAAATCCCTGTATTTGAATACGCATGCCAAAGCCAGTTTTGTTGGCAATTCAGAGTATATACATATCCTGTGACAAGATAATGATATGTTACCAATCCACATACTGTGATGGAAGAGGTACATGGCAGGGAATGTGTTCTGCTGTTTGGTGGTTGATGGTTTTCTGATACCATTTTATCCTCAGAAAAAAAAACCTCTTACCTTGATATGCTCAGGCTGTTACTATGACTGGCTGACTCCCGAGACACAGTCTTTTTCCAGCAATATGGTGCACTGTGGCAGATGTTGCGGAACAGGTGTTACGAGGTATGCTGATATGGCAGGGGTGGTCCTATTCCCTGGTGTTTTAGGCCAACGGGCATTAGAAACTTGGGCTTGTTTCTATGAGCACATACCAAGGACAGAGTCTAACAAGCAGCTGTCAACCACATCAAAAATTAAATGAACAAAATCATTTCTGTCCTTGCCACAGGTGATGCAGATATAATGTGCTGAATGTGGATCGATACTGGAAATTGTGCCCACCACCACTGGTGCACACATGTTGAAATTGATTAAACTGCATAAAACTTTGTGACAATACCTTAGGTCTAATTTGTTTGCATGCTGTTACACAACATAAGTGTTCTGTAACTTTTGAGACACTCTGTTTATCCTCTGCCCATTGCAGGTTAAAAACCTTATTGTGCTGTCAGAGCCCTTGATATGTTCTCAGAAAGAGGCTAAACCACCACACATTTCAAGTCACCTGCTGTCCAGTTTATGTGGTGTTTGCTCCACTGACAACATATACATTTTTATGCCTCAATAAACTTCTGCAAGGGTCCCACTGCATGCAACTTGCCATCACAATATTTGGTTGAAAACTAGTAGACATGTGTCTGCAGTGATTCCTGTTGTGTTTGAGACTGACTGTCAATGGCAACTTACAATGTTCATCTCGATGACTAACTACGAGTTAGGATCTTAATGTGGCCACATTGTGTGGTACAAGATTCCTTGTAGACAAGCATTTGGGAGAGAATAATCCCATACGAGGAGGGTTGAGGAAAGAGCATATAAAGGCACATTATAAAATATGTGATGAGGGGAGGCAAATAACGTGGAGTACCATCTATTGACCCACTTCACTGAGTGGTCAGCATATCTGACTGCCATGCAGTTCATTTCCAGTCATGTCGCACCTTCTCTCTGCTCAGGGAGTGCGTGATATGTTGTCCTTATTATTGATTCATTATCGCCAGCATGAAAGTCACCCACCGTGGTGTCAACAGAAAAGACCTGCAACTTGTCAGCCAAACTTACCCAGCAAGCGACTCCCAGGTATCAATGTCCATATGACCACTTCATTCCACCTAGAGCATTAGAAAGGGAAACGTACCAAAGAGGAACAGTGACCAAATATGTTAAATGTGTTGGGCTATAAACAAACAAGGATACTATTTCAAAATTTAAAAGCTTTTGTCTGCCTTGGTCACCAAAGTCTGAACATTATGGCCTTTCCTCAGAAACATACAGTGATCGGAAGTCCAAAGTAGCAACCGAAAAAAGATATCTTATCAGTGTACTATCAGATATGAGGCTCCTCTGAAATTGTCTATGGAGGTTTTTTACTTTCTCCTACATAAAGGGTGAGATGAACACCACTGATAAAATTCAATTGGTGGTTCAAAGATGTTTTATGACTATTTTGGTACAATGGATCTTGGTCTCCTGTGGCTCACTGCAAAGTAATAATGTAATTATGATTTATTTAGTTTATAACCTTCATTTCTTCTGAAAATACACTGTCCAGACACGTTAATGTGACTACCCGTCATAACCTCTATTTGCAGTGCACACCGTTGCGAGACATGCAGGAAGAGATTCATGGAAATGATCATATGGCATTAATGACTGGCAGACCCCATCCAGGCTCGATCAGTTGCCTACTGCAATTCTTTTCATTTTATGCTGCTTTTGAGACATGCTTGTTGATGACAAGAACAACACAATGCCCACTTTCCAAGGACACAAAAATCCCGTATCAAACAGGGCTCCCCCACGTGGCTGTGAGGTTCTGTATTAACAGGGGTGTGGAGCCATTACTATTTCATTGCCAAGGCATGTAATAAACTCGTCCTGTTGCTGTTTGAACCACACATGTACACTGCGAGCTGTGTTGCATTGTACTGCTGGTAAATGTCACTATGCTGAATAAAAACAAACTGTGTGTACGGGTGGACACGGCCCTCGAGGACAGACGGATACATCTGTTGATCCTTTGTGCCTCCCAGAATATCATCACCACCCAGGGAATGCCACAGACTCCCTCCCCTGTCGTGCCCCATTCTGACAGTTGTTGCAGTGTGTTTTGCTTTCAGACATTTAACAATGTGCATTCCAATAGCCATCTGTCATTTGAAATGCCTCTCAGTTCATTTGGGTGGTCAGTTGTTTAACAGATGCACGCCTCTGCAGCTGACATTCACCCCTGTCATCTGTGGTCCACGACTACACCACAGTATCCTCGGCACCAATTCTGAATAGCGCAATTTTGCTGAGCACAGTATACTTTAACCACACTGACATGCAAACAGTTTACAGACTTAGTCATTCCCAAATGCTTCCACACTTTCCCCAAAAGCCAATGACAGTGCACATTTTGTCTCCTCCTTACAGTGACGACTGCACTGTTTTCTGTGGCTCCCAACATGCTTTGTATACCCTTCACTGCTAGTGGTGTTGTCTGTGAGTGGTTACTGCATGTCGATTTTGATTGCAGGCAGTGGTCACATTAATATTATGGACCAGACCATGTATCTACACAATAAAGAAAAAAACCCAGTGTAGCATATCAACTGTATTTTGTCAAAAAATATGCAAGTTTTTTCCACAGAAACGGAAAATTTCTAAATTCGTTCCCCTGTTGAAAAAGAGTGATAATCTTGAAACAGAAAACTGCAGACCTGTCTCACTTCTCCCAACTTTCTCTAAGGTTTTGGCGATACTAATCAAATATAGAGTGACACATTATCTTAATTATGGAATCTGATAAACAGTAATCAGCATGGATTTCTAGCTGGGAGTAGTAGCGAAACAGCTGTACTGGAAAAAACCCAAAGGAAATAATTAGTAAATTGGGAGAGGGAAAAAGTGTTGTCAGGATAAATCTAGAGCTCTCAAAAGCCTTTGACACTGTTGACCACAGCATATGTTTGGAAAGCTTGAAGCTATAGGTATCAGAGGACCGGACCAAAAAGTGGCTTGAGTGGTATCTGGAAAAGAGGATGCAGGTGGTTGGAATTACAGCACCAAAAGAAGTCTATTAGGCCCCTTGCTGTTCCCCATTTACATTAATTATATTCATGTGCCAGATAGAAAAGCTAGAGTCAAGTTGTTTTGCTGATGATAATAGTTTAATTGTTTGTTTTATGAAGCAGTCATTGCACACTATTGTGGACCATGTCCTACAAGATACACAAAAATGGCTCAGTGCAAACAAGCTAACACTGAATGCAAAAAAAAAAAAAAAAAAAAAAAAAAATTAATTATGTGCAATATGGAAGAATAAGTGAACATGACGACCTACATCTCACTATGGAAGGAAACAACTTGAAAGAGTTCAGTAAGCAAAATTCCTGGGTATGCACATTGATGAGAAGATAAACTGGAAGGACCATGTGGTGAGCTTAGCACTAAAACCCAATTCAGCATGTTTTGTACTTGGAATAATTTCAAGAGTTTGTAGTAATGACTGTACCAGATTAGTATATTTTGGCTATTTCCAGTCAATTGAGGCCTATGGGATAGTATCCTTGAGGAAAAGCAAATTGTTGTTTAAATGAGATTTTCAAATTACAAAAACACCCTATTCAGATAATGACCCAGAGCCCACATCAAACACGTTGTAGGCTCCTTTTTAAAGCATTGGAAATTTTGGCAATTCCATCATTATACATTCTGAAATGTCTGTCGGTGATCAAACAAAATTGCGACAAAATGAAAAACCAATACAGGTTACCATACACAGCAATGTAAAAATCTCCACTTACAGGCTGTAATAAGGACCCAAAGTCAGAAACATTTATGTAATTAAAGGCATCAAACTTTTTAATGCACTACCAAAACATATCAAAGAGCTGGAAAATTAGGATAAATTTAAAACTGTTATAAAGAACAACATGCTTGACAAATGTTATTACAGCATAAGTGAATAGCTGTGCACAAATGTATAAGGATTTAATTTCATCAGTGAATGTGTCTGGCAAGCCCATAAGAAGATCAATAACCACATGCTTGACAAATTTCACTAAAGTATAAGTGAATAGCTCTGCTCAACTGTAGAAAAATATATGATGTGGCAAATGAAATCACAACTTCAAGGAATAGGTCTGTCCAGCACATAATTTCTTGTGTCATAAAAACAGTTATTTGTTGTATATTGTATTAAAAATGAGATAAATTAATATGAATACAGCACAAATTTGATCATTGGGATGTTGTGGTCTTAAGTCCTGATACTGGTTTGATGCAGCTCTCCATGCTACTCTATCCTGTGCAAGCTGCTTCCTCTCCCAGTACCTACTGCAACCTACATCCTTCTGAATCTGTTTACTGTATTCCTCTCTTGGTCTTCCTCTAGGTTTTTACCTTCCCTGCTGCCCTCCAATACTAAATTGGTGATGTCTGAGAACATGTCCTACCAACCGATCCCTTCTTCTACTCAAGTTGTGCCACAAACTCGCCTTCTCCCGAATCGTATCCAATACCTCCTCATTAGTTATATGATCTACCCATCTAATCTTCAGCATTCTTCTGTAGCACCACATTTTGAAACCTTCTATTCTCTTATTGTCCATGTTTCACTTCCATACCAGGCTACACTCCAAACAAATACTTTCAGAAACGACTTCCTGATACATAAATCTATATTCGAAGTTAACAAATTTCTCTTCTTCAGAAACGCTTTCCTTGCCATTGCCAGTCTACATTTTATATCCTCTCTACTTCGACCATCATCAGTTATTTTACTTCCTAAATAGCAAAACTCCTTTACTACTTTAAGTGTCTCATTTCCTAATCTAATTCCCTCAGTATCACCTGACATAATTCGACTACATTCCATTATCCTTGTTTTGCTTTTGTTGATGTTCACCTTATATCCCCCTTTCAAGACACTATTCATTCCGTTCAACTGCTCTTCCAGGTCCTTTGCTGTCTCTGACAGAATTACCACGTCACTGGTGAACCTCAAAGTTTTTATTTCTTCTCCGTGGATTTTAATACCTACTCCAAACTTTTGTTTTACTGCTTGCACAATATACAGACTGAATAACATCGGGGAGAGGCTACAACCCTGTCTCATTCCCTTCCCAACCACTGCTTCCCTTTCATGTCCCTTGACTCTTATAACTGCCATCTTGTTTCTGTACAAACTGTAAATAGCCTTTGGCTCACTGTATTTTACCCCTGCCACCTTTACAATTTGAAAGAGAGTATTCCAGTCAACATTGTCAAAAGATTTCTCTAAGTCTACAAATGTTAGAAACGTAGGTTTGCCTTTCCTTAATCTACTTTATAAGGTAAGTCGTAGGGTCAGTATTGCCTCATGTGTTCCAATATTTCTACGGAATCCAAACTGATCTTCCCCGAGGTTGGCTTCTAGTTTTTCCATTCATCTGTAAAGAATTTGCGTAAGTACTTTGCAGCAGTGACTTATTAAACTGATAGTTTGGTAATTTTCTCATCTGTCAACGCTTGCTCTCTTTGGGATTGGAATTATTATACTCTTCTTGAGGTCTGAGGGTATTTCGCCTGTCTCATACACCTTGCTCACCAGATGGTAGAGTTTTGTCAGGACTGGCTCTCCCAAGGCTGTCAGTAGTTCTAATGGAAGGTTTTCGACTCAGGTCTTTCACTGCTCTGTCAAACTCTTCATGCAGTATCATATCTACCATTTCATCTTCATCTACATCCTCTTCCATTTCCACAATATTGTCCTCAAGTACATCACCCTTGTATAGACCCTCTATATACTCCTTCCAACTTTCAGCTTTCCCTTCTTTGCTTAGAACTGAGTTTCCATCTGAGCTCTTGATATTCATACAAGTGGTTCTCTTTAATTTTCCTGTAGGCAGTATCTATCTTACCCCTAGTGAGATAAGCTTCTACATCCTTACATTTGTCCTCTACCCATCTCTGCTTAGCCATTTTGCACATCCTGTCGATCTCATTTTTGAGACATTTGTATACCTTTTTGCCTTCTTCATTTACTGCATTTTTATATTTTCTCCTTTCATCAGTTAGGTTCAATAACTCTTCTGTTACCCAAGGATTTCTAGCAGCCCTCATCTTTTTTCCTACTTTATCCTCTGCTGCCTTCACTACTTCGTTCCTCAAAGCTACCCATTCTTCTTCTACTGTATTACTTTCCCCCATTCCTGTCATTTGTTCCCTTATGGTCTCCTTGAAGCTCTGTACAACCACTGGTTCTTTCAGTTTATCCAGGTCCCATCTCCTTAAATTCCCACCTTTTTGCAGTTTCTTCAGTTTTAATCTACAGGTCATAACCAATAGATTGTGGCCAGAGTCCACATTTGCCCCTGGAAATGTCTTACAATTTAAAACCTGTTTCCTAAATCTCTGTCATACCATTATATAATGTGAAATATTGCAGTATCTCCAGGTCTCTTCCACATATACAACCTTCTTTCATGATTCTTGAACCCAGTGTTAATCATAGCTAAGTTATGATCTGTGCAAAATTCTACCAGATGGCTTCCTCTTTCATTTCTTCCCCCCCAATCCATATTCACCTACCACGTTTCCTTATTTCCCTTTTCCTACTACCGAATTGCAGTCACCAATGACTATTAAATTTTCGTCTCCTTTCACTATCTGAATAATTTCTTTTACTTCATCATACATTTCTTCGTCATCTGCAGAGCTAGTTGGCATATAAAGTTCTACTACTGTGGTAGGCGTGGGCTTTGTGTCTATCTTGGCCACAATAATGCGTTTACTATGCTGTTTGTAGTAGCTTACCCACACTCCTATTTTTTTTATTCATTATTTAACCTACTCCTGGTTACCCCTAATTCATTTTGTGTTTATAACCCTGTAGTCACCTGACCAAAAGTCTTGTTCCTCCTGCCACCGAACTTCACCAATTCCAGCTATATCTTACTTTAACTTATCCATTTCCCTTTTTAAATTTTCTAACCTACCTGCCCGATTAAGGGATCTGAAATTCCACGCTCCGTTCCGTAGAACGTCAGTTTTCTTTCTCCTGATAACGACATCCTACTGAGTAGAGCTCGCCCAGAGATCCGAATGGGGGATTATTTTACCCCCGAAATGTTTTACCGAAGAGGACGCCATCATCATTTAACCATACAGTAAATGTGCATGCCCTCGGGAAAAATTTCTGCCATAGTTTCCCCTCGCTTTCAGCCATTCGCAGTCCCAGCACAGCAGGGCCGTTTCGGTTCGTGTTACAAGGGCAGATCAGTCAATCATCCATAATGTTGCCCTGCAACTACTAAAAAGGCTGCTGCCCCTCTTCAGGAATCACACCTTTGTCTGGCCTCTCAACAGATACTCCTCCATTTTGGTTGCCCTATTGGTACGTCTATCTGTATCACTGAGGCAAGCAAGCCTCCCCACCAACGGTAAGGTCCATGGTTCATGGTTCATTGGGATGATGATAAATAAAAGTGGCGAGTGGATGAGTGTGTTATGCATTGCAAGGCAAAACACAGCCAACTGGGCACGGTATAGCAAGAGCCAACGCTGCAGCACACTACTGGAACAGAAACCTTTCATCATTTTCCACTATGGAAGTGTTTAGAGAACGTGAGCTTAAGTCCTAAACGAACATAGTGTGGATGTGTAAGCCCTCAGCCTTCGTGCACTAAATTCTTCTCATCTCAGTACCACAGCCTTCGCCATCGGCGTAACCGTGGAATGCAGTAAGGGGTTGGCTGTTCGACCACAAGAAGCGGCAGCCTGCCCTGAGTTACAAGGGGCTAGCGGAAATTCGCGGGGATTGTCAGCTGCACTGTTTTGCTGCTTTACCTACAACTCAGACTATTGTGGTCGTGACATTTCTTGTACCTATTAAGTGTTGCAACAATGTATTTGTATGATTTCAGCTGTTACAACTGCGACTCTTTGGCATCACGGTAATAGGGTACGGCATTTTTTCGCCTGTTTAACTGCACAGTTTTATTTTTCGCTATCGATTTGCTGTAGTACCTTAGAACATATTCTGAGGTCAAACAGAACGACCTCAACGCGAGCCAGCATGAATTTCGAGAATATAGATCATGCAAAACCCAATTCACTTAAAAAGCACAGTTGTCCTGGTGAGTGAAATGCGTTTCGGAAATCAGTAAACACCGTTTTCCCCCGTCTGCCTTGATCTCTGGTTTTCAGACTGTCGTTCGAGTCGGGTTGCACGTAGTCGATGTTTTCGGAATTCATGCTGCTTAGCAGGGGGGAGCTCATTCAGTCTGAGGTAACTCGTTACGCCTGAGTTCAGAATTATAAATTTTCTGCTTGACCAAGATTTCGTGCCACTGTGAAGACCAGCCTAGACTTCAGGTTGGCTCTAATGCCACTCTTGATTCCTTGTGGATGGCGTGGAAGTTAATGCTGATAATCTCTGAGAACTGTACACAGTCGTATGCGTGAATGCAAGGTGCGCTGATAAAAAGTAAAACATTTATTAACTGTCGGCTGCTACTTGGATAATCAGCACGTGATTACCGACGCAAAAGGTAACACAGAGTTTGACAGTAGGCGTACAAAAAATATCTCGTGACCAAAGACGTAAGCGTAGTTATGGCGATTAGCTTCTTAAAAGTTTACACAAGTACAGATGGAAATTGTGCTCGAATATGTGATACAAATAAAGCAATATACTGATGTGAGTTGGGCGTTTTACTGCTCTGTAACTGGCAACAGGATCGCGTTTACGTGTAAGTTATCTGGGCATCACAACCAATTAAAATAAATCCTTCCCCCCCCTCCCCCCCCCATAAGCATAAAAAAGCAAATGTCGGGCTTGGTAGTCTAGCGATAATGAGCGTGCAGGAACAGTAGAAGTCGCTAGTTCGAATCTCGGTGCCTTTCTTTTTTGTATTTTTAAGTGCAGTGTGACTTTTTTTGGCTAAATATACCACTTAATCTTTTACCCTTGTTTTCGTCTGTCTGTTGCAGATCCTTTGCTTCGGGAACGGGGAGATGTATCAAGTTGAAATTTTTTTCACATACAGAGGTCGTGTTCCCTTCACGGTGTAAAATATACAGACCTAGAGGGCACTTTCTGTTGACCTACACTAATGAAAATTAGCAAGGAGCAAGGTTTTACAGTACACGTAAAGGAAAAATCCGAAAACTGGCAATTTGTTATTATATCACACGGAAATTGTTATCCAACATCGAACTTCAAATTACAACATCAGTAGTTCTGCGTTCATGTTGACTGGGTCCCAATACTAAACGTCAAATATCGCGCAAGGAATGGCAGTATTGTGTTTCGGAATGTAGCCGTCATCAGATATCCATATGCGATTACTGCATGTGCATATGTCGTTCAAAGTTGCATGTGAAGCAAAATTTCGCAGAATAGACGCAGTTAGCCTCAATGCAAAACTTCTAATTACTCTAATAACAGTAATACTTAAATATCTTCAACATTTCGCGGTCCTGTCACCAACTGTATAAACATTAATTTTAATAATGAACAGTTTCAGTTGCACCGTTTATCTAGAATTTACCTGTGTTTCAGTCGGGATAACCCAACCTTCTTCACAGTAACAGTATCTACTGTCTGTCCATAGTGGACATCGCCAAGTTAATACTACTAATTCATAAACTATCGCCAGACTGTAAAACTTATCTGGCACTGCCTCGGCCCCACTTCGCGACCGCGATACGGCAGCCACGAGTGCTGTACTGGATCTCCACTATGAACACACAGTAAACACTGTTATTCTGAAGAAGGTTGAGTTATCCCTACTGAAACCTGGGTAAAGTCTAGGTAAGCGGTGCAACAGAGGCTGTTCATTATTAAAATAATAATACTGGTCGCCTGCTTCCTGCATGACTTTGTCACATTTATACTATTAAAATGAAAACATTCTCGAAAATCTTTTAATCCGTGGGATCGGTATCTTGCCAGGATCAATGTCGATAACGGGTGAAAATAGTCGAGATTCTCTATTCCCGGAACGTATGAACTGTCTACATACATAATTAAGTTTGTATAACATCCTCACCGAGCGAGTCCATTTTTTCGTTTTTTTTTTTTTTTGTATATTATGCAATGTACCTTTTTTCTCTTTTGAAAATGTGTCTTAATGACGTGTAAGATTTGGCAGTTCATGGATGACTGACATGCAATGATTCAAACCCATTACATTCTTATGCCTTGTCTTAAATAACAATGGTGCAATGAGACTGAAAATTGAAACCTATTACAGGGTTGCCACAACTTTCCCCCAAGTGAAAGACCTAAATTGTAAAAAAAAAAAAAAAAAAAGTAATGACCTCTGTGTTTCTGAACGTGTGAACAAAAATCTTAAGTACTAACATCAAAATGTTGTGTAATGAACTGCTTGTAGATGGAGAAAGGAAGCCCAATGGTAGATATGTTTAATTAAGATCACTGATTTTATTTTCATAAAGCGAAACCCATTTGGTGACGAAAATATGCATTTTCTTGGAGTTGCGAGACACATTCCTGAAAGCAGTGATGGTATTTAAAATAATCTCAGAAAAAAGTAGGCCTCTCGAAATAAATGTACAAGGTGGGGAAGAGGTGTGTCAACCAACACTGTAGGTGACTGCTAATAAAATTATGCTTCTATGTTCGTAATTGTCGGTTATGTCTATTATCTACAGGTATTGTGTGATTCTTTTTCTTTCAATAAAAAAATGACTTCATAGTGTACAAACTGCCTGCGATTGCCACAAATTTTTTTTTCTTATCGTCCATTCTTTCAAATATATAAACTACTTTCGAAGTGCCAAAATATACTATAATAAATAAATTTTGTATCAAACGCCGCACTGTACAATGTACTTGCTGTGAGACAGTCACGATTCCCGAAATACATCGCCTGGGGCCGAGGAGGGGCACCACAGTCCTAGGTCCATGGTAGTACCCGCACATTAGTGGCAAACTATGGGCTTTGGATCGGCAGGCCCGATCCGTTAGAGAGACCCACAGAAATGGCCTGCAATTTTTGCCCGCCACGAAAGTCCATTCATGTGGCCAGCCATTCACATGTCACAGTCACCACGTCGATGAAATGAGACCGCGGCGATAACACACGCAACGGGTAACTCGAGCAAATACTCCAAATACTCTGAGAGTAGTCAGCAACTCACCGTAATGATGATCGCTCAGGCACATAGAAAAGACCATCAAACTCTATAACTAAATTTTTGGCTACAGCCTTTGTCAGAAAACGAAAGTTGTTGTGACTTTTTTTTACCGCCAGTTCATTTGTCCAGTTGCGGAAGCTGTCAGGCGCTGACGCCACGCTGCAACACACCACTGCCAGGCGGGCTGCATCGAGCACAGCCCCTGTAAATCAGCAACTGCACAGTCCAGCGAGCTAAGAAAGTGGCAACTCGGTCTGCAGAGGTCCTTCGTGCACACGAGACACTAGAACAGGTGGTGCACACAACCGCGACAGTATCAGTGCTGCTGCGGACCTTTCGCTGCATCCACCGTGACTCGTGCGGCCTCTGGAGTGTAAGTGTGCGTTCCGGGCAGCCCCGTCGTAGCCGACAATTGGTGCCCACCGCTACGAACCCAGCATCGCCTCCGACTGCACGCCGCCTTCGCTTCCTGTCCACAGTGTTAACTATACAGACGGCGCTTCTACGAAATCGGCAAAAAATCTCGTACACCATTTAAAGAGTATTATATCTTTGAAGAAAACTACACTGTCAAAAATTCCCTTTAACTAACAGCTAAAATTAAAAACTTTTCCATTTCTGATGATGGTAATTCCGTATCCTTTAACGTAGTTAATTTACTTGCTAACATTCACATTTATGAGACTATTAAAATTACTGATGAGAATCTTCTCAAACACAAAAACCTAATGTACAAGAAATTAAAGATGTCATTAGGTTATTACTTCTGATACTCTCCTACAACTATTTCCAGTTTAACGCTGAAATTTTTTTTACGACCTTAAGCCTTTGCCGTGCCCATTTGTATAACAAGTACGCTTGCCAACAGTTTTGTTAAACATCACAAAAGGCAGTACTTTAAGAAATTGGTGTGACCTGAGCAATTTTCCAGTCTTTAGGTACGGATCTTTCTGTGAGCGGTTGTATATAATTACTAAACATGGAGCTATTGTATCAGCACACTCAGAGGAACTTGACTGGTATACAATCTGGAACGGAAACCTTGCCTTTAATAAGTGATTTAAGCTGCTTTGCTACACCGAGGATATCTGCTTCTCATTTTGGCACTTTCTGTTGACGGGGCTTCGGGAATGCTTACTTCGTATTCTTTGCTGAAGGAGTTTCGGAAAACCACGTTTCTTAACTCTACTTTGGTGGCACTGTCATCAGTGACTCCACTGTTACTTTCGCCCAGTGAAGGTACTGATTGCGTCTTGACACTGGTGTACTCTATGCATGACCAGAATCTCTTTGGGTTTTTCACCAGATTTCGAAACAGAGTTTTTTTGCGGAAATTATCAAGAGCATCTCGCACTGTAGTAACCGGTATATTTAGAACTTCTGCAAAACATTGCCAGTCTTGCGGATTTTGGATTCTTTTAGATTTGGCATGCTTTTTCGTTACTTCTGCAACAGCGATTTCACCCGTTTTGTCCATGGGGGATCAGTACCATCACTTATTAATCTATGTGGTATATATATCTCTCAATTGCAATCGATACTATTTCTCTGAAATCATTCCACATCTTTTCTACGTTTACATGATCAGATCGGAAGGAGTGGAGGCTGTTTCCTTAAAAATCGTTAAGAGCATTATTAGCTTTTTTAAAATAGATGTACTTTGAGTTTCTTTTTGATGGTTGTAGGTGTTACAGTATTCAGTGTAGCAGCAACTGCCTTGTGGTCGCCAATCCCTGTATTCGTCATGATACTACCTATTCATCCAGGAATATTTGCTGCTAAGAGGTCAAGTACGCCTTCGCAATCATTTATGCTTCGAGTGGGCTCACGAAATAATTGTTCAAAATAATTTTTTTTTAGAAAGCATTCATTACAATTTCGGCTGACGTTTTATGCGTACCGCCGCCTTTAAAGGTATAAATTTTCCAGCATATCGAGGATAGATCGAAATCAACACCGACTATAATTGTGGGAGTGGGGTACCGATTTGAAATGAGACTCACGTTTTCTTTGAACTGTTCAGCAACTATATCCTCTCAGTCGGGGTCGGTAAAACGATCCAGTTTAGTCCGATTGACAAGTACAGCCTCTACCCAAACTATTTCGCAGGAACTATCTACTTCAGTTTCACTACAAGGTAAACTACTTCTGACAGCAATAAATACTCCAGCACCAACTATGTTTAATCTATCCCTTCTGAACGTTGTTAGGTCGTTTGAAAAAATTTCGGCTTAACATATTTCCGGCTTTAGCCAGGTTTCCGTACCTATAACTGTTTGAGCTTCAGTGCTTTCTATTAGGGCCTGGAGCTCTGGTTCTTTCCCAACACAGCTACGATAATTTACAACACCGATCGTTTCTACAACCACCTTACTGTGTGTTACCTGCCCCCTTTTAGACAGACGCCATTTCTATGTTTTCCTGAGACCCTCTAACCTAAAAATGCACCCCAGCCGCCCCCACTACCCGTGTAGTGGACTCCTGACCTATTAAGCGGAATCCAGAAACCCACTACCCTATGGCACAAGTCAAGGACTCTGAGGCCTACACAGTAAGATAACCACCCAAGCCTATGATTCATACCTTTCACTCGGCTCTGCACCGAAGGACCACAGTCGGTTCTGTCGATGATGGTGCAGATTATGAGCTCCGCCTTAAACTCGCTTAACCATATCCGCTAAACAAAACCAGAGAGAATCTCCTCCAATCCAAAGCGACACACGCCATTGGCACCGACTGGAGCCACCACCTGCTGTTGGCTGCGCCCTGTACTCTTCATGGCATCCGGAACACTCTTTACAAATCAGGAATGACTCCCCCACCTTGTGCACACTGCCGTCCTTCCCCTCCTTGGCAGCCATGTTATTAAGGGGGCCCAATTACTCGCCTATTATTGGAGTTCCGAACTACCAGCAAACTCACCTTCTGTGAACGCCCAGAATTTGCGTTCCAAGAAGCTTCCTCTGGAGGCCCTACGATCGGCCCCTCGCAAAGTCGTTGGCTGCCTGCCAGGCTTTGGAATGATCTCTCAGTCGACCACAGGTGAGGGATCAACCTCAGCGCTGTAGACCAACATAAATTTAGGCTAATGGCACCAGTGCTGCTCAGAAATCTGCAGTCTGAGAAGACAATTCACAAATGCAAGGGGAAAAGACACAACAATGCTGTAAGCGAATATCAGAGACTTATCTATTATAAAGAACGTTCCTAGATGTAGAAAGCGACCGAAATTGTTAATTCTACTTACGATGTTTTAAAAGAATTAACTGATATGGTAAAATAAAGCAAGTCTGCTTTTCTTCATGGTTACGTGATGTTACCTATATATCTGTTTTGTATTTTTATTCGTCCATGCCTTTCGTTTAAGCACTCACTCAAGCTAAACAGGTCTCTGCTGCCAAGTCATTATCACTTGTCATCGATGAAGGGTGAAAAACAAAGGAAAGGGTATTCACTTTCTTTTGCCTGATGGCGGATTTAAGGAGTGGGGATGCATAGCAAAAGCGCATTCTTACGCAACTTTGGTAAAAATAAACGTACGTTTATACCGTAACAGCGTTGCGTACGTGGATTAGGACTCTAGAATCATATTGATCTACTAAGAAGGGCAACCAAATCAGCATCCGCTGAAAAGTGGATAGTAGCACGAGGAGATTTATTTTTACTTTCCAGACATTAATGCAGACTCTAGAAAATTCGAAGCCCAAGGGCCAGGTACAATCGAGTCTGCACAATTCGAAGGATGTAAGAAAAAGTTAGAATAATGAATTCTATTTAACTCACCTTTATTCCAGATGGAATCAGGAAAAATCGAAATAAAATTTCGACTTTTTTTCTATTGTATTCCCAGTTTTCTTACATGTTATTTCCTTTTGTATTTGAAACGGAAGGCACGCACAAATCTTCAAAAATACATAAATTCAGCTTCATTCATTTTTCAATACTGAACAAACTGTTACGAATGGATGCATTTTGTGAACTAAATTTCTTATAAACCACCTTATGCCTTTGGATTTAGCGTGTCACTTCTTATTTGTATCTGAGACTTCGGTTCCCAGACTAACCGTTAATGATTTAGCGTTCCGTTAAGCTATAACCTCCGACAAATACCCTTGCTACCCTGCACTGAGTAAGCCAATTCCATAAGCTTTCAGCAAGAGGCGGGAACTCGCCTCGCCGGTCTGCTTGCTCCCGCCTTTTAACAATTATCAGCAACATTATCTTTCTGCTCGATGATCGTTTGCAGCATGGATAGTAAAATCCCGAAACAATTCGTCACCTACTACTTCTCGAAGCATTCCACAACGTCGAAACTCGTTTCTGTTTTACGAAAGTCGAAAACTTCCTGGAAGGTATTCTGACGTGAAAACGTCTAGTTTCTCTTTGGTCGGAGTTTCTTATATGACAAAATGGCGTCAGATTTGAATCACTATTAATTACGAGACCGACAGTGCGCAAACAAAGGTTAAGTCCACGTGGTTGTCGCTTATTGCCTGTGTTGGCATATGCGGGTCATTGTTAGGAATCATCTTTGTGAAAAGTTGTAAACTGGTGTAGCTGTAAGCTAGGATTCTCATTCGTGTGTCGTTGCGATGAACAGCTTAGGGAGCGCCGCTAGGAGGAATGGAAAATAAAAATATTCGCTGGAATATAAACGAAAATCTATATATTGAGTTTAAACCTACGACACACAGGAAGAGTTCGTCTCAGGACTTGTAAATATGCTCTAAATTACAGAAAACGCGAGAAAAGCCTAAAAAGGGCAGCGCTGAGAGAAGGCGACAGCTCCCTCAGAGTCGGAAAAAAAGGAAGAAATTGCGCAACGCGATAACGTACTCAAAGGCTATATCGTACCCCAGCCACTGAAAAGTCCAAAATTGTGAGTGTGACCACTGTAATAAAGATATTGTTAACTAAATTTCATATTAATATGAAACACATGTTACGATTTTATCCCGACGTTTTCACGAAAACTCTACGGCCCAGACCTGAACTGCACACACAGAAATTTATTTGCAACGGATTAATAATATGCTGTGGTATTTCGTGCACTGTTAAAACAACTGATGAAACAGACAGAATTATCTGGTGTAAGCTAGGCGTTGACTTGTAATTATAGAATGTCTGCGGGTCGTTTTCATATGACACTCGCCTCGATTAGTGAAGAAGTTACTTCGGTTTTCTCGAGGCATTTGGGAACAGGTTGAAACAAACGATTAACAACCGTCGACTGCATACAGTCGCAAAGGCTGATTTCAAATGTCTTTGGTAACTGTAAAGCTACTTCACCTGGGTAGGGGGGACAGCTACTAGTCGGAGGTAAACACTTCCCCCTCACAGCGTTCTAATGTTGCCGGCTACACTATGCCACTCAGCGTCCGATGTAAACACAGCCGACAACAGGAAGTGTGACAGGACTACCAGACCGAGTTCAGAGCAGGAAACGGCCGGGGTCCCCGGTGGTCTAGTGGTAAGGGGGTCTGGAACGTTCCAGCGCCTCGGCTGGGGCTATTCGCCCCAGCCGGGCCGGGGTTCAATCCCCGGCCGGCGCTGGAATTTTCAGATTTCCGAACACTAGCCTCCACCTCTGCCCTGGCATGTGGCGCATGCCGGGCACCCCCGTGGGGTCCGTGCTTCGGAT
This sequence comes from Schistocerca gregaria, assembly GCF_023897955.1. Lineage (NCBI taxonomy): Eukaryota > Metazoa > Arthropoda > Insecta > Orthoptera > Acrididae > Schistocerca > Schistocerca gregaria. Next base: position 2,473,365 of record NW_026061801.1, on the reverse strand, counting down.
CCCACGTGGAGCTCACTCCCACACTACAAAATATACCTCATTATGCTGCTGCAATCACTTATTTTAAATTTTAATACGCACACTTTCTTCACCAGACCACCTCTGCATATATTTCCCAGGTACTTTCTACATAAAGAAACAGCATAGTATCATGAACATTTGTAGGATTACAACAATGAAATAATATCCTTACTAAAAAAACTAATACGTTTTATTTTCGTTTTTGTTCTAAATGCTGCTAAGATAACTACAAGAAATTGGAAGCTGTTTTGGTATTTAATAATCAGTAATTAGAAAAATAAATTTGGCTATAATACTGATACATATATTACATATTTACTTAGTACATTCTCAGTGCAGGAACAGGATAAATTGTTTCAATGTCAAAAGAAATGCAAAATATTATATCAAATTTTTTTTAATTATTCAAGAGTCAAAATGAGATTATGATATGACACAGGTCACTAATGAGGTACTCTCTTTCTTTGTATGAAAGAGGATAATTATCCTGGTTTTATGTGAGCTGAATGTTAAATTAAACAGATAACATTTAACATTTAAAAAACGAATTTCTTGACGATTTTACTGACAGGTCTACATGTTTCATATTATATTTCTGACGGTAGTTAGCTGACATCCTCTCAGGCTCAGCTTTATATGAAAGTATCTTGCAGGTCAGAAAATAAATTTTATTACTACCTCTACAGATTCAGTTGGTCTATTGTTGTTGTACTATTGTTGCATTGCGAGAGAGAGACTGCTACTATAGCTGTTTTCTTTTTCTATTAAATTCCGTGCCATATCTCCATTCTAAATGCTAAAAATCGTGGATAAAACTTTTAGCAATACTATTTCCTTTTCACCACATCGCTGCTAGGTGTCGCTACTGGTCCCTCACACAGTCAGTTGTCTGTAGCGCAGGGCTTCGCTACCAGTGGACTCTAGCGGAGCTGGCGACGACTCACTCTGCTGGGATTTGCTGCTTCATTCCTGAACGAGTACGCCGGCTGAACTACCCGCTAAATCCTCACACTAAACGAGAAGCGTAATAGCACCAATACCAAATAAGGCAACTCGTGGTCAGTGCGAATATTTTCAAACCACCACTATGATAACTCCTAGTTGAAAATACTGATACAAACTATTTGCAGAGGAATGGAGCACCTTACAGAAGCTGATTTAGAGGAAAATTAATTTGGAGGGAACAGCACCCATATTTATAACATCTTTTGATACAGAAAAAACTTTTGACGATGTTGACCAGAATATACAGTTTGAATTTAAGATGCAACCAGGAATAAAATATAGCGAGCGAAGCATTACTTAGAACTCCACCAGAAACGAGACAGCAGCTGTACGAGTTGAAGGACATGAAAGAAAGGAAATACGTGACAAGTGAGTGAGACAGGATTCTAGTCCATTCCCTGATGTTATTCATTCTTTATACAGGGTGTTTCACAAATCATGCTTCACACTACTCAGGGCTGTTCAGGGGACGTAACTGATGAAGTTTTACATAGGAATCTACTTCTGAAAACGTCATCCAGCGACGCTACAGAGCGTCAAAGTTATAGATACCGGTGCCTACAAAAATAGAGGGATCCCACGAAGATGTTACAACCTTTCTAAGATGATGCAGATGGAAAAATGCATAAATTTGAGATTATGTCCTTGTACCGGAAAATTATAACAGAGAACCTTTCTGTTACCTCAGTATGTACCGTTATCGTTGTTGCTAAGATGTAGGACAGGAAACTTTCAGGTGTGGCGGTACGGAACGAGAGAAGAAAACAATGTGCAGTACACATAGGCTGTTAAATGCATACATCAGGAACCATGAGCACTTGTTCATCTTCGCTAGCGTTCTTTGTAGGAACTATATCGCTTCTGTCCGATATTTTGAGAATGATACAATTATTTTTTCCTAAAACCTAGCAGCTGAATAGTGCTTGAAACGATATAAATGGTACTTATGATTTATGGTATGGAGACAGAAACGGTAGTTCACTTTAATGATAACAATATACAGCAAAATTCAGTAATGTTTCTGCAAAATGCCATAACACCCAAATCCTGAAACATAATCGGATATTTCGAATGTGGTACGACACCAGCTGTACAGTTTACTGGACAGATACAGAGTTTTCCGAAATTCTAGCACTTTTAGAGGGAACTAAGCGACAATATTTTTAATTTGAACCCCGTACGGAAACGTATACTTTCCGTGCTACAGCCGTTTGAATACATGTTTGCTAGGTGGGTATGCAACAGGGTAGCCATCGTGGGATGGCGGAAGGGGTGGGGGAAGATGCTTACGTCGGATGTCATTCACCGTCAGCCCTGCCACTCTGACAAGGCTCGTGCGTCACTCAAGTGTCTGTCAGTATTAGAGCAATATTGCGGAGTGCACTTTTGCCGAATACACCGATATGATCCTACTGTATGGCGAAGTTCGTCGCCTTTATCAAGCTCGTTCTCAGCAGCGTCCAACTTCACGGCATACGCTTTTCGCCACAACTGCGCAACGACTTTGAGATAATGGTGCGTTCACCGTCAGCACGGGTGACTGCAGTGCTACAAAGAGACGCAGCGCACCTAAGTTTCAAAAGGCCGTATTGTAAAGAAGAGTGTTTCTGAAAACTTATCAAGTTTCCTTTCAATGAGTGGAATTGTGGAACTATCGATGTACTGGGTCACAGCTAATGACTTACTTGTACAAGTGGTCGCGTTACTAACATGTTTTCCGACGGCTGTAGCGAGGAAACGGTGCGTTACAGGAGATGGGTTCCAATTCAGAATACGAGTATTGTGTACTCATTCCCCATCTACACTAGGAGTTTGTAACGGGAATTTCGGAACATCGTGCATGTTTCCGGTATATTGTACAGTTGTTGTTCCACCATAATAGAAATTTCGAATACATTTCATAATTTCTGAGAGCTCATCAGGCGCGACTACCGTGTCCGCAGTATAAAACCCAGGGGGCGTCTTGCGTACGGGGGCTCTGACGCCCACGAGAACAACTGTAGGTAGAGAGCGCAACACGGCTTCTTTGATGGACTTTTCACTCTAATGCTGCCAGATGCCAGATGTGACTATTTTTAGAGGTATCTTGAACCGCCTCGCACCAGCTTTAAGCTCAAAGCCGAATGTCCCAAATTCTGGCCACTGCTAACATTCTGAAATACACTATCCGATCAAAAGTATCCAGACACCTGGTAGTGGACTTCAATATGCGGTATGACCACCTTTTGCCATTACGAGGGGTTAACCTCTGCTGGGAACGCTTTCAATGTAGACGATATTTTATGCATCACACATGTTGAGAGTTTCATCTGTATGTACGTACGTGACAATACACTGGCCAACAAGATCTCCACCTCTCTCCCCAATTTTGGAGCTATATGAGATTCTCCTTGCAACCAGGTCGAGATTTTGACGATGTAACAAATCAATTCAACTGAATATGGTACGACATCCGTCAGGAGGACATCCACCAACTTTATCAATGAAGATCAAGTCGAATAGCTGCTTCCTTAAGGGCCAGAGGTGGACCAACGCGTTATGACTTTCTCCTGAATGAGTCACCCAATTTAATAGCAATTGTTATCATTTGTTTGCCTTTACACGTACATCACATCTAACGATTTCCTTCATACTGGGATAATTTATTGGTGGTACTGTTTAGAGTGTAAATATGCAGGGTGTATCAAAAAGGATCAACCGATTTTTTAAAAAAAAGTAACTATTATGTTATTCGACATATGTGCGTGAATAGCGTACTGCTGGAAAGAGCAAACCCTACGGCTTTACATGGTTACCGCTTGGCAGCAGCACTGTCCGACCATTTCAGTCCTAGTAAAAATGGTGTCGCGGCGACAGGAAGCGTTTTGTGTTCTGCATTTTGCGCAGTGTGGGCAGTAATAAATGTTCAACGTGACTTTCGTACAAGGTACGATGATGATCCTCCTACAGCACAGAGCATTAGATGATGGCATCAACGATTAAGAAAAAGAGAAAGTTTGCGGAAAGGCGAATCGCCGGGCCGTCCCCGAATGCCTGACACAGACGTCAAACGCATCCGCCACAGTTTCACGAGGGGTCCGCAGAAAACCGTTCGCTGTGCAGCTCGACAGCTCAGCACGTCCCCGATGTCCATCTGGCGTCTCTGTGTCGACGTTTATGCATCAAATAATGTTAAATTCAGCTAATGCGAGCTGTTCGTGAGGGCGATAACATCGTGTGAAGTTCCATAATTTCACTCTTGTCAAGGTGGAGGATGGCCGTTTTCTCCCACAGTTAGTGTTTAGTGACGAGGCAACACTCCATTTACACAGAGAGGTGAACTGTCATAATGTGACAATATGAGGTACGGGACAACCACATGAAGGTGTACAACATAAAATAGACTCTCCTAAATTTAATGTATTTTGTACAGTTTAGAGGGAAAATGTGTATGATTCATATTTCTTTGCCGGAAACACTGTTACAGTAAGCATATATCTCGATATGCCTGAAAACTTTCTCTTCCCACAGTTTGATTCGAACGACCTCATTTTCCAATGCGATGGGGCACCGCGACAGTGGCATCTGGAAGTGTGGGAATTTCTAAATCAAACGATTGCTGAACGATGGATCGTTCACACTGGACTAAATCACTCACCCTTAGACTACTAGACTCCAAGGTCACCGCACCCGACTATATGTGATTATATATGTATGGTTTTGTAAGAGACTCTTTATGTACCTACATTACCAACAGCAATAAATGAACTGAGACATCGCATAACAGCACCTGTGGAAATTGTAACTCCAGACATGCTTGCTGCAGTGTTGGTACAATTTGAACACCGCATTGACATGTTCAGTGCATCTCAACGATGCATATTGAACACCAATGAAAAGGATGAAAATAACTTTTTTAGTTTTCGTACATCAAAGGACAAAATTCATTGTATTCGTTGTATATGTTTCTTAGTTCCAGAAGTATAGACGGCCCAGGTCGGATGATTGTTTTTGATACACCAGGTATAGATAATGCACTTCAAAACCTCTTAATAATTAGGCCACTACCAAGATGGGAGACAATAAGTAGTCACACATGCGTCTTTGCATGTGTTGGATAAAAAGTGGTAGCACAATGCCATAACATGACGGATGTGAGTCATTCGGTACGCACACTTTCTGTTGCTGACAGATGGTGGGCTGAAGTAGTAAAGTCAGCAGCACAAGTCGTGTTTGAGTCAGTTGCAGTGTGTACTCTCTCAGAGTTGGAGAGGCTAGCTCGAGTGCCTTAATAGTATGTTTGGGAAACACGAAAAACGTGCTTGGGTCCAGACTGGAAGGGCACGTGGTCGGAGCGCGCAACAATCTTTCCTTCCAGCGCTGCATTCTACCAACTTACACGACGCCAAACGACGAGCCCTGTGCAGGAGCACCGCATACGTGGCAGCGGGACATACTGGGACATCCACCGTATTCATCCGGTAGAGTCCCCCCAATTATGGCCTGATCACCCAAATGAACGAAGTATTTCGTGGCACGTCTTACAGCAAATGATAAGACACCATATGGCGGTCCTAGCGAGACATCATCACAGATGGATGCACTGACAGTGTATGACATCTTTCATGTGGGTGTGGAAAGTGATCGAGACGCGAGACGGAAATGTGATAAAGTGAATTTTAGTCAATGAAGACTGACATGAATTATAGCCAAACTGCCACTACTTTTCATTCACCTCCATGTAATTACCATACCCGTTTATTTTTACTCATAAAAATTTGTCAGTAATCTTGTATGAAATGTTTTCACAATTTTGGTTTGTTTTCTAGATGTATAGCAATTCGGTAAGAAAAATGGGAGAGTTTGATTTTTACTTACAATAGTGCTCTGGCTGCACATTTTTCTGGGATCGGAACTGATGCCCTTAGCGTGAATGTACTTTGGCTTGCACCACAGCACATTTACTTGACGCAAAATACGACGAAATACTCTGCCAATACAGTTCGATTACCGTCTCGTAACTGTTGGACCTGGTGGTCTACCGGCACAGCGCGTGCCTGCAAATCGAGAATCTCGGGATCGAATCCCAGATGAACAAATAAATTTTTCTGTCTGCTTACTTACGTCTGATCCTATGATGTCATTTGACGGCTGTCTCCTCTCTGACCTGGATCGAGTCTCGTTCATGTGTCTGTGAGTGTTAGAGCAACATTTCTGAGCACACTTTTGCCGAATACACCGACACGAGTATTCTGTGTGGCCAAAGCGCACAGTACTGGAAGAGCTGCTGGTCGCCTTTATCAAGATCGTTGTCCACAACGTCTGACTCCTCCCCACACGCTTTTCGTTAGCATTGCGCAACGTCTTCGAGTAAGGGTGCCTTCACCGTCAGCAGGTGCGTCTGTGGTGCCCCGTGGAGACGAAGCGCACGCGAATTGGAAAATATATTTATATGGATATTGTGTCTGTTCTTCCGGACATGTGCGAAAGGACGCTACGAATGTAGTGTGTGGACATACAAAGGTGAGAATGTGGGTCTCGCGGGAGGCGTGCGCGAGACAGTCCCTGTAGTCTCACTATCCTCTGTGCCGTCGGTGGCTCAGATGGATACAGCGAATGCCATGTAAGCAGGAGATACCTGGTTCAAGTTCCGGTCGGGGCACACATTTTCACCTGTCTTCGTTGATATCTATCAACGCCCATCAGCAGCTGAAGGAAATAATATCATTCTAATTTCAAATTGGAAAACGCCCTCCTGTAAAACCAGTGTCTCTGAAGACCGATTTTTTTGATTCTTTGGTTATTAAAGAGTGAAACTGTAGACCAATAGATGTACTCGTCCACATCTACACTGAAATGCCAAAGAAACTATTATAATAATGCGTATTCAAATACAGAGATATGTAAACAGGCTTAATATGGTGCTGCCGCCGGCAACGCCTATGTAAGACATGTGTCTACCGTAGTTGTTAGATCGGTTACTGCTGCTACAATGGCAGGTTATCAAGATTTAAGTGACTTTGAACGTGGTTTTATACTTGGCGCAAGACCTATGGGACACAGCATCTACGAGGTAGCGATGAAGTGGGGATTTTCCTGTACGACCGTTTCACGAGGGCACCCTGAATATCAGCAATCCAGTAAAACAATAAATCTCCAACATCTCTGTGGCCAGAAAAAAATCTGAAGAGAATCGTTCAGAGTGGCGATAGTGCAACCCTTCCGAAAATAACTGAAAATTTCAATGCTTGACCATCAACAAGTATCAGCATGCGAACCATTCATGGAAACATCATCTACATGGCCTTTCAGAGCCGAAGGCCCACTCGTGTACCCTTGCTGACTGCACAGCACAAAGCTTTACGCCTCATTTGGGCCCATCGGTACGAACATTGGACTGTTGATGACTCGTAACATAATCCCTGGTTGGACGTGTCTCATTTCAAAATGTATATACAGTATGGACGTGTATGGGTATGAAGACAACATCATGACTCCATGGACCCCGCATGTCAACTGCGGACTGTTCAATCTGGTGGAGGCTCTGTGACGTTGTAGAGCGTGCGCATTCGGAGTGATGTGGCATCCCTGATACGTCTAGATACATCCTGTCTGATCCCCTGCATCCATTCGTGTCCATTGTGGATTCCGACGGAAGTGGGTAATTCCAGCAGGACAATGGAGCGGCCCACACAACCACAGTTGCTACAGAGTGGCTGCAGGAACACTCTTCCGAGCCTAAACACTTTCGCTGGCCACCAAACTCCCCAAACATACTGTACGTTTCTAGTAAATTTTATAGCATTAACTAGCATATCTGGAATGCCTTGCAACGTGTTGATCAGAAGAGATCTCTGCTCCCTCTTACTGTTACGGATTTATGGGCAGCTCTGCAGGTTTCATGGTGTCAGTTCCCTGCAGCGCGACTTCAGCCATCAGTAGAGTCCATGCCACGGCGTGTTGAGGCACTTCTGCGTGCTCGCGGGGACCATAAACGATATTTCTTTGGCTCCTCAATGTAACAAATTACTTGTCAAAGTGACAGCGTTACCAACATGTTTTCAAGTGGTTCTAGTATACGGTACGTCTCGGGAGACAGGTTACAATTTAAAATATGAGTATTATGTATTCAGTCCCCTCTACAAGTTGTAGCAGGTAGTGATGGGAATTTCAGAACATCCTGTACGTTTCCAGCAAACTGTATAGCCGTTGTCGTATTACAATTGGTATCTGCGAATACATTCCATAATTCGTGACAGATCGCGAGGCGCGACTGCAGAAGTCCGTAGCGTTTACCCAGGGGGGCGTCTCGGCTACGGCAGCTCTGACGGCTAGTTTGAAGGCCACTTTCAACTAGTGTTGCCAGAGGTGTCTCTTTATAGAGATTCTACGACTCGCCCCACGTAAGCTTTAAGAGGAAGACCAAATGCTCCAACTTCTGGCCTCTGCTAACATTTCGAAATACACTATCCTATCAGTGAGTGTACAGACACCTGTTAGTGGACATTAATATGCAGTGCGTCCACCCTTTGTCTTTATGGCGGCTTGAACTCTGCTCGGGACACTAAGTGAGGTGCCTACCGACAATTTACGCACCACACACGGATATCGTATCTACGTGTTTGTACACGCAAGGCAATACATTGCTCAGCAAAATTGCCATATCTCTCACCAATTTTCAACATCTGGAGCACAATGGGCAGGTTCTTTAAAGCAGGTCGCGATTTTGAGGATGTAACGAACCAACTGAACTGAATTTGGTACGATATCCGTCAGAAGGGTATCCACTAACTTTATCAGTGAATGTCAAGCCTAGTAACTGCCCGCGGAAAGGCCAGAGGTGGCCCAACACGTTATCGACTTATCAATTTGTGAAGCTCTTTGTCTTGAATTAATCATCCAGTTTTTCTTCAACTCTAATCATTCATTTGCCCCTACACGTACAGTCATGCTCAAAACTATCCTAACGCCCGAATTGAATTTCGCCTGATTCACATGCAACCCACATAACGCAACTGTCTAGCCGCTCCCCTTATCGCTCCTTGGTACAGTCGTTTGACTATTGAAAATGGTTCCAACAAATCACCACAAGAAAACACTGTTCTGTATCGCAATAACTCAAGATGTAAAGTAATACCACGATACTACAAATATAACGGAACACCTTATCACAGATAAGACTGCCCTTAAGGCTTGTAGCTCACATTTATTACAATAAATGACATACCTGACATTTTACCACTCTCGTTATTACGTCAGATAGGTAATACACGTAGTAAATTCGTCGTATTCATGATTTCCTCTTCAAAGTAACATACCGTACTTAATATTTAACACAAAATGAGATTAAAAATTGAAGTTATTCACGGGCAACCAGTTGAGAATATGTATGAACTTCAAATGACACGACGAACCGTCTCGTTTTGCATATGGATTCAAACCCAGGTCATGCAGACTAAGCAAAGATTTCTTGCCTGACGGAAACTAACAGTCACTCCTGATTAGGCATACAGAGAGTGATATACCTCGATTTTAGAGATAGCCAGTTTGCAAATACCAACTTTAAATTACATAGCGCAAGCATTTTTGCCGGACGCGAATTCCTACCAAGCACCTATTGTCCCTGTTAATGAACGACGAGAGATGTTGAATCTTGGTTCTTGACAAGTAACTTACTTGAATTGCCGTGAGGTAAGGCTTTGTGTTGGACAGGGGTTCGAACTCAGAACTTAATCGGATAGATATCGACGCACAATCAACTGTGACATTTCGGATTTTTTCGGCAGTAGCTAGATGTTTTAACTGAAATGACGAGACGAAACATACATTTTTTTCCTTCCCAAGACTCCAACCCGGCATCTCTCGCTGTTATATTCTAGAGAAAACGAACGTTAAATATGGGTTTGTTGCACCAGCAGCGACATGTGAGCGTGTTGGAACTAGAAATAATATGACGAAGAGTTCAGTGCTCACTGGGAATACAGCTCCACACATCATATCGCTTTTGACTACACACAAAGATACGTCAGCTTCCGAATTTTTGTCCAGCTCGGACTAACATCTTGAACTTACAGTGATCTCGCAAATAGTCCTGTGTCTCACTGGGTGTCAAAACGTCACATATCGTTAGTGTTGACAACGAATGAAAATACATTAAACATTAAAATAATTATCCACCAGCAGATAGGTGTTCTCATGCTAGAGCTTGATAAAACATAATGAAATCTTTAGTGCCGAGCCAGGATTAGAACCCATTCACGCGCAGTATGTGGAGATGTTGAGGAATCTGCAGTTCTGAACAAACAACAAATAGTAGCCGTGCTGTATTCTCACGAAGGGATCAAATTCAGCGTTAAGTACGGTCTAAGTTGCATTCCCAGTTTAGAACCGATTTTATCGACATACAGAAGCTCAGATAAAATATGGACTAAATGTCCTTTGAGCGTTATTTAAGCATCACAAGACTGCACATACATGCAATCGATTTCGAGGTGCAAAGTGTTTATCTTACTTTGGTGACAGGTGGGCATAAGAGATTTCCAAAAACTTTTTATCGTACTGAAATAATCTTTTGTCGGAAAGAAACAAGGTAAGTGTTTTATTTGTATATATTTTGTAGGAAACTGTAATCGTGATGGAAGATTATACACCTTAATGTTTGACACAACTGCTAGGAGAAAACGCTGCATCCTAACCAAACCCTGCGGTTCCTCTCCATATCCCCGTAAGACACGAGCAGGGGATTCTCCACGCATACCGCTACACAGCTGTTCCTAGCACACCTGAGATTTGGCAACATCGTCACAAACATTAGGCAACACTGTGACAGTGCAATCACTTCCGCCTATGGTACTGAATTGGCTCACTAAATTTACTTGATGTTACCTTTCCATTTGAATGGCTCATGCTGTATAATCCTTACGTAAACTAAGATACTGAGGCAGAAAATTCAATTTTTTGGCTTAAGAAATGCTATTCTTCACATAAGTGGCAACTTTTATTATCTTTCACGATGCGTTATGAGGCTGAGCAACCAATACCATGATGAGAGTGGTGCAAAGGTAGCAGTGTGTCTGTAACCCGGTGGTAGCGCCCATGTCTCGTGTCAGAACGGCTCAATCAGTCGTCAGTTCCAACTGAGGTAGGGACCATCGTGTGCGAGCTTTTTTTTTAAGGAGCTGCGAATTTCCAGAAAAAATTCTGTATCGAAATCGGAAGAAAAGCTTTACACATCAAATCTTCTTGGTAGCTCGACTCAGTAAGTTGTGTTAATCGTCATAGATCATGGCGTTCTGACTTCCAAGCTGCTTCGCAATACCAGCGTCTCTGAAGAAATTCGAATCGACCATCAACGATACGAATTTCAATATTGTTCTTCACTTAAGACTCACATTCCAGGCTGATAAGTATGAAGGAAATGAGCCTCTTGATTACTCTATGCTAAACTTCCCTGCAGACATGTGCTGACAGTGTCTCTAGCAACTTACTTTTTCTCTGGGTAGCTTCAAATATGGGCAATTTTTTCGCCTTAAATCCAATTGAATATTCTAAATATCATTTGTGAACAGCGTTCACTTCTCCATTAATTAATTTATGGACCTCAAAACAAGCAATTTGCCTTAGTAGCTATAGAGCAGGTTCTGATAGGTATTGACGCAATCTTTTTCATCCATTTACCATAGAAAATCAAAGAAAGAAACCAAACACATTACATTGCATTTACTCCCTGTGCCTTGAGTAACACATATGAATCCTTGACAATAATAAATTATTTGAAGAATCTCCTGTGCAAGGAAAGGAACAGAATGTGACGCTTTAATTATAGCGCACTGGATCAGAAACAATGAAATAAATTCTGCGTCACATTGATGTACTGCATTCTAATGTAATAAAGTAATCATCAAATAAAAACGGTTTTGTGCCTCCTTTGCTATGAAGAGTGAAACACAAATCGTAGGCAGATTTTATGGGTCACTACTCAACAACATTAAAGCATTTTACATGGTTGAGAGTGTGGAGTGGAGCAGATGTTGTCGGCAGAAGGCAGCGCAGTGCCTCAGCCCCCGCCGGTAGGCAGCAAACGGGTCCCAGAGAACTCAGACGCATGCGGTGTTCAGAGGCAGATGCTCGGTAAAGAAATCTTTCGCTAAAACATTGTTGAACCAAACTATTATTACCAGTGTGACACAAAGCGAAATATATTGTAGATTCGCTTGAAATACACGCATAGCTTCAGCACCGAGAGGAAAGGGGCGATAAAAATTTTGTCGTTGTCTGCTTCCGGTCGCCAGATGTCATATTAGCTAGTCTCGCGTTTTACCTCAAGACTACGGCCTTAGTCAAGAATAATGTACTAAGACTGAACTCAAGACTTCCTCTGGGAAGTGCCGCAGTCTACAATGTTGCAGATCGAGCTTACTGCCGGACACAGGATCCTGAGAGGAGCACGACTGTGTTGTCCATCTTATGTGGACGGCTCGGCGGTCAATGTTTTGCTCTAAGGCTGTATCTACAACACATATTGCATCCTGAACACCTAGAAGAATTAAAAAAACAAAAGTAGTTTATGAGAGCAACGTTAACTATGGCGTTCGAAGTATTCATAGTGTTGTGTACGTGTGTGCAAAAGCCTTCCAATGCCCACTCAAGGAGGACAAGGATGCAAAGTCTAGCTTCAGTATTATAAATTCGCTACAGTCTGCGGATGAACTCAGACTTAGGTTGATAATTAATTTGAATATTTAGCAATACTATACCCATTGGTGTTAAACTCGTTATTAACCAATGATTCCCAAAGCTACAGGGACACTACTTGTGATACTTAGGCAGTGCTATCAGACGAAAAGATCAACCTGACACAAACTGTGGGAAGTTTGTTTTACAAACTTTGTACCAGGATAATGAGCTTTTACGTATTTGGGATGTCTGTGAACGTTGCTGCTTGAGACGATTTAAGACGAAAGTAAATTCCTTTAGCAACGACAATGTTTGAAGAAATCGTCTTAACGGGACTAAATCGTGATTTGTAAATCGTTTACCGGCCGTACTCTACCGAATTTCGCTGATTGGAAGGCAAATAGATTACGGAAAAATGTCACAGAAGGAAAAGGGAGAACGAAATGTCTCCCACTGGAAGGTCATGTTGTCTTATTTAAATGATTACAAAATCAGGTAAAACGACCAGTCAGATTGTCAGTATAAGAACATTACTGTTGTCAGTATGATGTAGCACTGCTCAGGGCCTGTAACGATAAAGGGCCCGTTTAGGTCAGTCATATTGTATACAGAAGTGGGAGAGAGAGCACCACTAAATTCTACAATCCGAATGCATTGCAGACACACAGAAATTACTGTTACAGTGTAGTAATGGAGCCCAATTAGTGAGTGAACTGCGTATTTTCCGGTGAGAGAGAGCTCTGGCAAATAATCTTCGCTATATTAGGTTACTTAATCTGGTGTCACTCTGAGCCAGAATTTATGGCCGGCGGCTGAGTGTAAGGTCAGTGGGCCGGATCCGAGTTTTGCAAGTGCGAAATACTTTCCTACATTATAGAAGCGAATATTAAACTGGAACTAATATTCCAAAAATTTTGAACTTGGATAGCTTAGAATGAAAATCTTTTTCTTTATTGCAAAGGAAAACAATTGATTTTCTAACACATTCTCTGTCATACACAACTTGAAACAGGTCACGTCGACCAAATCATATGGAAAAATTGACAGCGACGTATATCGGCAGGCAGTAAGATCTCTTGGCTTTTGGTTTGGCAGTACTCGACAGCCATTTCTAGGCGCAAGTAATAGAAGAAAGGCAGAGCGTTTTTGTTATCAAGTAACGTCTTCATCGATTACTTTAGTTTTAATGTAATCTATGAGTAATTACTGATGTTCGATATTAACATGAAAAGAATTCTGTAGACAGAGAAAGAACCTCTTCTTGGGAAACTACTTGTATAGTGACCAAAAGGCACGAACTGATATTCAAGTACAGTGTTCCAGCAGCGGCATGAAGAGAATGATAGTAATAATGACGGTAACAATCCAATTATCCGGTAACTTCACACTTCCCAGTGGATCTTCACGAACTAAGAAAATATCTGAATTTGTGAACATTTCAAAATGGCTTCACATCGAGCCTATGATGCCTACAAGGGTCTTTACATCCTGCTGACATGAGAATAGCATAATCTCCGCGTCAGAAGCTTGTTTCTACTTAAACATTTAATAGACTCGCGTTTTATCCACCGTGACTACTTTTGTAAGCTCAGCACATCATCCGTTGCAGCTCACTCCTGGGGCTGGGAAATATGGGCAGAATGGCCTGGTGGAACTATCACAGGAGCAATGCGTGGGTTCAGACATTTACTTTTAAGAAGCACAAACAGATTTACTTTGCGTCTGGTAACCTCAAAAGAAAGACGTTATAATCCAGAATTCGCAATACAAATCACGTTCCATCATTACCAACTGGGCAGAGCCAGGTTACGTTGGGAAATGACATAGCGGAAGTCATCGTAAACAGAAATACAGTCGCCAGTAAACTTACTTACATTGGAAAATTTTATTTTATTTTATGAACCGATAGCCATTTAAAGGATGGGGCTCTTATTTTACTTGTAATTGATTGAACTAGAGACGTTGAAAAATTTGGTGCTGGACTGTGATTCGAATTCGTTTCTCCTCTTTCGAGGATCTGAATCTCTCGGAACATTATAGTTCAACCATTTCGTTCCTTTTCGCAAGACTGCAACCTTCTCTAGGTCTCCTCCAAAGGTAAGTATGTGGGTCCGAATCCTGATCCAATACAAAAATATTCATAGTTCCAGTTCAATCCCTATAACGTGCACACCGTCCCGCTAGTGAAAACCAACGTGCGCTTTTAATGTCTATTCATGTGTTGCCAACAATCGCAATAGGTGTCATTATTTCTTGTCAAACACGCACACACCTTACCGTTGGTGAGTAAGCAACTGATATTTAAGCTATATTTGTGGATGCACGGTAGGCGTGTAGTTAGATTGTCGCTTAGGTACAAAAGTTCGTATCCTTAGTTTAGATTCAAACACCTAGCAGCTGGTAAGGAAAACCGATACGTAACATTTGATTTTACTTAATTAACAATACGATTACGTGTTGGGTTCGTATCTCCGTCATATAACATCACATCATGCACTTAATCTTTAAATGCATGCGCACTTTGTTACTTGAGCATGGAGGTATATCAGACATCTTTCGTGGTTAGTTAACAGGGACGAAAGGGTCTTGTTAGGAGTCCCGGTTTATTAGAAAAATTGTCGTCTTTTATTTTCAAGTTTAGATTTCATTACTGGTATTGGCCAAAATTTCGGTAATTCATGACTCTTCATGGATAGCCATCAATATGATATGATTAGATTACATTAGATCAATATTTGTTTCATAGATCATGAATATGATATTTCGTAATGATGTGTAACGTGTAATTTTAATGAAAGATTTCTTTACATACCATGATTCAATTTCTTTACAACAATTTCTTACTCTCTCTCATTCTTTTTGATTTCTCTCTCTCTCTCTCTCTCTCTCTCTCTCTCTCTCTCTCTCTCTCTCTCTCTATCATACACACACACATTCTTTTTTTCTTTATTTGTTTGTTTTGCTCGACTATCGGCGAGGCATGAAAACGTCTCTGAATGAGCTTCTTAGTTTTTAGTACACCTACGAAATAAATATAAAAACAACTGTGAGAGTTACTGATATATGATGCTTAGTTTTCAGTCAGTTCGGAGTATTATTAGTAACCACGCTCCAGTCCCTAAACCTAGTTACAGAAATGCGAATCAGACGCATTACGTATTCCAGGCCGTAGCAACCGCGACTTGGAGACACCAGCTATGGTCACTTCCCAGACCGCTGTACGATCACATCGGTTCGTCTTCTTTCTGCTGGTACTGTAACTGAGATTTGACAACAAGGCAACGTATGTTTGGCAACTCTGTGATCGACCAGTTGCTTCCTGGTGTGCACGGAATTTATCCTCAAAGTTCACTTGATTTTACCTGTCATTTCCATTGAATAATCTGATTTATTATCGCTTTACGTGTAACAAAAGATTGTAAATTTGCGGTTTTCAGCCCAGGAAAGTCGTTGCACGTGGAAATCGCAACTAATCTCGTCCTTTAAATAGCGGTTTACGAGTGCTAGACATTATCGATCTCGTAAGAGTAAGCTAAGACACGTACTTCTACGCCAGCTCTATGGTAATGCGCTGACCTGAGAAATAGCATCTGTTATGGTTCGCACTTCCAGTCTCACTGACTGTAACGTTTTTATCCCTTCTGTGAAAGAGCTACAAGCAGTCAGATAAAACATCGATAAGGAAATCGCAAAAAAATACTTTCGGCTCATAGTGCAATGGTGAAAACTTACAATGCTGCACAACAGGTAACTCCTCTTCCCGCCGCTCACAAGCAAATTTTGGGTTTCTAGGAATACAAAACTTTACTTATGAAATGCGACATTTGCACTGCACGACGTTTTCAACAAAGAGATGGCGCAATACAGTAGCTCAAGTGGAAAGAAACACTTCCTTTTCAAATTTGTGCATCCTACACTGTTGGCTGTTCTGTGTAGGTGGCAGGTACGTGATTTTATTTCGGTGATTACAAAATAAAGTCGAATTTATGCACTGGGTAGTCGAGGCAGCTAGTTCATTGTGATTCGGTCAACCAAGTAAATGAATTTACTGAACCTGCTGCAAATTACTACAGGAAGCCTGTGTGTCAATTCTCATCCAGAGAGGTGCAACGGCGTTACGATAGAAAAATGAGCCACATACTTATAATATGCTTGTATATCTATGGACTGGGTTCGATTCCAACTTCTGTCAATGATTTTAGATAAGGAGAGACAGATTCCATTCTCTTCTGGCTACACCAAGTGAAGAAGATATAATGACATTGTGGTCTGAAATTAACATGAAAAACGATATTCCTTTTCTACAAAGTAGACGTTACGATGAATCACAATAAAGACTGGAGCGGCGACACGTAGAAACCTTTCTTATACTTGTTATTTATTTCTAGTGACGAAACAAACGCTATGTAGGCTCACAGGACATTTAGTCCATATTTTATATGAGCTTCTGTATGTCGATAAAATCGGTTCTGATCTGGGAATGCAACTTAGACCGTACTTAACGCTCAATTTGATCCCTTCGTGAGAATACAGCACGGCTACTATTTGTTGTTTGTTCAGAACTGCAGATTCCTCAACATCTCCACATACTGCGCGTGAATGGGTTCGAATCCTGGCCCGGCACTATAGATTTCATTATGTATTGTCAAGCTCTAGCATGAGAACACCTATCTGCTGGTGGATAATTATTTTAATGTTTAATGTATTTTCATTCGTTGTCAACACTAACGATATGTGACTTTTTGACACCCAGTGAGACACAAAACTATTTGCGAGATCACTGTAAGTTCAAGATGTTAGTCCGAGCTGGACAAAAATTCGGAAGCTGACGTATCTTTGTGTGTAGTCAAAAGCGATATGATGTGTGGAGCTGTATTCCCAGTGAGCACTGAACTCTTCGTCATATTATTTCTAGGTCAAACACGCTCACATGTCGCTGCTGGTGCAACAAACCCATATTTAACGTTCGTTTTCTCTAGAATATAACAGCGATAGATGCCGGGTTGGAGTCTTTCGAAGGAAAAAAAATTATGTTTCGTCTCGTCATTTCAGTTAAAACATCTAGCTACTGCCGAGAAAATCCGAAATGTCACAGTTGATTGTGCGTCGATATCTATCCGATTAAGTTCTGAGTTCGAATCCCTGCCCAGTACAAAGCCTTACCTCACGGCAATTCAAGTAAGTTACTTGTTAAGAACCAAGATTCAACATCTCTCGTCGTTCGTTAACAGGGACAATAGGTGCTGGGTAGGAATTCGCGTCCGGCAAAAATACTTGCGATATGTAATTTAAAGTTGGAATTTGCAAACTGGCTCTCTCTAAAATCGAGTTATATCACTCTCTATATGCCTAATCAGGAGTGACAGTATCCGTCAGGCACGAAATCATTGCTTAGTCTGCATGACCTGAGTTTGCATCCATATGCAGAACGAGACGGTTCGTCGTGTCATTTGAAGTTCATAAATATTCTCAATTAGCTGCTCGTGAATACCTTTAATTTTTAATCTTATTTTGTGTTAAATAATAAGTACGGTATGTTACTTTGAAGAGTAAATCATGAATACGACGAATTTACCACGTGCATTACCTATCTGACGTAATAATGAGAGTGGTAAAATGTCAGGTATGTCATTTATTGTAATAAATGTGAGCTACAAGCCTTAATGGCAGTCTTATCTGTGATAAGGTGTTCCGTGATATTTTTAGTATCGTGGTATTACTTTGCATCTTGAGTTATTGCGATACAGAACAGTTTTTTCTCGTGGTGACTTGTTGGAACCACTTTCAATAGTCAAACGACTGTACCAAGGATCGATAAGGAGACCTGCTAGACAGTTGCGCTATGTGGGTTGCATGTGAATCAGGCGAAATTCAATTCAGGTCGTTCGGATACTATTGGGCATGAATGAACATCACGTGTATCGATTTCCATCGCGCTGGGGTAAGTCCTCCGGGATACGTTTATTCTCCTTAGTGTGTAAACATATTTGGAGCATGTCATTCAAAAACGTTTGAAACGACATAGACGGGAGCGGGTCGTTGTTAGGAGAGCAGAATGTATTAGACTCGCGGATCATGTGGTGTTATTGGCAGAGAGCGAAAGAAGTATGACTGAAATGTTAAAAGAATTGAACAAGAGACGTGAGTAAATTGGAATGAGAAATAATAAGAAAATCGCAAAATGTCCGGTGATAAGTGCAAGAAAAGCAAGAACAACTATAATGTTAGGCAGGAAGATACACAACAATTTAGTGTTTTTAGATAACTGCGACGTGCTATTATGGACGACATTGGAAGTAATAAGGAGGTGAAAATACGTATAGCAATTGCCAACGAGACGTTTCATAACAGGAGGCTTTTATGTGGGTCCGTTGATAGGGGATAAAATAGGCAGGCACAGTGAGAAATGAGGTGGTGTTGAGTGGGAGAACAGAGAGAAATTTTAAACGTAGCAGGATGAGCAAACACAATTGGCATGGACACTGAATGAGAAGAGATTGTTTATTGATGGTATGAAGGAAATGGTGAATGCAAGAACAAGAAGAAGAAGAAGAAGAAGAAGAAGAAGACGCAGAACATACCAGGTGGTGGACAGCGTAAGAACAGAAAATAGTTGTGAGAAAACAAGAGGGTAACAAATGATGGGACTGCATGGAGAGCTACATGTGAAGACCGGCCCTAGGGCAGAACACTCATGGTGGTGGTGTTGATGAAGAGGAGACTTATGTAGGACATTTTGCAAAACGCCCATTTTCTTGTAATCCAAATTTAAACTAAACATAGGCAGCTTATAATTTGTAGTCTATAAACGACCGTGAATTGCGTGACAGATGGAACTTGACAGTATACCAGTTATTAGGACTTATTCCCACTCCACTGACGTATGGAGCGTGCGAACTGTGGCTGCTTAAAAGCCTCTGTGCGTGCTGTGCTTAGTCTCTTCTGGTCTTCACGCTTCCTACAGTTACAATACGTAGGCGGTTTAAGTATATTCCATTCCTACTTTCATCATGTAACGTCAGTTCTAGAAACTTTCTAATTAGGTCTCCTCGCGATACTTTGCTCTTCCACGGGATAGTCTGTGTCTACCATGAACTGTCCGTTAGTCAGTAAGTGGAATAATTGGTTTTCCGACACATGTTGCCATTTAACTGTCGCCCTGTCTCCACGTCAGAGAGACGGAAATTCTGTGTGCCACATTTGAAGATGAGTCTGTAAAGGTTACAAAACTAGTTAATGGAATTACAAATAGTTCAAAAAGTGAGTTTTTGCAGTTTTCCGTATTTACATTCAATGCACTAGTCACAGGCTCTAGGCGATCCTTAGGGGATATGCTTAGTCGGTTGAGAGCGTGATGTGTCCCTCCGAGATTAATTTCACCTGGGCTTTAAGCGACTCACCGGTCAGCATTTACAGAGCTGCCAACTACATCTCACACCGGGACTATTATCAGGATTGGTTTGCATCGCAGCCTACGGAAGAGAACGCAAATCGAACGAGCATTCGCAGTCATTCCCTCCATTGACTACCATTCGCCTATATTCAACAGTTAAGGATTCCTCCGGAAATATTCCAAGTAGACTTTCTCTGGATATTTTACGTTTCTTTCCAAGCGCGTGCCTATTCAATTTGATCAGAAACTGTGTGACATTCTCCAACGGGTCAAAAAACCTGTGACCATTCGTGCCGCCCTTCTCTGTATACATTCAGTATCGCCTGGCAGTTGTATCTGATTAGGATCCAAGAATCTCGAGCAATATTGGGGGATGGGTCGCAAGAGTGATTTGTAAGCAATTTCTTTTGTACACTGATTGTATTTTCCTAGAATTCTACCAACGAATTGCAGTCAGCCACCGTATTTCCCTAAGACTGCGACTATGTGACGGTTCCATTTCAAATCTCTAGAAATTTTTACACCCAGGAATTCATGTGGGTTGAGCGATTGCGAATTTGACTCGCTGCACTATACTCGTAGGATAAGGTTATATCGTTTTGTGAACCGAACAATTTTACGTTTCGGGAACATTTAAACTAAGTTGTCATGCTTTGCACTACACTGAAATCTTATGAGGGCGTGACTTCTTTCAAACAGAACTTTATTACAGGCAACTGCATCATTTGCGGAAACACCGAAGTTCCAAATAGACCGCGTAACCACCGCCCCCTTCTCCCCTCCAAATTGCTGTCTGAAAACTGGAAGTCCCATTTGTAAAACACCTTCAGAAGTTCGTTCACATTCCGTATCAGTTAATGTGTTAAAAACTTGACCTGAAGAAACATAACCCTTTGCAGTTGAAGACGCTCTGTTGTAAGAGAAGCTAGTTTTTCGAAAACGTCTCAATATTTATGTACTGAACTAGGTGTTGTACAATTCTATAATTTTCAGGTACATTCGGCGACGTATGTGGATACTGTCTGACAAATGTGTTGCGAATAAAGTGAGTAGTAAAGAAGTAATAAAGTGAAACATCAAGCCTGATGCTGACACCTTACTGCACGAACAGCGAAAATGTAGAAGTGATAAGTCTTTTTCCTTTCATCATTATGTCAGGGATGTCAGAGGGGAAAAAAAGTTTCGCCAAGTTTCGAAATTATGTGTGAAGTTTGTTGGAAGTCGCCACGTGCTGCCTTTCACAAATGCTCGGTGAATATAGTCTCGATAATTTGCACGCCATGAAATTATGCTGCCTTAGACGAGTACGCAGTTTTTAACTTTTAACGCCCGACTTATTGCGTAAACCTATGCCTTTAAATGAAGGACGGAAGGAGGATTGCATTTAATGTGCTATCGATGTCGAGGTCATTAGAGACGGAGCAGGAGTTGGCACTGCGTCAGGGAAGGGTAAAAGAAGTCCGCCGTTCCCTTTCAAAGGAACCATCCCAGCATTTGCTTGGAGCGATTCAGGAAAGTTACGGAAAACGTATCAGGATGGCCGGATGCGGATTTAAACGTCATCCTCCCGAATGCGAGTCTAGTGTACTAGTTGACAGCTCGTCGTGTAGAAGCTAGCGTAGCTGGTGATGGGATTCCGGGTTCGATTCACGGCTGGGTTGCCTTCTCCGCCCGGGAAGTAGGTGTCTGTGGTGTCATCATTTCATCATCATCCGTGAAGGTGGCGAAACTGGACTGTGTAAAGGTTGGGGCTTTGTACAGGCGCTGATAACCGTGCAGTTAAGCGCCCCAAAAACCAAACATCATCATCATCATCATCATCATCATACCGTGGAATAACCACTGCGACAGCTCGTTCGGTATACATTTAAATGAGCAGATTAAGTCAGCATTTTTAGTATTTACATTGACTTCGTTCTTCATAAATGAAAGCAGGAACTACGACAAGACAAAGGAATTGGGATAACGAATGAGAAATACCTGATTGTGATTCTGTTTGTAGATGACATGATTCACGTTCACGAAATGACCTCCAAACATCTATATACCACCTGAACGAAATATACAATGAATACAACTTTAAAATTTCTAGTAACAAAACGAAAATAAGTGCACTCTGAGGAAAATACTCAGTCAGTTTAAAACTAGTTTTGGATAATCCTGCTTTAGAACTGGTCTCTTAATCTTTCATTTAGGCTACGCTGTAATATCTGATTTTTACTCTGATACTTAAATTACACAAATTCTAAGCTGTCTGTGACACTATTATCTGAATATTGGGCAATAAAGTACAAAAAGATTGTCCCGAAATTCTATAACGTGGTCGCGGTTCCTGTATTATGCTATGAAAGCGAAAACATGGTTAAAAAAAAAAAAAGCAAAAAAAAATCACACGGCAGAGATGAGGTTCCTAAGAAATTCGAAGAGCTGCACAACAAGAAATGATTGGGAATGAAGATAAGAGAAAAATTAAGTATTTTCAACAGAAACTAAAAAATTCAAAAATATCGTGAAGACTGGTGAGAATGCTACGTCCCAGACTTCCCCAAAATATTCTGAACTACAAGCGGAATGGAAGACGTGATATTGAAAGGCCTCGGACGTGGAAGCAATTTCGTTTGAGAGACTATCCCGCGCGGCGACTACTGAAGTACTTATACATTATAGAATTCTTAAGTTATACAACCAAAATAAGTAAGTTTTAATGTAGTTTACGTTCACTGATGCAAAAAAAAATCTTGCTTTTTAAAGTGGGCTATGTTCTTTCTAAGGGTTCAAACTGTCTCCATGCCAAATTTGAACAATATCTGTTAAGCGGTTTGGACTCGAAAACGAAACAGACTGTGTTACAAAGTAGAGAAGCAACTGAGAGAAAGAAGCGGCGTCGGTTTCTGCAGGAGGCGGCCATCATTTTGTAGGACAATGTTCGGGCACGCTCGGTTCAAGTCGTGACTGATTTGATCGGTATATAGGGATGGGGAGCGCCGCATCACGCACCACATCCGCAAGCCACCCAACGGTGTGTGGCGGAGGGCACTTTACGTGCCACTGTCATTACCTCCCTTTCCTGTTCCAGTCGCGTATGGTTCGCGGGAAGAAAGACTGTCTGAAAGCCTCCGTGCGCTCTCTAATCTCTCTAATTTTACATTCGTGATCTCCTCGGGAGGTATAAGTAGGGGGAAGCAATATATTCGATACCTCATCCAGAAACGAACCCTCTCGAAATCTGGCGAACAAGTTACACCGCGATGAAGAGCGGCTCTCTTGCAGAGTCTGGCACTTGAGTTTGTCAAACATCTCCGTAACGCTATCACGGTTACCAAATAACTCTGTGACGAAACGCGCCGCTCTTCTTTGAATCTTCTCTATCTCCTCCGCAAACCCGATCTGGTACGGATCCCACACTGATGAGCAATACTCAAGTATAGGTCGAACGAGTGTTTTGTAAGCCACCTCCTTTGTTGATGAACTACAGTTTCTAAGGACTCTCCCAATGGATCTCAACCTGGTACGCGCCTTACCAACAGTTAATTTTATATGATCATTCCACTTCAAATCGTTCCGCACGCATACTCCGAGATATTTTACAGAAGTAACTGCTACCAGTGTTTGATCCGCTATCATATAATCATACAATAAAGGATCCTTCTTTCTATGTATTCGCAATACATTACATTTGTATATGTTAAGGGTCAGTTTCCACTCCCTGCACCAAGGGCCTATCCGCTGCAGATCTTCCGGCATTTCGCTACAATTTTCTAATGCTGCAACTTCTGTGTATGCTACAGAATCATCCGCGAAAAACCGCATGGAACTTCCGACACTATCTACTACCTAATTTATATATATTGTGAAAAGTAATGGTCCCATAACACTCCCCTGTGGCACGCCAGATATTATTTTAACGTCAGTAGACGTCTCTCCAGTGATAACAACATGCTGTGTTCTGTTTGTTAAAACTCTTCAATCCAGCCACAGAGCTGGTCTGATATTCCGTGGGCTCTTACTTTACTTAGCAGGCGACAGTGCGGAACTGTATCGAACGCCTTCCGGAAGTCGAGAAAAATAGCATCTACCTGGGAGCCTGTATCTAATATTTTCTGGGTCTCATGAACAAAATAAGTGAGTTGGGTCTCACACGATGGATGAACACGCGATCTAGGTTGATTCCTACAGAGTAGATTCTGGGTTTCCAAAAACGACATGATACTCGAGCAAAAAACATGTTCTAAAATTCTACAACAGATCGACGTCAGAGATATAGGTCTATAGTTTTGCGCATCTGCTCTACGACCCTTCTTGAAGACTCGGACTACCTGTGCTCTTTTCCAATCATTCGGAGCCTTCCGTTCCCCTAGAGACTTGCGGTACACGGCTGTTAGAAGGGAGGGCAAGTTCTTTCGCGTACTGTGTAGAATCGAATTGGTACCCCGTCAGGTCCAGTGGACTTTCCTCTGTTGAGTGATTCAGTTGCTTTTCTACTCCTTGGACACTTATTTCGATGTCAGCCATTTTCTCGTTTGTGCTAGGATTTAGAGAAGGAACTGCAGTGCGGTCTTCCTCTATGAAACATCTTTGGAAAAAGGTGTTTAGTATTTCAGCTTTACGCCTGTCATCCTCTGTTTCAATGCCATCATCACCCCGGAGTGTCTGGACATGCTGTTTCCAACCACTTACTGATTTAACGTGAGACCAGAACTTTCTAGGATATTCTGTCAAGTCGGTACATAGAATTTTACTTTCGAATTCACTGAACGCTTCACGCATAGCCCTCCTTACGCTAACTTTGACATCGTTTAGCTTCTGTTTGTCTGAGAGGTTTTGGCTGCGTTTATACTTGGAGTGAAGCTGTCTTTGCTTTCGCAGTAGTTTCCTAACTTTGTTGTTGAACCACGGTGGGTTTATCCCGTCCCTCACAGTTTTACTCTACACGTACCTGTCTAAAACGCATTTTACGATTGCCTTGAACTTTTTCCATAAATACTCAACATTGTCAGTGTCAGAACAGAAATTTTCGTTTTGATCTGTTAGGTAGACTGAAATCTGCCTTCTATTACCCTTGCTAAACACGTAAGCCTTCCTCCCTCTTTTTATATTCCTATTAACTTCCATATTCAGGGATGTTGCAACAGCCTTATGATCACTAATCCCTGTTCTGCACATACAGAGTCGAAAAGTTCGGGTCTGTTTGTTATCAGTAGGTCCAAAATGTTATCTCCACGAGTCGGTTCTCTGTTTAATTGCCTGAGGTAATTTTCGGATAGCGCACTCAGTATAATGTCACTCGACGCTCTGTCCCTACGACCCATCCTAAACATCTGAGTGTCCCAGTCTATATCTGGTAAATTGAAATATCTACCTAAGACTATAACATGCTGAGAAAATTGATGTGAAATGTATTCCAAATTTTCTCTCAGTTGTTCTGCCACTAATGCTGCTGGGTCGGGAGGTCGGTAAAAGGAGCCAATTATTAACCTAGCTCGGCTGTTGCGTGTAACCTCCACCCATAATAATTCACAGGAACTATCCACTTCCACTTCACTACAGGATAAACTTCTACTAACAGCGACTAACTCTCCACCACCGGTTGCATGCAATCTATCCTTTCTACCTGTCTGTACCTTTGTAAAAATTTCGGCAGAATTTCTCTCTGGTTTCAGCCAGCTTTCTGTACCTATAACGATTTCAGCTTCGGTACTTTCTATCAGCGCTTGAAGTTCCGGTACTTTACCAACGCAGCTTCGACAGTTTACCATTACAATACCGATTGCTGCTTGGTCCCCGCATGTCCTGCTTTGCCCCGAACTCATTGAAGCTGCCGCCCTTTCTGTACTTGCCCAATGCCATCTAACCTAAAAAACCGCCCAGCCCACGCCACACAACCCCTGCTACCCGTGTAGCCGCTTGTTGCGTGTAGTGGACTCCTGACCTATCCAGCGGAACCCGAAACCCCACCACCCTATGGCTCAAGTCGAGGAATCTGCAGCCCACACGGTCGCAGAACAATCTCAGCCTCTGATTCAGACCCTTTACTCAGCTCTTTACCAAAGGTCCGCAGTAAGTCCTGTCGACGATGCTGCAGATGGTGAGCGGTGAGCTAAGCTTTCATCCGGCTAGCGAGACTGGCAGTCTTCACCAAATCAGATAGCCAGGGAGGGTTTCCTCCGATCCATAGCGACACACATCATTGGTGCCGACATGAGCGACCACCTGCAAATGGGTGCAACCTGTACCCTTCATGGCATCCGGAAGGACCCTTTCCACATCTGGAATGACTCACCCCGGTATGCACACGGATTGCACATTGGTTTTCTTCCCCTCTCTTGCTGCCATATCCCTAAGGGGCCCCATTACGCGCCTGACGTTGGAGCTCCCAACTACCAGTAAGACCACCCTCTGCGACTGTTCGGATCTTGCAGACTGAGGGGCAACACCTGGAACAGGACAAGCAGCCACGTCAGGCCGAAGATCAGTATCGGCCTGAGACAGCCCCGGACTTGGGCCCTTCTGAGCTCAGCTTGATTCCTGACGTGAAGGTAGCGTTCTCGCTTTCCGCGTCTGGGTTCCCGGGTTCGATTCACGGCGGGGTCAGGGATTTTGTCTGCCTCGTGATGGCTGGGTGTTGTGTGATGTCCTTAGGTTAGTTAGGTTTAAGTAGTTCTAAGTTCTAGGGGACTGATGACCATAGATGTTAAGACCCATAGTGCTCAGAGCCATTTGAACCATTTGTCGAACTTTGGGGTATTCGGTTCGGAGCTGTTATGGAGATACGTCAGACAATAGACCGCTCCATTCGAACTACCTAATCAACTGGCGTAGTTAGGGGTATCTTGCTCTTTCGACATCACTGGCGATGGCTTATATACATGAGCTGTTCAAAAAATATCCGACCTTTTTTAATTGTTGAAATCAACAATGGTATCAGGGCGCGCATGGGCTCATGTTTTCAGGCATATTTAGCACACATACTTGATTTTCTCCACTACTTCGAAACACTTGCAAGTCGTACACGTTGGATTTAGTATTCTGAGCAACATCACGTCTTTACATCACATTTGGCTCCAAGCTTGGCGATTCTCAAGTTGAAACCATCGTGTGTTTGTGGACAAAGTAATGGGTACTGCAGGGCTAAAGGAGTGGTACAACCATTTCAAAGGTAGCCGCTAATCAATGAAGACAGAAGCCAGTTAAGGTACGCCCGCAATATCCGCAAATCAGGTCGTTACTGATCCCGCAATATTGCTGGTGAAGCAGAATGGACGAATCACTATCAGAGAAGTTGCAGTCTAATCTAAAAGCCGTAAAGTCAACTAACTAACTAGGTGTTACAATAACTAACGTCCGCCCGCGGTAGCTGAGTGGTCAGCACGACAGACTGTCAATCCTAGAAGACCGGGTTAGATTCCCGGCTGGGTCGGAGATTTTCTCCGCTCAGGGACTGGGTGTTGTGTTGTACTAATCATCATTTCATCCCCATCGACGTGCAAGTCGCCGAAGTGGCGTCAAATCGAAAGACTTGCACCAGGCGAACGGTCTACCCAACACGCGATCTAGTGTACACGCCACTATTATTATACAATAACGAACAACTTAAATTGGAAAGAACACATAGAAAATGTTGCGGTTAAGGCTAACCAAAGACTGCGTATTATTGGCACAACACTTAGAAAACGTAACAGACCTACAAAGGACACTGCCTACACTACGCTTGTCCGTCCTCTTTTAGAATACTGCTGGGAAATGTGGGATCCTTACAAGATAGGACTTACGGAGTAGATCGAAAAAGTCCAAAGAAAGGCAGCACGTCCTCCTATTATCGCGAAATATGAGAGAGTGTGTCACACAAATGATACAGGATTTTGGCTGGACATCATTAAAAGAAAAGCGTTTTTCTTTGCGACGGAATCTTCTCACGAAATTCCAATCACCAACTTTTTCCTCCGAATGCGAAAATATTTTGTTGACACCGACCTACGTAGGGAGAAACGACCACAACGATAAAATAAGGGAAGTCAGAGCTCGTATGGAAAGACACAGGTGATCATTCTTTCCGGGTGCTATGCGAGATTGGAATAATAGAGACTTGTGAAGGTGGTTCGATGAACAATCTGCCAGGCACTTAAATGTGATTTGCAGAGTATCCATGTAGATGCAAGTATAGGTGGTCACATTTTATTATCCCCTGTATGTGCATATCGCTTCACACGGACTTTGTTACCTCTATGTCGATATCTGCATCATTTTCGAAATATGTGAGCTTACTTATATTATCTGTAATGTTAATATACAACATGAACAGTAAGGCTCCCAACACACTCCCTCTGGCACAAGTGGTTACATTTTCACGTATAGATGAACTCTCCATTCAGGATGAGATGATGTGTCCTCCCTACAAAAATATTTTATTGGCCGTACTCTATACGGTGCAGGCAAACGGTCAACTACAATTGCTGTTTACTGTGTGGTAACCTCCAGCGTATCAGAAGCAGTTTAGGAACATTTTTTCAAATGAGTATACGCACTCGTATTTCGGCAGGTGCACAGTTTTGCCATTTCAATTTTTGCACGTTCCCCAGATACCTTTTCGAAAATTTCGAGCAAAACAAATAGAAATCTTTATTACATCATGAAACAATGAAGAAGCAAATTCGGGTTTGTTCGCAAGCCCGAAGCAAAATCTAGTACAAGAATCATTGATTTTAACAAAGTAGCTGTCGAAAGGTTTTTTCTTTGCTAACAAATGTAACTGACAATCACAAACTAATGACTTCTCAAATAACTAATTGTAATGGAACAGGCGTCTCGGTTAATGCTAAAAACCAATCGAACATCGCAGCTTGCAAAGGGAACCGTCCAGTGCGATCGTTAACATCTGCAGAAAGGGGCGAAACTGCAACCAGCCTCATTAGTACGTCAGCAAGCGGAGCTGACATTCCTCCTACGATATTTTTCCACGAAAGAAGAAGCAGAAAGAATTTGAGTTAGGACTGGCAGCAGGAGGTTGCGCTGAGGTCCACAGCACCGCATGGATGGCCACAGAGTCATTCTTTGTATGGTTTCCACAATTAGTGGTATTTTCTAAGGCATCAAAGCACGTCCCAGTTCTCCTTATATCAGATGGCCACTCAGCTCATACCACGAACAATGACGTTATGGACAACGCGAGGGAGAGTGGCGTTTCTTCACCAACACATTGCTCTCACAGACTTCAGCCGCTTGATGTTTGTATTATAAATCCTCGTTGTAGTGATCAGCTTCGAAAATGGCTGCGAAGCCACGCAGGGAAAGTCGTAACTATCTTTCAAATTTCAACGCTTTTTGGTTCAGCTTTCGTCTAAAGCGCAACAGTGAAAACCGCTATTAAAGGTTTCGAAGCTACTGCAATATGGCCCACGGACCCATCCATATTCACGACGCACACTTCCTCCCGGCACACACAACTGACAGCGGACGTGATAGGCCGTCAGATAAAGGGGTTATTATATCTGAACAATTGGAATTGCCTCCACCTAGCACACCAGCTGAAAAAGACGACTCAAACGGGCTGGATAATCAAGCGGACGAGGTTTCAGCGATTTGTTACAATGAACTGCCGCCTAAGAATAACAAAGTTATTGGGGCTAATTGTTCTAATCTTGGGTGCTCTTGGATGACAACTGACAACACAACCTCCTCATTTCATATTTCACCTGAGATTCTGATTTTCTTGTCAAAAGTTAACGAAAGCAAGAAAAGAGCGAGACTGGAAAGGGGGAAGAACGTTGTTTTAACTGATTCGCAGTACAAAAAAAGAGTTAAAAGTCATTAATGGGAGAAATAGAAAAAAGAACTTTGACAAAGAAGAAAGAGCAAACAGAAAACTTTTTGCGAAAGAGAATAAAGTTAAGAACTCAAAAAAGAGAGAAAGAGTCTGAAGGTAAATGGAAAAAAGGAGAGAGAATACAATACTAACGAGAGTGATTACGAGGAAAGTTCTGACAGTCAATGTGTATATTGTGGTGGGTTATATTCAAAATCAGTTGGAGGTTGGGTCGCTTGTTCCACGTGCAAAAAATGGACACACGATTCTTGTGCAGGAATAGATAGCGAAGATGATGAGTGTCTCCCCGTGTGTGAATTTTGTAAACAGCCTCAAGAAAAGGATACGATACATGAAAACTGTAGTTTGACATTAATACTCACTTTGAACTAAAAAAAATACCGAGCAAGCCAATATTTTCTGCATTTCCGATAATTTTATACGTTTTTGTAATCACTTGTATTTACCACCCCATTCTACCGCGTGCAAATGATATAAATTTCTGTTTTTGAGTGAGAAAATATTGTTGTTTTATTTTATGGCAATGTTCTTGTATTTTTGTGATTAATACATCATAATGTGTTCATATAAAAATTTGTAGCTCTCTTATTTATCAATTTTGTACATTTAATCAAAGTTTTCAACTGTGTACCCCATTATACCTTGGATACCCCAACGTGTCGGATAAGAAAGATAAAAATACAATCACTACTCGTTTCTTCAACGACAATTTAAGCTGTGTTCTGTGGTTCCTCCCAGAGTTCATCACGATATATTCCGAAAAAAATCATAGTTAACGAACATTATAAATTGTTCTAGAAACGAAGGCAATCACAGTTAACATTTAATAAGGCCACTGGTATCCTTCGAAATGCAACTAATCAACGTCATGCAGAACGTCGTGGGTCACAGCGGATGGATGGAATCGAAGTATGACATTTACCCACGATCGCTTCTTTTTGTCAATTTGTGCCATTAATTTCTCTGCTCCCTAATCTGATTTCGTATCTCCCCTTCAGCTATTCGATCAAAGCTTTTTTAGCATTCTTCTACACCACCACATTTCGGAAGTTTCTAGTCGTCTCCTGTTTGGGGAACCAGGCATGTTAACTACTGATTCGCAATATATTTATTCCGAAAGGCAAAAGGAACCCCGAAAACAATGAAAATAATTTTGTTTATTGGTGATTGTACCAGTTTTATTTACACTTAGTGCGAATATGAAAGTATTTTAATCCAAATCCTTATTTGAAGGTCCTATATGTCCGTTGAAATGGCAGCTTGCTATGTAAGACATGCCCACTTGTTTCTCTGTGCCATCTCTTCTTTGAGATGATAAGCCTAGGGACATTTTACCCGTAGCTTTGAGCTTTCACCTATGAATACATTTTCTCTTGTCTCGTAGTCAGTTTACTATTAGCACATTAATATTGTTATTCCCTGTTGCATTTTGCCTACTCCTGCCTTGCCGCGTCTCAGGAGGCGTCTTGTCGGGTCTAGGGAGGGAATTCTCTAACCTAAAAAATACCCCATGTGCACTCCACACGTACTCCGCTACCCTCGTAGCGGCTTCCGGCGTGTAGTGCATGCCTGACCTACACAGGGGGACCCTACATTTCTGCACCCCATTGCGGAGGTCGAGAAATTTGCACCCCAGCTCTCCGCAGAATCGTCTGAGCCTCTGGTTTAAGCCTTCCACTCGGCTCCAAACCAGAGGACCGCGATCGGTTCTGGGAACGATACTACAAATAGTTAGCTCTGATTACACCCCGCGAGCGAGGCTTTCTGCCTTCATAAAATCCGCCAACCGCCTGTACGAAATGAGGATGACCTCTGAACTCAGACGGCAGGAGTCATTGGTGCCGACATCAGCAACAATTTGCAGTCGGGTGCACCCAGTGCTCTCTATCGCCGCCGGTAAGGGCCCCCTCCACATCTCGGATGAGACCCCCCGGCAAGCAGACGGAGTGAACACTGGCCTTCTTCCCCGACCTTTCCGCTATTTCCCTAAGGGGCTCCATCACCAGCCTAACGTTGGAGCTCCCAATAACTAATAAACTCCTCCCCCCGTGTGCCTGCTCGGACCTTGCTGAAGGAGCAGCCACATGTCCATTCACAGGCAGAGCGGGCGATGCCACACGGTCAGCCTCCACATTGACCCTCCGCCTCGTGCGCCGCGAACGCCGCTGAACCCGCCACTCCCCTTGTGGAGAGGGTGGCCCAACTGCGCCCGGTACCCGCGAAGATGTCTCGACAGCAGGGACAGTGGGTGAAGCATCTAACACCTGGGTTGCACCATGCGACGCACCAGACTCCCCACTGCCGCTACACTCCGAGGCAGCAGCCTGAAGACGGCTGACCGCGGCCATCAACACGCTCAGCTGTTCGCGAAGAGTGGCCAGCGTCCGTACACAGCAGTCACACATCCTATCCATCCTAAGGAATCAATTTACCGAAGAGACTTAATCAACTTTTAAGTAGACTGCTAATTCACTAAAGGCGGCTGATTACTGACTAAACTGTGATTGCTAACGACTTCTTGTAGAAAACAATGAAAATAGCACTACCTGTCTCTGGACTGTATTCAAAACAAACACTAGCACTACTGACACTATGGCTGACTACAAGGACTCTCTCTGACTGTATTCAAAACAAACACGAAATCTATGTAACACTATTACTAGCACTCGACAATTAAAGCTTCCTAAAAGCAAAAACACACGGAAGAAGAAGTGACAAGTAAGAAAAATAGAGTTAATACTTAAATTAAGGTAGCTCGCTGCACAGCAGACGTGAAGCAGCCGGCGGTTAGGGCGACACATGAACTTACAACATAAAAGTAATAACAGATAAAAATACATGTTCATGAACCTGAGAGAAAATCTCTCCATAAGTTTAAGCAAACGCTATCAGCAGTACAATGAGAATCAGCTTAATTTTTCAATTAACTCCTTGACAGGATAAAAGGAGTGACCCATGAGGAAACACTCCAGTTTCGATTTGAAAGCGCGTGGATTACTGCTAAGATTTTTGAATTCGAGTGGCAGCTTATTGAAAATGGATGCAGCAGTATACTCACACATTTTTGCACAAGAGTTAAGGAAGTCCGAACCAAATGGGGGTTTGATTTCTGCCGAGTATTAACCGAGTGAAAGCTGCTTATTGTTGGAAATAAACTAATATTGGTAACAAGAAACGACAATAAGGAATATACATATTGAGAGGACAAGGTCAAAATACCCAGACTCCCTGAACAGAGGTCGACAAGAGGTTCGTGAACTCACACCACTTTTTGCCCGAACCTCCAGTTTCTGGGCCAAAAATATCCTTCTAGAATGGGAAGAATTACCCAAAAACATAATACCATATGACATAAGTGAATGGAAATAGGCAAAGTAGACTAATTTACTTGTCGAAGTATCACTCACTTTCGGTACTGTTCGAATAGTGAAAATGGCAGTATTAAGTCTTTGAGCAAGATCCTAAACGTGGGCTTTCCACAACACCTTACTATTTACTTGAACACCGAGGAATTTGAACCGTTCAGTTTCACTAATCATATGCCCATGCTGTGAGATTAAAACGTCAGGTTTTGTTGAATTGTGTGTTAGAAACTGTAAAAACTGAATCTTACTGTGATTTAACGTTAGTTTATTTTCTATAAGCCATGGACTGAGGTCATGTACTGCACTACTTGAAACGGAGTCAATGTTGCACACAACATCCTTTACTACCAAGCTAGTGTCATCAGCAAACAGAAATATTTTAGAGTTACCCGTAATACTTGAGGGCATATCATTTATATAAATAAGGAACTGGAGCGGCCCCAACACTAATCCCTGAGGAACCCTCTCCCCCTTGACAGTACACCACTCAGATCCCCCATCACACTGTATTACTTTCCCCCATTCCTGCAGATCGTTCCCTAATGCTCTTCCTGAAACACTGTACAACTTCTGATTCTGTCAGTTCTTTCGGGTCCCATCTCCTTAAATTCCCACCTTTTTCCAGTTTCTTCAGTTTTAATCTACAGTTCATAATCAATATATTGTGATCAGAGTCCACATTTGCCCCTGGAAATGTCATACAATTTAAAATCTGGTTCCTAAATCTCTGTCTTACCATTATATAATCTATATGAAATATTGCAGTATCTCCAGGTCTCTTCCACGTATACAATCTTCTTTCATGATTTTTGAACCAAGTGTTAGCTATGATTAAGTTATGCTCTTGGCAAAAACCTTCCAGGCGGCTTCCTCTTTCATTTTTTACCCCCATTCCATATTCACCTACTACGTTTCCTTTTCTTCCATTTCCTACTGTCGAATTCCAGTCACCCATTAATATTAAATTTTCATCTCCCATCACTATCTGAATGATTTCTTTTATCTCATCACACATTCCATCAATTTCATCATCATCTGCGGACTACTTTTATGACTTTGGTAGGCGTGGGATTCGTGGCTATCTTGGCCACAACAATGCGTTCACTATGCTGTTTGTAGTATCTTACCCACATTCCTATTTTTATTAATTATTAGACCTACTCATGCATTAGCTTCATATTAGCCTTCCTAATACTTAAATCTACATTCGATGTTAACAATGACGCCGGTGGATGAACTGTCACGAAATTACTGACCGTCGAGAAAGTCACAAATATAACCGACAAGCTAATGGGCCCTTCACAGGAAAAGGTTTTTCGCCGGAAAACGGGGAAAACTGAAACCCAGCAAATGAGTAAAAAAAATGTATATCCACTGGCAAAAAAAAAAATAATACTGTACGCACACAACTTACACAACAATAGTCTGGGATTACTCTATTACGTAACACAGTTTTTGTGATTGTATCTTGCAGCTTTAGTTATTTTTAATTAAAAGAGGCTTTAAAAGGACAGAAAGAACGTGTTGGACTACGCTACAGATCGTTCTGTTAGCACAGTCTTTACTTTGTAATCACTTTCGTTGACTTCGGCAACTGTCAACAGAAATCTCCAACCTAACCGAGACAATGTGCTACAATACAGCCGAGATCATGACAAGAGAATGGGCTACATCACACTCGAAGTAAATTTATATAGGTAAGGATCCCCATGACCTGTGTACGTCTATTATAAAAAATCTCCAAGCCACTCTCCTCAAATAGATCGCAATCTTCTCTTGACCTTCATCTGTTACTATTTCAGAATTAAAAAGCAGATTCAAAGAAAATTTGGCTACCAGTCACAAAACTAGAAAAATAAAAATAATAAAAGTGAGAACGTGAAACACGTTAGCAATAACCATAAACAGGAGATTTTACAGAAAATAAAATTGAGAAAGGAAATTATTAATATTATCGACCGTTTAGGAAATCTAGGCTACGAAAGGTATGAAACCACATATCGAATAACTGGTGGAAGAGTTAGTGTGTTTTAAGATTAAATCCAAACAACAATTAGAGAAAAATATATCGAAGCAAGGCAACTATTACGAAAAATTGGTAAATCTCGAGACAAATTGTGTCCTTCTGTATTAGATGAAATGTTTTGGCCCCTAGTACGGATGAAACAGTATCTGCAATATCAACAGGAACTTCGGACATGTGTTTCATATTTCATCCAAGCCTGCAGTCTATAAATATTTAAACAAAATACTATAACAAAATACCACTACAGGGGAATTACTTACGGAGTAGTTCTTGGTAAAGAAACACAGGACACAATTACGTATGTAGGCTTAATACGAACTACAACTGTGTTTATCAATCGCTATAGTTGCCTTGGACTAACGACGAGCAAATATCAATATAACCTGTACGCTTTTCAAAGCTGTTATCCATGAAAAAGCCAAACTACGTATCGTGAACAAAATACAATTTAACACCGAAACAATGACATTAGCTGACAATGGGCACAGACTTTAGTCAATGGGCACTTGAAAATTTGTGCCAGACCAGGATTAGCACCCGAGTCCCCTGGTTACTAGGGAGAGGCAATAATCACTGTGTCCGAATTACACAGTGGTCAATAGAATAGCACGAACTGCCCGAGCATGTCGTTCGTTATATCCAAATTCTCAATTTATCCATAGACTGCTAATGCAGTGCTCCTTGAACATAATCCTCCTCCCCCTAATTATACAGTACATGGCCAAAAAAACAGACACCGAATATATGCAAACTTGGCCTTACGAACATTGCAGACGTCGTCTATGTAACACACGTCAAACTTCAAAGAATTTACCAATTCGTTGCATAGTTTACTATAGACCACAAATCAAGTAACGTAAAAAAAGCACTGCGTCTATTGAGATCATGATTCAGAGTTTAAAAAATAAACTAATAAGTCGCCTACATATTACAGTTGCTGCCGAAAGAGGAGAACCATTATTTTCCCACAAAAGGGAATATAGTTAAAATGACGCTTCTATTTCGATTAGTTTCGGCGGTTACTAAAATTTGCAGTGAAAGTTACATAGTGGACTCTACCCTCCCCCCACAAGAAACGTAGTTATCGTGGCTGTTGTCAGACTTTTGTACACAGTTAGAGAATGTGTGTTAAATGTGGCGCGGGCGGAAACACTAGGCTACGCTACAGGGCAATGTGCTCGCACAACGTTTAGTCGGCATTCATAATCGTTGGCGTAAACAACTCTCAATCAAATTACCACCTTCCAACCTAACTTAGATCTCGGGCTACACTACCAATCGGCCTGTCATCACAACCAAAAATTCATTGAGGGGGGGGGGGGGGGGGGATTTCCTGTATCTCTCTCTTCAATGTATCTCTACGCAAAACTGCCAGTTTTGTCAGACTCAACTGCAAGATTTACCAATGGTAAACACTTTTGAGACGGCTCGTAATTTTAGAATAGTCCTCTTCGTCTTACTTGGCATAAATTGTTCGCTGGCGTCCCAGCAGCTAGCTCCCTCAGTGTCTGCTTCTGCCATCGCACCACGCTAGTCTGCTGTTGTCCTAGCAGACCGAACGCACCGCACATCCGATACCTTCGGAACCACTCACTGGCCAGTTAGCAACTGAGCGGAACACTGTTTACATCGTGAAAGGAAAACTATGCAAAGATGTACACTTAAATGGCACGACTGAGTAGCACACACACAGTAATATCTGAGGAATGTCCTTCGACACGCGCAGAACGAAAGTCTTCTCGCGAACGTACAGCATCTCTGAAAAAAAATCTCGTGACTATATTCCGGCGTTACGGCCAGGTTCTCATACAAATGAGCAAAAAAGGATACATTTGAAATTTTTTTTTGAGACAACAAAAATACATTCGAAGGATCTGTTCGTTAATTACGAGTGATAATACTATGAGCTTAATTTTAGATTTTCAATAAAAAATGGCGCCCGTAATTATGATTTGATCAAGGGCCTGCGAGACTGGAGTACACAGAGTGCGTGCAGTGTGGCACCTGAGATGTTACCTGAATTCAAAAATGGGTAACATCAGTTGATACTACATTATTTCTTTGAAATTGAAAATGGATAACATCAGTCGATAATACATAAAATTTATGGGAGCGCATACCTAACCGCAATGAAACAACCTTAAATTTAACGATACGGTGCTAATTCGAACTTTGAGTTCGATTTTTGGGGGTTTGTGTCACTCCTTATGCCTACACAAAAATTAGTTAATATTAACAAATGTCATATTATAGCTATAAGTTCCTAAGAAAAGTGTTTACTTTTAGGGGTCAGAGGTAGAAGTTAAGAGATCGAACCACTTTTAATTTATACTGCATGCCGTTCTGAGAAAATCGTTACTCGAAAAAAAAGTGTTCAAAGTTTAGGGAAAACATTTAGTTATATTATTACTTCGATTTGCATGAACTGAGTGTTACATATATATTCTTAATGTCGCTGAAAACGAATCTGAAGTCAGATTTTCAATATTCAAAACAGCTAATCCAATACGGAGGGCAAACGATTATGTTTCCACCAATTTTTACCAAAAATGTATTTTCGTTATTTACGTTTAGTCTGCAATTCAAGGAGTATTTATCAACCCTTCCTCTACCTCTGATTGTTCCTAGACAGCAACTTCCTGTTCTTCTTGGCAGGAAAAGCCGATCTGTCTAAGCTGGATATGCAGCACTCGGCAGCCTGCACTTGATATTCGTCCGTATTTTCGGTGAGTATGTTTGCATGCATTCTGCAGTATGAATCATTTTGAGCACGTGCGACACGGGACGAGTTATCATCTACATCTATATGGATACCCTGCAAAACACATTAAAGTTCCTGGCAAAGGGTTCATCGAATCACCTTCACAACTGATAATTAATTGAAACCCTCAGCAGCCGACAGGTGTTGTTGATATACTTCGATGGGGACAGCTGAAAAGTGTGCCCCTACTGGGACTCGAACCCAGGATCTCCTGCTTACATGGCAGACGCCCAATCCATCTGAGCCATCGAGGGCACAAATGAACATCACGACTGCAGGAATTTATCCCTCGCACGCTTCCCGTGAGACTCACATCCCCAAACGTCCACAATCCGATTACGTAATGTACTTAATAGATATTTGTCCATCCACTCACTACTGGCTCACACTAAGGTGAGTTCCGGCAACCTGTGCGCATTCGCACAGACGAAGGTCAATGGCTGGGTAACGTTTAACCATAGATATGAAGATAGTAACTGTTCTCGAAAGAACAGGCGTCACTGACGACCGCCGACCGCGGTGGTCTCGCGGTTCTAGGCGCGCAGTCCGGAACCGTGCGACTGCTACGGTCGCAGGTTCGAATCCTGCCTCGGGCATGGATGTGTGTGATGTCCTTAGGTTAGTTAGGTTTAAGTAGTTCTAAGTTCTAGGGGACTAATAACCACAGCAGTTGAGTCCCATAGTGCTCAGAGCCATTTGAACCACTGACGACCGTGCAGCTCTTCTAGAATACATGACAGACCGGCCGATGTGGCCGAGAGGTTGTAGTAGCTTCAGTCGGGAGCCACGCGACCGCTACGGTCGCAGGTTCAAATCCTACCTCGAGCATGGATGTGTGTGATGTCCTTAGGTTAGTTAGGTTTAAGTCGTTCTAAGTTCTAGGAAACTGATGACCTCAGATCTTAAGTCCCAAAGTGCTCAGAGCCATTTGAACCATCAGTCCCTATGTTTGCACACTACTTACAGTAACTTATGCTAAGGACAACACACACACGAACCATGCCCGAGGGAGTACTCGGACCTCCAACGGGGGGAGCCGCGCGAACCGTGACAAGGCGTTGGACACATGGCGGGTACCCCGCGCGGCTCATGGCAGCCGTGACACTGCTTCAAACAATGGACTGTAGAAACTTTTGTAAAGCACGGATTAAAAAAAAAAACCTTTCCGTTCCAAGAGTCTAGACAAGTACACCTTTAAAAAATGCAACTACAAAGAAATTGAATTTTCGAACGTTTTGAATGAGAACCTGTCCTTATGGAACACCGTTGATCAAATGTCACAGGGATTATATACTCAGGTTTCACATGTGGATTAACACTTTCTAATCAATATCCGGAATGAGCAGGGCTTAAAACTTTGAAGAATTAAATTTCAAGGGCCGTTCTCTTGTATGCAAATAGTTTCACAGTAGAAATTTCTCTAGTTTTATTTATTAATTAATTGATTTATTTTTTGCTGTAGGTAAAGAAGGATAGCATTGTGAGGAGGGGGAAGGGGGGGGGGGAATCTTGCATCTCCCACCTTGGAATTCTCAGTACAGAATTTTTATTCATTACGAGATTCTTAGCCACTTGCAGAAGTGATTTCGAGTGATTCTGCAAAACTTTTCCTTTAGCCAATCGTAGCAACTATAGGATTCCGTTCCTGCTGCATGACATGTCTCGGAACTTAAACTGACCAACTCATTTGCATAAAGAGCTAGCTTATCATCCGCTTCTTTACTTGCGTAGACCGTTCATGGTCTGCAAAGAATTTTTTTCTTTAATCGTTTTTTTATGTCTTTTATAAACTGCAACACTTTCTAAACTTTCTAAACTTAGCGCCGTTGAAGCATGGTCTTTTACTGAATGATCAAAAAGCAATGCTGACAGCTGGAGTCCAAGGTTTTTGTTAATCAAGCCGTTTGTATTCTTGTGGTGATATCTCCGTAGAGTCTTTCATTCCCTAACGCATATTTCTTTATATCTAATTGAGAAGTGAAATACCGGTTTTCATAGATGCAGATTTAAAATATTTTAATATAACGCAATAAATATTGCATTAAAATTTTCATCCCCTTATGCTCGAAGTTCCAAAACCAGAAAAACACGTAGTTTTTAAAAATTGTAACACATTAGCCGAATACGAATTGTCAGATATATTTAGCAATCCTTTCATAATGAACCATTTTCTGAAACATATCACACCCTTTAGGGGTTGGGTTTTCAAAAACAATTAAACACGTATTCTTCTATTTAGAGCCGAGGAGCCAAATTCAAATCTTCATCCATTTAATTCTAAAAATGCTTTCATAGTGAAATATTTCATAAAACTTTTCATCCCCTATTTCACTCTATTAGTGAGTTAAATTTCCAAAAGCAACGAAACACATTTTTTTTACATCCAACCGAGATGTCAAATACCTATTTTCATAGATGTAGCTATAAAAATGCTTCAGTAGTTCTTTAATAATTATTTATTTTCAAAAAACCTCACTAATTATTTTATCCCCCAATGGAAGAATTTCGGAAAATGCTAAAACTTGTTTCTTTTTTGTTTCTGACTGAGACACCAAATATCAATTTTCGTAGTTTTGTAGTTATAGCTTCAATAGGGACATAGGGACATATATAAAAAAAAACTTTCAACCCATATTTCACCCCCTTAGGAGTGAAATTTCGAACAATCTCTTCTTAAATGATGCTTTCAGCGTAAGATTTACACCTTCATCAAATTTCAAGTCCATATACTTTGCAGGTTGGGCTGGAAGGCTATGGGTCAGTGAAACCTGTGCTCCTATTGCACCTTCTTGGAGGTTGTAGTTCCAAAAACAGTGTAACACGTATTTTTCAATAACACAATTTTCATAGATTTCGCTTTAAAAATTCTTTCGCACTGAAATACTTTCATAAAACATTACATCCTATATTCCACCCCTCTTAATGGTTGAATGTATCAAAAACATGTTTTCATATATTTCATGAAACATTTCATCCTCTATGAAATGGGGTATGGTAGTGACACACCAAAATCACAATAGTAATCCGTTGTAGTTGCTACATATTTTATTACAATCAAAAGCATTATAAAATCACAATCACAATAATAGAGGAGACTGCCTTACAAGGCCAGATCAGTTGGACAAATAATAAATAAGTGGAACGAGACCCGTAAAACTTGAAATTTGAATATGACTAGGTAAATATACTTAGGTAAAGCTTTACTTAAATAGCACAAATGTCCATAAAATTCACAGCAGAACTCTCACTACTTGCAATCAGGGGAGAAACAGATTAAGCGTAAGAATACAGATATTTAACGTTCGGCTAGCCAACTTTCCTAAACAAAACTGTATAAAAATGACTAAAACAATTAAGGGGGTCCTTTAATTTTGACCAAACGGACCTTCAAATTTACTTACTCAGTTGATTAATCAACAATATTCTTAGAATGATTACAACTAGAACATGACTATATGACAATACCCTTAAAATAAGGTTGCTTCAATATTTCGCGTGAATTGGCGATAGACGCGAGCAGACCAAGGATTCAAATCAATACAAGAGATCCACGAGGCAGAGAATGACATAGAAATATACACAACATGGCAATGCAATTGAACTTTGGATGCTATAGTTCAGCACCGGAAAGATGGAATCACGCAAAAGTGACAACATAACCCAGGATGTAAAGGAGAGGACATGGCCTTAAATATCTCTCTGCCGCCGTGGTGCTCTGCTCGCAGTATGCTAGCGTCGACCGCTGCCAATTATCTCTAACAAAACACACATCAAGGGCAGACAATTTTCTGAGACATAAACTACACAACCTTATCTGGAGAACAGGTGAGCAATAGAACTGGACTGAAACCAATGAGCCTCCGTGAGTTACTTGGCCAGTGCCAGCCCTTAAACTTTGATTAATAAGATCGCTAAAAATCATACCGAAGTTAAGATGACAAGACTTATCTCCAGGTTCGGCATATTAGTGGAAGAGACAATGAATTGGCGACGCTCTCAGCCGTATGTTCGCGGCAGAGTCTGGGGAAGGCAAGGGCCACGTGGAGCCGGATCTGGGGGTGAATTTCCTTCTCTCCGAGACACCCGGCTTCTTCTGCGACTTAGCCGGCAAAGAGGCCGAGGACCCCGGGTGGGGACCGATTCGGCAGCAGTTGGCGGATGGCGAGGTCTTCGGGGGGTGGGGGTGGGGGTCTTGTGTAAAGGGGAAGACAACCGTGGTGAAGGGAAGGTCTGTATTCCACAGGAACGAGTTAGCATGGCACTCAGATATTTCCACGATTCGGCGGTAGGGGATCATTTGGGGTTCTACAAGACCTTGAACCGAGTTCGGGAACACATGTTTTGGCCCAACCTATGTGGTGATGGCAGGCGATTTGTTGGCAACTGTGTCCAGTGTAAGCGCGGTAAGCCCGATGTTGGGCCGCACAGGGAAATACTACAGTCGCTTAGGGAGCAGTGTCCTCTGGACCGCGACTCAAAGATCGAAACAACGATCGACGGAAACTGGCGCCAGAAACGCACCAGCTCACTCTATTTCATCCCCTTAGAGGTTGAACTTCCAAAAACACGAAAATACGTATTTTCTTATTTGTAACCTTGAAGTCAAATACCAATTTTCGTAGATGTAGCCTTAAAAATACTTCCATAGTTCATCCATAATTTTTTATCTCAAAATAAAATGTTCATCCACTATTTCACCTCATAGAGGTTAAATTCCCAATAATACTGGAATACATATTTCTTTATTTCTGACCCAGAAACCAGATACAAGATTTCGTCTGCCAAGCTTCAAAATTACCTTAGTAGCTACATGTTTCAAAAATCCTTTCATTTCCTGTGTATCCCCCTTAGGTGGAATTTCGAAATATGCAGCATAAGCGGTATAAGATCAACACCCTTTCCAAATCTCAAGGTTTATTTTCCTTGGCGGTCTGGACTGTGTGAATTTCATAGTAATGGCCTCCACACACACACACACACACACACACACACACACACACACACACACACACACACACCACTAACAATGCCACCACCACCTCCTGGGGAAATTTCTGCAGACGCCCTTGTTCCACTGCAGTCATATTTTGCCGACGACCTACATTTAGCAGCGTGGGAGTGATAGTGTCGTGCAACAGACAGTATACTCAGTAGACAACGAACTGTTCGTTGTGAAATCAGCGACATAGGAACCTAGACTGACACAGAAGGTGCTGTAGGTGAAGCACACTAGACTCGTGTCTACCACGGCTTCAAATAGTATCGATTTACTATGAACGGAAGTTCCGAAAAGTGAGCAAGTAATTTTACAGTAAATTCAGTACCGATTGTGAGGATATACGACGAAAACCATTTCTATAATATTTCAGAAATAATGAAACATTCCACTCAAGTCGCGCGGCAGAAAAAGCAATGGATATGCTTGCACTTAAGACGGAAGGCCCCACGTGCTTACGCAGGCTTACGACAGATCGCAAAATTCGGCAGTAGGCGTAAGGCAACCTCTTGTGCTGCCATCTGTTATTGATGCCAGGAATCAAGGTCTCAGTAGTACGACCATCCACTGGAGAGTAGTTTGCTTTGTAAGCACTCCGTCTTCAGGCCACGAGTGGCCTACTGGGACGGGACCATCCGACCGCCGTGTCATCATCCGTGGAGGATGCGAACAGGAGGGGCGGGGGTCAGCACACTGTTCTCCCAGTCGTTATGATGGTTTTCTTTGACCGGAGCCGCTACTATTGGGTCGAGTAACTCCTCGATTGGCATCATGAGGCTTAGTGCACCCCGAAAAATGGCAAGAGCGCGTGGCGGACTGGATGATCACCCATCCAAGTGCCTTCAACGCCCGACAACGCACTTAACTTCGGTGATCTCACGTGAACCGATGCAACCTCCGCGGCAAGTCCGTTACTGCAGATATTTTAGAGTAGTTGTTATGTTTCATAATTATCTAGTTTACGGGGAAAATGTAAAAAAGGCGATTGTTACCGAAGCTACAACTAATCTGAATTTCTGGTTAGTTATCAAGTGGTCTTATGTGCAAGCCTGATTTTTTCATCCTTTGCGGTGGGAATGATTCAAACCCGTCATGTTCTTCTTATGAGGTGTTCTATTTATT
Organism: Schistocerca gregaria; assembly: GCF_023897955.1. Taxonomy (NCBI): domain Eukaryota; kingdom Metazoa; phylum Arthropoda; class Insecta; order Orthoptera; family Acrididae; genus Schistocerca; species Schistocerca gregaria. Next base: position 2,429,201 of record NW_026061801.1, on the reverse strand, counting down.
TTGCACACAATGATCGTTTGTAGTTGTGTTGAGTTACCACCTTGATAAATTTTTGGATGGCGCACGTATCATAACTGAGATCTGCGCTTCCGCTTAATGGCTGAAGGTCAATTAGCGTAATGAGTAGTAGCGAATGTTATAGATACATGTTTGTAAATTATTTCAGGTAAATTACCTTAGTAGTGTAATATTATCAGTATACCAGTACAGTATGTGGGCCAATTACGTTAGTCATGGAATACTATCCGTATAAGACTATGTCACCTTGATGTCCCGGACTTTGCTTCAATTTTGGAATCCGCGAAAGAACTGGAAATTTTCCTTTACACAGCTTTCCATGTAATTTCTATTACAGTGATTCAGTCTTGTCTCTCACTCGACTTTTCTGACTGTGAAATAAATTCTATCCCTCAGGTGCTTATTACCACTTCGTGTTTCCATTTGCCAATATTGCGCATAAACACTTACATATCTCAAAGTTGCTATGGACATTGATGGAACGACACACTTTTCTGTGGCGACACTGCAGTTTAGAGATAGAAAAACCGATCAGTTAAAACGGCATGTGTATTTTTGTTCTGAATAACCGATGTCTTTCGGTATTTGTTTGCTCTCGGTTATAACAAGTATCTTTTTATTTTTTCTGATAACCACGTAAAAACAGATATACCAATTAGCCACAGCTGTCGTAGTAAAATTTTTAGTTTTCAAATAAACCTTTTTTAAAAAAGACGAGTAATTTTTATTCGTAAGATTTCCATAGTTCTGAAATACTGCGTTATTACAGAAAAAATGGGAAAAGTGATGTATGCCGCTTTAATAACACTGCTGATAGAAACGAGCAACAAATGAATTGGTCCAACATTGCCGAGACAATACTGTGCCTGTTATACAAGCAGTGCGCGAGAATGGACGCAGTTTCTCGCTGTTGTCGAACGTCAGTTGTAACACAGAATGGCACCATCTGAAAGCCTGGAAGTATTTTACGATATGCAGTACGAGTGAAGCACAATGGTCGATTTGGTCACTTGCGACATCATACAAGGAAAAAAGTTAAAATTTTACAAATCATTCATAGTTCGGGATAAAAATAGAAAGTGCCTGATCTGCTGCCTGTGTCTACGTAGTATGCCGTTATCTGCTTTTAGCCTTTAACAGAGAAATTAAAACGAAAAAGAGAGTTCTCCTGCCGCAGTTTTCACTCTTTATCGCTGGACTATTCGTAATGCCCGCATAGTGCTGTGATAACCGATTTCAATATAATTTTTGAGCAGAGTTCTAAAAACTAAAATCAGTAGGATAATACTGGCAGTTTTCTGTAGTATAGAAGCACTCACTATATTTTGAGAGAAGCAGCGAACAGCGGACAAAGTTTTATTGGACTATTTAATTTAAAGAAATTAAATTATATTAATACCGTCAGTTGCTCACGGGCGTTGATAAATATCAACGTGGACAAGTGAAAATGTGTGCCGCGATCGGGACTCGAACCCGGGATCTCTTGCTAAAATGACAGACGCTCTATCCATCTAGGCCACCGAGGGCACAGTGTATGGTTCGACTGCAGGGACTATCTCGCGCACGCCTCCTGCGAGACTCACATTCTCACCTTGAATGTCCATACACTACAGTCGTAGAGTCCCACACCAACACACTCATTCCTCGTGGAAGACATGCCCATATCCATATAAGTATATGGTTCTGGCAATGCCAGCCATGACCTTCTTCTGTGAAGATGCACAAGTATTCCCCGAACTGCTACGGGACTTGGTAAGAATGTGTTCCACGAGTAATGAGTGTGTTGGTGTGGGACACTACGAATGTAGTGTGTGCATATGCAAGGTGAGAATGTGAGTCTCGCGGGAGGCGTGCGCGAGATAGTACCTGCAGTCACACTATCGTCTGTGCCCTCGGTGGCTCAGATGGGCAGAGCGCCTGCCATGTAAGCAGGAGATCCTGGGTTCGAGTCCCAGACGTGCACACAATGTCACCTGTCCCCGTTGATATTTATCGACACCCGTGAGCAGCTGACGGTATTAATATAATTCTAATTTCGTTCTGGACGGCTGCAGGTCATCATAAATGTATTTGACGTTTTGATTCCATTTCTCAAGAAACTGAGAAAGTAAAATTTTTTAAATCTTTGTTTGATTTCTACGTTTACAAGAGGAAATAATGTAAATAAAAGACTGAAAATCGGTTATTACAAGAACTGGTATTGTGACGGGCTTTAACAATTAGGTTAAAGTGAGGCTGGGAAACTGATAAGAGCCGAAAACCAGTTGTTTCAGCGATAACCGACATTCCCACTGCTGTTGTGAGTGGTAAGATTGACGCGCAAGGACATCTAGAACAGTTTCTCAGAAAGGTTACTGCAACTCTGATGTTCTCAAAATGAACGGGCCAGCCATTGGCGTCCGCGAGGGGGAAGGGGAGGGGGAGGGGAGGAGGTGGGGAGGGGAGGATAGGCAAAAGGGCACTTTCACCCGTCGCCCCTAACCATCCTTGGAATCTGGAGTAAAGAGTTTTTATTCGTTACAGTATACTCATACTCTTCCAGATAAGAATTCTCCACAATACTGCTAAACCTTAGCTTTGACTAGTTGTAGCGCTTATAGAGTTAGGGTCTTGTAGCTTGATGCACCTCGTAACTGACCAGCTGATTTGTACACAGAGTGCCAGTTTCAGAATCATGCACTTCAGCCCCGACGCGCCTTCCCCCCTCCCCACCACTGGAAATATTTCTGCAGACTCCAGTCTGCCACTGTGCATATATTTTGATAACATCCTGGTTTTAATAGCATCGAAGGAACAGCATTGTGGAGTAAAGGGTAGACCTAGCACAGAACACACCCTTCACAATGAAACGCATCACTTAGTAGATGGTGAAGTACTCTGAAGCTAGCCAGATAGAAACAGAACCTCCATGCACTGTATCTAACCCAAATTCTAATCTTACAATAATCTCTTGTATGTACCTACCACGCCCTCAAAGAGCCAACGATTTACTATTATCAGAAGTTCCGAAAAATGAGGAAGAAATTGACCCACACTTTTTTCCGTTGTTCATTATTTCGATTACCCCATAAAGGGAATGGACTTGTAGCCACAGATTACACAAGCGATAGATGGTTTAAAATACATAAAAAGAGATGACAATAGGAAACGATTTTTAAAAACACAATGATGCTCGGCTTTTACGATTTTTACAGGAAAAAAATGGATGACAAAATAAAGGTTTTTCAAAAATACGCTGGTGGACAATATTGGGGATTTTTTTTATCTGTATAGATGACTAGCGGAAAAGCTTGGTGTTGACCAGGCATTTATTTACAGCTGTGCGTCCACGTCCGTACTATGCAGCGTCTGGCCTTGTCCTGAGTTTTTATGACGTATCTCCTGAAACATGTGTCGTACAATGATATAATTTTGTAGGTGCATTCAGCGTCATATGCGGATACTGTGTGCAAAATTTATTGCGAATATAGTAGCAAAGAAGTAACAAATTTAAATGTCACGAATGCTGTGATCCCCACACACATGGGTGCAACTAATGTACACAGGATGCTTGGCTCCATCATTATGGCTATCATCACCTGTGGTCGAAATTGGACCAGCTGTGTCGACGTAGTGAAAATATAAATGTGCATAACAAGGTAAACGTCCATTCTTTCCAGCCATCAGACCTGATCTACGATCAAAAATATCATGTAAAAGTGGTAGGGGCCACGGCCTTGCCGCAGTGGATACACCGGTTCCCGTCAGATCACTGAAGTTTAGCACTTTCGGGCGTGGTCGTCACTTGGATGGGTGACCATCCGATCCGCTATGCGCTGTTTCCATTTTTCGGGTTGCACTCAGCCTTGCGATGCCAATTGAGGAACTACTCGACCGAATAGTAGCGGCTCCAGTCAAAGGAAACTACCACAACGAGTGGGAGAGCCAGCTCCTTCTCCACCCTCAGTGAGAATGACGTGGCGGTCGGATGGTCCTGATTGGCCACTTGTGACCTGAACACGGAGTGCTTTTTTAAAGTAGTGCTCCCTACATAAAATTGACAGTCTTGGCTCAGGGACTGTCCACGGTAAATGCTGCATTGGACCTACGAATACTATTAAAATAACGGTTTGAGTTCTCTTTAATTGTCCAATCATCTGAAGTGAGTCCTTATTGAAGTGCGCTGAAAAATATATTTTATGTTAATGGCGGATAAATTTTTTGTTAATGGCGGCAAATTAACTTTACCCTAATGACACACAAGGTCAATGCCGTTCTATCACGTAAAGTATTCTCAGATCGAAATGTTTTGCATTACCAAATCTCCAGTGTAGATTCATCATACCGCAATTATAATTCTCAAAATAATTTGGAGCTACGTTCAATCCATATTTAAATGCATCTTTCAAAACAATACCAGAATTCTCATTAGATCATCATTATCAGTGCCTAGAGTATTCCTATTATTTCGTCTACCAAAAACCGCGTTTCACTATGGCTTTTTCAGTACGCTGTTTTGTTTTCCGCTGCTGACAATAGAAACAATCTGGCAGATGTGACATTGTAGATGTCCAGTATGCGTGTCTTAATGCAAATAAACCGTCTGGAACATTTACCCTTGAACCTCCCTAGAATGGGATTTCATGGAACGTTATTACTTTCCTGTGTCCATTTCTATCACACCAGCTGATCGCCACGACTGGGGAGAGTGAGGAGGGGGTGGGGTGAAAGTTGGCAGCACTTTGAGTGGCAGAAACCTCACGTTTCCGTCATTTGTTTTCATAATGACGTAGTGCCAATTCGTCACAATGGACGCTTTTCTCTCGGAAACGTTTACATTCATCGTCTGGATATCAATGTCGCCTTCTGAGGTATGCAGTCGCACCACTCTGTACGAAATAGGTTCTAAGCTGATGCAGTCGACAAGTAATGTCGAAATATATCGTCACATCGAAATATATCGACACCTCGAAATAAATCAACACCTAGAAATAAATCGCCACCCCGATATAAATCACAACCTCGAAATAAATCGACACCATGAAAAAAATCTAAACTTCGAAATAAACCGACACCTCCAAAAGACTGCTACATCGAAATGATTCGATATCCCGAAATATATCGACATCTAGATGCATTTCAGCTTACCATATAGAACGATATCTCGAAACTCAAGGACCTCTCGAGATAAATCGAGGTATAGAAACATATCGATATATTGAAATATATTGGTACCTCGTAATATAAAGATATCTCTAAAAATACGATATCTAGAAATTTATGGATTACTTGAGATATAGAGGTTCCTTGAAATATATCGATATCTCGATGGTAATTGATATCTGAAGTACCCCGATACATTGAAATATATCGATACCTCGAAGTATATAGACAACCCGATTTGTGTCGGTGTATCAAAATAAATCGATATCTCGACATAAACGTGTACTTCGACACCAATCGATACCTCGAAATAAATGTACTCAATATAGATAGATATCTCGAAATAAATCGACATCTCGATACAATGTGTGCCTCGACATAAGTCAATATATCGAAATGAATCGATAATGGGAAAGAAATGGACGTCTCGAAATAAATCTGTACCCCTAACAAAACGATTCTCGAAATAAATAGATATATCAAAATATATCGCTATCTCGATAAATACCGATATCTAGTGGTCAGATATATGTTTCAAGATGACATGACATATCAGTATCGTTCGATATACATGAAAATACTTTGGATTTTCAATATATCGGTAGATTTCTGGACCTCGGGGAAAAAATCGCCGATCCGACCTCGGTGCAAAAACGCAGACCTAGGGAAAAAACGCCGACCTCGGGGAAAAACGCAGACCTCGAGGGAAAAACGCCGACGTTGGGGTAAAACGCCGACCTCGGGGGAAAAACGCCGACCTCGGGGTAAACCGCCCGCCTCGGGGAAAAACGACGATATCGTGGGAAAACGCCGACCTTCGGAAAACTGCCGACCTCAGAAAAAATCCAGTTCCATTAATTGACACAGACACTAATGTATGTCACCATTAGGTTCTCAAAATGCAACCAAATTCCTGGTATTTATCACCTCACACAAAAAGTGGTCGTGACAGAAAAGTCTCGTTCTTTAGAAAGTTTAGAATGAGATGTTCTAAATATTGCAGTTTATCCATTTACAATAATCTACAAGCACTGCCCAATGAGAAGAGACTGTCAACCACAGCACTTTGAAATAGTGGACAGCCAGGAAGACAGAGGTTGCATTGCTGTTTCTAATCCACTGGTGCTTGAGATTCAGAATCCAGGATTGCCTCGAATAAGAACAGCAGGAATGAATGTCCTGCACCAGTGTAGAACTTATTCTGGAACTCCACAGAAAATCACAAGGCACAATTATATCACATCATTCTCAGAAAACTACAGAAGCCTCTAATGGACGTAACAACGTCGTCACCTCCTTCACCAGTGATAGATCTTAGTAGCTATTGAGTCAAGAGTAGGTGGCCAATTAATAATTTGTTGTTCAAAGCTAACTTCAGTGTATATGGGAATACTCAGTGGACATCTTTAACCATCATACTTTACTGTCTAAGATATATCAACCTCCAAGACTGTAAGTATAAGCAGAGCTTGGTCTTTCCCAATCCGAGATTGTTTAGAATGGGTATCACGGGAATCAGATCCACTGGGCATTTAGAGCACCCTGCTTTAAACAATATGAGCAGGCAATAGACACAGACACAGAATTTGAAATTTCTCTGTGAAGCGGTTACCTTCATCGTCTGCAAACTTATGTTGTGTGCTGCGGTATGCGGAGGCACTAATAGCAACACAGTAGAACACAGAAGAAGCTTCTAGGTTTATGTAAGTAGCCCGTAGGAAACAGTACAATTCAGGTTTTAGTTATCAATTATTGATTTATTAGCCGGCTTTGGTGCCAGAGAAATGACCTACTACCTTAAGATTTGGCATTAAACAAGGTCTGGCAGCCACGTTACACGAGAGAATGTGAAAAGTGTTCATATGAACTAAAGACCTAACAAATCCGCCCGTTTTCACATCTGCTTTTGAATCCACGTAATGCGAGATCGTCAAATTGGCCGTTTTCTCTCTGAAACGGTTACATTTATCGTTTGCAATGCTATGTAGCGTGCTGCGGTTGCGGAGACACTAAAACCACCATAGTAGAACACAGAAGAAGCTTTTAACTTGGTGTAATAGCCAGTAAGAAGCAGTACAAATCAAGTTTTAGTTATCTTTATTGAATTTTTAGCCCGCTTTGGTGCCTTGGACATGAGCTAGGACCTCAAGATTTGGCATGAAGGGACGTCTAGCAACCACGTTGCACGGGAGAATGTGAAAAGTTTTCATGTCCAGTAAAAACCTAAGAAACCCGCCCGTTTTCGTCATCTGCTTTCGAATCGACGTAATGCCACATCATCACATTGGCCGTTTTCTCTCTGAAACGTTTACATTTATCGTGTGCAAAGCTATGTCGCGTGCTGCGGTATGCGGAGACACTAGAAGCACCATAGTAGAACACAGAAGAAGCTTCTAATTTGATGTAACAGCCACTAAGGAGCAGTACAACTCAAGTTTTGGTTATCGATTATTGATTTTTAGCCGGTTTTGGTGCCTTGGACATGGGCTACGACCTTAAGATTGTGCATGAAGGGACGTCTAGCAGCCGCATTGCACGAGAGAATGTAAAAAGCGTTCATATGTAGTAAAAACCTGAGAAATCCGTCCGTTTTCGTCATTTGTTATCGAACCGACATATAGCCAGTTAGTCACATTGGCCGCTCTTCTCTTTGAAACAGTTATATTTATCGTCTGCAAAGCTATTTCGCGTGCTGCGGTATGCGCGAGACACTAAAAGCACCATAGTAGAACACAGAAGAAGCTTCTAAGTTGATGTAATAGCCAGTAACAAACGGTGCAATTCAAGTTTTCGTTATCGATTATTGACCTTTTACCCTTCTTTGGTGCCTTGGACATGAGCTAGAACCTTAAGATTTTGCATGGAAGGAGCACTAGCAACCGCGTGCACGGGAGAATGAGAAAAGTGTTCATATGTAGTAAAAACCTGAGAAATCCGTCCGTTTTCGCCATTTGTTATTGAATCGACTTAAAGCCATATCGATACATTGGCCGCTCTTCTCTCTGAAACTGTTACATTTAACGTGTGCAAAGCTATGTCGCGTGCTGCGGTATGCGGAGACACTAGAAGCACCATAGTAGAACACAGAAGAAGCTTCTAATTTGATGTAACAGTCACTAAGGAGCAGTACAACTCAAGTTTTGGTTATCGATTATTGATTTTTAGCCGGTTTTGGTGCCTTGGACATGGGCTACGACCTTAAGATTTTGCATGAAGGGAAGTCTAGCAGCCGCATTGCACGAGAAAATGTGAAAAGTGTTCATATATAGTAAAAACCTGAGAAATCCGTCCGTTTTCGCCATTTGTTATCGAATCCACTTAAAGCCTGATCGTTACACTGGCCGGTATTGTCTCTAAAATGGTTACATTTATCGTCTGCAATGCTTTGTCGCGTGCTGAGATATGCGGAGACACTAAAAGCACCATAGTAGAACACAGATGAAGCTTCTAAGTTGATGTAATAGCCAGTAAGAAGTAGTACAATTTAAGTTTTAGGTATCGATTATTGACTTTTTAGCTGGCTTTGGTGCCTTGGACATGAGCTAGGACCTAAAGATTCTGCATGAAAGAAGGACTAGAAGCCGAGTTGCACGGGAGAATGTGAAAAGTGTTCATATGTAGTAAAAACCTGAGAAATCCGTCCGTTTTCGTCATTTGTTATCGAATCGACTTAAAGCCAGATCGTCACACTGGCCGCTCTTCTCTATGAAACGGTTACACTTATCGTCTGCATAGCTATGTCGCGTGTTGCGGTATGCGGAGACACTAATAGCACCATAGTAGAAGACAGAAAAAGCTTCTAAGTTGATGATATAGCCAGTAAGAAGTACTATAATTCAAGTTTTAGTTATCGATTATTGACTTTTTAGACGCATTGGTGCCTTGGACATGAGCTAGAACCTTAACATTTTGCATGAAAGGAAGACTAGCAGCCGCGTGCACGGGAGAATATGAAAAGTCTTCATATGTAGTAAAAACCTGAGAAATCCGTCCGTTTTCGTCATTTGTTATCGATTCGTCTTAAAGCCAGATCGTTACATTGGCCGCTCTTCTCTCTGAAACGGTTACGTTTATCGTCTCCAAAGCACTGTCGCGTGCTGCGGTATGCGGAGACACTAAAAGCACTATACTAGGACGTAGAGGAAGCTTCTATGTTGATGTAGTAGCCAGTAAGAAGTAGTACAATTCAAGTTTTTGTTATCGATTATTCACTTCTTAGCCAGCTTTGAAACTTGTACATGAAATAGGACCTTAAGATCTTGCATGAAAGGAGGACTAGCAGCCGCGTTGCATGGGAGGATGTGAAAAGTGTTCTTATGTAGTAAAAACCTGAGATATCCGTCTGTTTTCGTCATTTGTTATCAAATCGACTTAAAGCCAGATTGTTACATTGGCCGCTCTTCTCTCTGAAACGGTTTCATTTTCTGTCATCAAAGCTATGTCGCTTCCTGCAGTATGTGGAGACACTAAAAGCACCATAGTAGAACACAGAAGTAGCTTCTAAGTTGATGTAATAGCCAGTGAGAAGTAATACAATTCACGTTTTAGTTATCGATTATTGACTTTTTAGACGACTTTGGCGGCTTTGAACTTGAGCTAGGACCTTAAGTTTTTGCATGATGAAGGACTAGAAGCCGCGTTGCACGGACAAATTTGAAAAGTGTTCATATGTAATAAAAACCTGAGAAATCCGCCCGTTTTGGTCATTTGTTATCGAATCGACTTAAAGCCAGATCGTCACATTGGCCGCTCTTCTCTCTGAAACGGTTACATTTATAGTTTGCAATGCTATGTCGCGTGCTGCGTTATGCGCGAGACACTAAAAGCACCTTACTAGCACACAGAAGAAGATAATAAATTGATGTAATAGCAAGTAAGAAATAGTACAATTCAAGTTTCAATTATCGATTATAGACCTTTTACCCTTCTTTAATGCCTTGGACATTAGCTAGGACCTTAAGATTTTGCATGAAGACAAGTCTAGCAACCGCTTTGCACGGAAGTATGTAAAAAGTGTTCATATATATGGTCAAAACCTGAGAAATCCGTCCATTTCGTCATTTGTTAACGAATCGACTTAAAGCCAGATCGTCACATTGCCCGCTATTCTCTGTCTGAAACGGTCACATTTATCGTCTGTAAAGCTATGTCGCTGGGTGCGGTATGCGGAGACACTAAAAGCACCATAGTTGAAAACAGAATAAGCTTCTAAGTTGATGTTATTGCCAGTAAGATGTAGTACAATTCAAGTTTTAATTATCAATTATTGAATTTTTAGTCTTCCTTGGTGCCTTAGACATGAGCTAGGACCTTACGATTTTGCATGAAAAGAGGATTAGCAGTCGCGTTGCTCGGGACAATGTGAAAAGTGCTCATATGTAGTAACAACCTGAGAAATCCGTCCGTTTTCGTCATTTGTTATTGAATCGACTTAAAGCAAGGACGTTACATTGACCGCTCTTCTCTCTGAAGCGGTTACATTTAACGTCTGCAAAGCTATGTCGCGTGCTGCGGTATGCGGAGACACTAAAAGCACCATAGTAGAACACAGAAGAACCTTCTAAGTTGATGTATTAGCCAGTAAGAAACACTACAATTCAAGTTTTAGTTATCGACTATTGACCTTTTACCATTCTCTGGTGCCTTGGACATGAGCTAGGACCTTAATATTTTGCATGAAGGGAAGTCTAGCAGCCGCGTTGCACGGGAGAATGTGAAAAGTGTTCATATGTAGTAAAAATCTGAGAAATCCGTTTTCTTGTTTTGTTATCGATTCGTCTTAAAGCCAGATCGTCACATTGGCGGCTCTTATCTCTGGAACGGTTACATTTATCGTCTGCAAAGCTATGTCGTGTGCTGCGGTATGCGGAGACACTAAAAGCAACATAGTAGAACACAGATCAAGCTTCTAAGTTGATGTAATAGCCAGTAAGAAGTAGTACAATTCAAGCTTTAGTTATCGATTATTGACTTTTTAGCCGGCTTTGGTGGCTTCACCATGAGCTAGGACCTTACGTTTTTGCATGAAAGGGGAGTAGCAGCCGCATTGCACGGAAGAATGTGAAAAGTGTTCATATGTAGTAAAAACCTGAGAAATCCGTCCCTTTTCGTCATTTGTTATCAAATCGACTTAAAGCCAGTTCGTCACATTGGCCGCTCATCTCTCTCTGAAACGGTTACATTTATCGTCTGCAAAGCTATGTCGCGTGCTGCGGTATGCGGAGACACTAAAAGCACCATAGTAGAACACAGAAGATGCTTCTAAGTTCATGTAATAGCCAGTAAGAAGTAGTACAAATCAAGTTTTCGTTAAGGATTATTCACTTTTCAGCCGGCTTTGGTGCCTTGTACATGAGCTAGGACCTTACGATTTTGCATGAAAGGAGCACTAGCAGCCGCGTTGCACGGGAGAATGTGTTAAGTGTTCATTTGTAGTAAAAACCTTAGAAATCCGTTTGTTTTCGTCATTTGTTATCAAATCGACTTAAAGCCATATCGTCACATTGGTCGCTCTTCTCTCTGAAACGGTTACATTTATTGTCTGGAAAGCTATGTCGCGTGATGCGGTATGCGCAGACACTAAAGGCACCATAGCAGAACACAGAAGAAGCTTCTAAGTTGAAGTAATAGCCAGTAAGAAGTAGTACAATCCAAGTTTTAGTTATAGATTATTGACTTTTTAGCCCGCTTTGGTACCTTGGACATGAGCTAGGACCTTACGATATTGCAAGAATGGACGACTAGCAGCTGCGTGCATGGGAGAATGTGAAAATTGTTCTTATGTGGTAAACACCTGAGATATCCGTCCTTTTTCGTCATTTGTTACCAAATCGACTTAAAGCCAGATCGTTACATTGGCAGCACTTGTCTCTGAAACGGTTACATTTATCGTCTGCATAGCTATGTCGCGTGCTAAAGTATGCGGAGACACTAAAAGCACCATAGTAGAACACAGAAGAAGCTTCTAAATTGATGTAATAGCCAGTAAGAAGTAGTACAAATCAAGTTTTAGTTATGGATTATTGACTTTCTATCCTTGTTTGGTGTCTTGGACATGAGCTAGGAACTTAAGATTTTGTATGAAAGGAGGATTAGCAGCCGCGTTGCTGGGGACAATGTGAAAAGTGTTCGTATGTAGTAACAAACTAAGAAGTCCGTCCGTTTTCGTCATTTGTTATCGAATCGACTTAAGGCAAGGACGTTACATTGGCCGCTCTTCTCTCTGAAACGGTTAGATTTATCGTCTGCAAAGCTATGTCGCGTGCTGCGGTATGCGGGACACTAAAGGCATCATAGTAGAACACACATGAAGTTTCTAAGTTCATGTATTAGCCAGTAAGAAACAGTGCAATTCAAGTTTTAGTTATCAATTATTGACTTTTTAGCCGGCTTTGGTGCCGTAGACATGAGCTAGGACCATAAGATTTTGCACGAAAGGAGGACTAGAAGCCGCGTTGCACGGGAAAATGTGAAAAGCGTTCATATGTAGTAAAAACCTGAGAAATCCGTCCGGTTTCGTCATTTGTTATCGAATCGTCTTAAAGCCAGATCGTCACACTGGCCACTTTTCTATCTATAACGGTTACATTTATCGTCCGCAAGGCTATGTCGCGTGCTGCGGTATGCGGGGACACTAAACGTTCCATAGAAGAACACACACGAAGTTTCTAAGTTCATGTATTAGCCAGTAAGAAACACTGCAATGCAAGTTTTAGTTATCGATTATTCACTTTTTAGCCGGCTTTGGTGCCTTAGACATGAGCTAGGACCTTACGACTTTGCATGCAAGGAGGACTAGAAGACGCGTGCACGGGAGAATGTGAAAATTGTTCATATCTATTAAAAAACTGGGAAATCCGTTGTTTTCGTCATTTGTTATCGAATGGTCTTAAAGCCAGATCGTCACATCGGCGGCTCTTCTCTCTGAAGCGGTGACATTTATCGTCTGCAAAGCTATGTCGCGTGCTGCGGTAAGCGGAGACACTAAAAGCACCATAGTAGAACACAGATGAAGCTTCTAAGTTGAAGTAATAGCCAGTAAGAAGTAGTACAATTCAAGTATTCGTTATCGATTATTCACTTTTCAGCCGGCTTTGGTGACTTGTACATGAGCTAGGACCTTAAGATTTTGCATGAAAAGAAGACTAGCAGCCGCGTTGCCGGGGAGAATGTGAAAAGTGTTCATATGTAGTAAACACCTGTGAAATCCGGCCGTTTTCGTCATTTATTATCGAGTCGACTTAAAGCCAGATCGTCACATTATCCGCTCTTCCCTCTTAAACGATAACATTTATAGTCTGCAAAGCTATGTCGCGTGCTGCGGTAAGCGGAGACACTAAAAGCACCATAGTAGAACACAGATGAAGCTTCTAAGTTGATGTAATAGCCGGTAAGAAGTATTACAATTCAAGTTTTAGTTATCGATTATTGACTTTTTAAATGGCTTTGGTGGCTTGGCCTTGAGCTAGGACCTTAAGACTTTGCATGAAAGGAGCACTGGCAGACGCGTTGCACGGGAGAATGTGAAAAGTGTTCATTTGTAGTAAAAACCTTAGAAATCCGTTTATTTTCGTCATTAGTTATCAAATCGACTTAAAGCCAGATCGTCACGTTGGTCGCTCTTCTCTCTGAAACGGTTACATTTATTGTCCGGAAAGCTATGTCGCGTGATACGGTATGCGGAGAGAGTAAAAGCACTATAGCAGAACACATAAGAAGCTTCTAAGTTGAAGTAATAGCCAGTAAGATTTAGTACAATTCAAGTTTTAACTATCGATTATTGAATTTTTAGCCTTCTTTGGTGCCTTCGACATGAGCTAGGAACTTACGATTTTGTATGAAAGGAGGATTAGCAGCCGCGTTGCTCGGGACAATGTGAAAAGTGTTCATATGTAGTAAAAACCTGAGAAATCCGTCCGTTTTCGTCATTGTCATCAAATCGACTTAAAGACAGATCGTCACATTGGCCGCTCTTCCCTCTGAAACGGTCACATTTATCGTCTGCAAAGCTATGTGGCGTGCTGCGGTATGCGGAGACACTAAAAGCACCATAGTAGAACACAGAAGAAGCTTCTAAGTTTATGTAATAGCCAGTAATAAGTAGTACAATTCAAGTTTTCGTTATCGATTATTCACTTTTCAGCCGGCTTAGGTGCCTTGTACATGAGCTATGACCTTAAGATTTTGCATGAAAGGAGGACTAGCAGCCGCGTTGCACGGGAGAATGTGAAAAGGTTTCATATGTAGTAAAAACCTGAGAAATCCGTCCGGTTTCGTCATTTGTTATCGAATCGACTTAAAGCCAGATCGTCACACTGGCCACTTTTCTATCTATAACGGTCACATTTATCGTCCGCAAGGCTATGTCGCGTGCTGCGGTATACGGAGACACTAAACCCCATAGTAGAACACTGAAGAAGCTTCTACGTTGAAGTAATAGCCAGTAAGAAACGGTACAATACAAGTTTTAGTTATCGATTATTGATCTTTTACCCTTCTTTGCTGCCTTGGACATGAGCTAGGACCTTAAGATTTTACGTGAAGCTAAGTCTAGCAGCCGCCATTCACGGGAGAATGTGAAAAGTGTTCATATATAGTGAAAACCTGAGGAATCCGTTCGTTTTCGTCATTTGTTATCGAATAGACTTAAAGCCAGGACGTTACATTGGGCGCTCGTCTCTCTGAAACGGTTACATTTATCGTCTGGAAAGCTATGTCGCGTGCTCCGGTATGCGGAGACACTAAAAGAACCATAGTAGAACACAGAAGAAACTTACAAGTTGATGTATTAGCCAGTAAGAAACAGTGCAATTCAAGATATCGTTATCGATTATTCACTTTTCAGCCGGCTTAGGTGCCTTGTACATGAGCTTGGAACTTAAGATTTTGCATGAAAGGATGACTAGCAGCCGCGTTGCACGGGAGAACGTGAAAAGTGTTCATATGTAGTAAAAACCTGAGAAATCCGTCCGTTTTCGTCATTTGTTATCGAATCGACGTAATGCAAGTACGTTACATTGGCCGCTCTTCTCTCTGAAACGGTTACATTTATCGTCTGCAAAGCTATGTCGCGTGCTGCGGTATGGGCGAGACACTAAAAGCACCATAGTAGAACACAGAAGAAGCTTCTAAGTTGAAGCAATAGCCAGTAAGAAGTAGTACAATTCAAGTTTTAGTTGTCGATTATTCACTTTTTAGCCGGCTTTGGTGGCTTGGAAATGACCTAGGACCTTAAGATTTTGCATGAAAGGAGGACTAGCAGCCGCGTTGCACGGGAGAATGTGAAAAGTGTTCATATGTAGTAAAAACCTGAGAAATCCGTCTGTTTTCGTCATTTGTTATAGAAGCGACTTAAAGCCAGATCGTCACATTGGCCGCTTTTCTCTCTGAGACGGTTACATTTATTGTCTGCAAAGCTATGTCGCGTACTGCGGTATGCGAACACACTAAAAGCACCATAGTAGAACACAGAAGAAGCTTCGAAGTTGAAGCAATAGCCAGTAAGTAGTAGTACAATTCAAATTTTAGTTTTCGATTATTCAATTTTAGCGGGCTTAGGTGGCTTGGACATGACCTAGGACCTTACGATTTTGCATGAAAGGAGATATCGCAGCCGCGTTGCACGGGAGAATACGAAAAGTGTTCATATGTAGTAAAAACCTGAGAAATCCGTCCGTTTTCGTCATTTGTTATCGAATCGACTTAAAGCCAGATTGTCACATTGGCCGCTTTTCTCTCTGAGACGGTTACATTTATCATCTGCAAAGCTATGTCGCGTGCTGCGGTATGCGGATACACTAAAAGCACCATAGTAGAACACAGAAGAAGCTTGTAATTGTAGCAATAGCCAGTAAGAAGTAGTACAATTCAAGTTTTAGTTGTCGATTATTCACTTTTTAGCCGGCTTTGGTGGCTTGGACATGACCTAGGACCTTAAGATTTTGCATGAAAGGAGGACTAGCAGTCGCGTTGCACGGGAGAATGTGAAAAGTGTTCATATGTAGTAAAAACCTGAAAAATCCGTCTGTTTTCGTCATTCGTTATCATATCGACTTAGAGCCAGATAGTCACATTGGCCGCTCTTCTCTCTGAAACGGTTACATTTATCGTCTGCAAAGCTATGTCGCGTGCTGCGGTACGCGGAGACACTAAAATCTCCATAGTAGAAAGCAGAAGAAGCTTCTAAGTTGAAGCAATAGCCAGTAAGAAGTAGTACAATTCAAGTTTTAGTTGTCGATTATTCACTTTTTAGCCGGCTTTGGTGGCTTGGTCATGACCTAGGATCTTAAGATTTTGCATGAAAGGAGGACTAGCAGGCACGTTGCACGGGAGAATGTGAAAAGTGTTCATATGTAATAAAAACCTGAGAAATCCGTCCGTTTTCGTCATTTGTTATCGAATCGACTTAAAGCCAGATCGTCACATTGGCCGCTTTTCTCTCTGAGACGGTTACATTTATCGTCTGCAAAGCTATGTCGCGTGCTGCGGTATGCGGAGACACTAAAAGCACCATAGTAGAACACAGAAGAAGCTTCTAAGTTGAAGCAATAGCCAGTAAGAAGTAGTACAATTAAAGTTTTAGTTGTCGATTATTCACTTTTTAGCCGGCATTGGTGGCTTGCACATGACCTAGGACCTTAAGATTTTGCATGAAAGGAGGCCTAGCAGCCACGTTGCACGGGAGAATGTGAAAAGTTTTCATATGTAGTAAAAACCTGAGAAATCCGTCTGTTTTCGTCATTTGTTATCGAATCGACTTAAAGCCAAATCGTCACATTGGCCGATTTTCTCTCTGAGACGGTTACATTTATCGGCTGCAAAGCTATGTCGCGTGCTGCGGTATGCAGAGACACTAAAAGCACCATAGTAGAACACAGAAGAAGCTTCTAAGTTGAAGCAATAGCCAGTAAGAAGTAGTACAATTCAAGTTTTAGTTGTCGATTATTCACTTTTTAGCCGGCTTTGGTGGCTTGGACATGACCTAGGACCTTACGATTTTGCATGAAAGGAGATATAGCAGCCGCGTTGCACGGGAGAATGCGAAAAGTGTTCATATGTAGTAAAAACCTGAGAAATCCGTCCGTTTTCGTCATTTGTTATAGAATCGACTTAAAGCCAGATCGTCACATTGGCCGCTTTTCTCTCTGAGACGGTTACATTTATCGTCTGCAAAGCTATGTCGCGTGCTGCGGTATGCGGAGACACTAAAAGCACCATAGTAGAACACAGAAGAAGCTTCTAAGTTGAAGCAATAGCCAGTAAGAAGTAGTACAATTCAAGTTTTAGTTGTCGATTATTCACTTTTTAGCCGGCTTTGGTGGCTTGGACATGACCTAGGATCTTAAGATTTTGCATGAAAGGAGGACTAGCAGGCGCGTTGCACGGCAGAATGTGAAAAATGTTCATATGTAGTAAAAACCTGAGAAATCCGTCCGTTTTCGTCATTTGTTATCATATCGACTTAGAGCAAGATCGTCACATTGGCCGCTCTTCTCTCTGAAACGGTTACATTTATCGCCTGCAAAGCTATGTCGCGTGCTGCGGTATGCGGAGACACTAAAAGCACCATAGTAGAATACAGAAAAAGCTTCTAAGTTGAAGCAATAGCCAGTAAGAAGTAGTACAATTCAAGTTTTAGTTGTCGATTATTCACTTTTTAGCCGGCTTTGGTGGCTTGGACATTACCTAGGATCTTAAGATTTTGCATGAAAGGAGGTCTAGCAGCCGCGTTGCACGGGAGAATGTGAAAAGTGTTCATATGTAGTAAAAACCTGTGAAATCCGTCCGTTTTCGTCATTTGTTATAGAATCGACTTAAAGCCAGATCATCACATTGGGCGCTTTTCTCTCTGAGGCTGTTACATTTATCGTCTGCAAAGCTATGTCGCGTGCTGCGGTATGCGGAGACACTAAAAGCACCATAGTAGAACACAGAAGAAGCTTCTAAGTTGAAGCAATAGCCAGTAAGAAGTAGTACAATTCAAGTTTTAGGTATCGATTATTGACTTTTTACCCTTCTTTGGTGCCTTGGACAGGAGCTAGCAACTTAAGATTTTGCATGAAAGGAGGACTAGCAGCCGCGTTGCACGGGAGAATGTGAAAAGTGTTCATATGTAGTAAAAACCTGAGCAATCCGTCCGTTTTCGTCATTTGTTATAGAATCGACTTAAAGCCAGATCGTCACATTGGCCGCTTTTCTCTCTGAGACGGTTACATTTATCGTCTGCAAAGCTATGTCGCGCGCTGCGGTATGCGGAGACACTAAAAGCACCATAGTAGAACACAGAAGAAGCTTCTAAGTTGAAGCAATAGCCAGTAAGAAGTAGTACAATTCAAGTTTTAGTTGTCGATTATTCACTTTTTAGCCGGCTTTGGTGGCTTGGACATGACTTAGGACCTTACGATTTTGCATGAAAGGAGATATAGCAGCCGCGTTGCACGGGAGAATGCAAAGAGTGTTCATATGTAGTAAAAACCTGAGAAATCCATCCGTTTTCGTCATTTGTAATCGAATCGACTTAAAGCCAGATCGTCACATGGGCCGCTCTTCTCTCTGAGACGGTTACATTTATCGTCTGCAAAGCTATGTCGCGTGCTGCGGTATGCGGAGACACTAAAAGCACCATAGTAGAACACAGAAGAAGCTTCGAAGTTCAAGCAATAGCCAGTAAGTAGTAGTACAATTCAAATTTTAGTTGTCGATTATTCACTTTTTAGCCGGCTTTGGTGGCTTAGACATAACCTAGGACCTTACGATTTGGCATGAAAGGAGATATAGCAGCCGCGTTGCACGGGAGAATGCGAAAAGTGTTCATATGTAGCAAAAACCTGAGAAATCCGTCCGTTTTCGTCATTTGTTATCGAATCGACTTAAAGCCAGATCGTCACATTGGCCGCTTTTCTCTCTGAGACGGTTACATTTATTGTCTGCAAAGCAATGTCGCGTGCTGCGGTATGCGGACACACTAAAAGAACCATAGTAGAACACAGAAGAAGCTTCTAAGTTGAAGCAATAGCCAGTAAGAAGTAGAATAAGTCAAATTTTAGTTGTCTATTATTCACTTTTTAGCCGGCTTTGGTGGCTTGGACATGACCTAGGACCTTACGATTTTGCATGAGAGGAGATAAGGCAGCCGCGTTGCACGGGAGAATGTGAAAAGTGTTCATATGTAGTAAAAACCTGAGAAATCCGTCCGTTTTCGTCATTTGTTATAGAATCGACTTAAAGCCAGATCATCATATTGGCCGCTTTTCTCTCTGAGGCGGTTACATTTATCGTCTGCAAAGCTATGTCGCGTGCTGCGGTATGCGGAGACACTAAAAGCACCATAGTAGAAAACAGAAGAAGCTTCTAAGTTGAAGCAATAGCCAGTAAGAAGTAGTACAATTCAAGTTTTAGTTGTCGATTATTCACTTTTTAGCCGGCTTTGGTGGCTTGGACATGACCTAGGATCTTAAGATTTTGCATGAAAGGAGGACTAGCAGCCGCGTTGCACGGGAGAATGTGAAAAGTGTTCATATGTAGTAAAAACCTGTGAAATCCGTCCGTTTTCGTCATTTGTTATAGAATCGACTTAAAGCCAGATCATCACATTGGCCGCTTTTCTCTCTGAGGCGGTTACATTTATCGTCTGCAAAGCTATGTCGCGTGCTGAGGTATGCGGAGACACTAAAAGCACCATAGTAGAACACAGAAGAAGCTTCGAAGTTGAAGCAATAGCCAGTAAGAAGTAGTACAATTCAAATTTTAGTTGTCGATTATTCACTTTTTAGCCGGCTTTGGTGGCTTGGACATGACCTAGGACCTTACGATTTCGCATGAAAGGAGGACTGGCAGCCGTGTTGCACGGGAGAATGTAAAAAGTGTTCATATGTAGTAAAAACCTGAGAAATCCGTCTGTTTTCGTCATTTGTTATCGAATCGACTTAAAGCCAGATCGTCACATTGGCCGATTTTCTCTCTGAGACGGTTACATTTATCGGCTGCAAAGCTATGTCGCGTGCTGCGGTATGCAGAGACACTAAAAGCACCATAGTAGAACACAGAAGAAGCTTCTAAGTTGAAGCAATAGCCAGTAAGAAGTAGTACAATTCAAGTTTTAGTTGTCGATTATTCACTTTTTAGCCGGCTTTGGTGGCTTGGACATGACCTAGGAACTTAAGATTTTGCATGAAAGGAGGACTAGCAGGCGCGTTGCACGGGAGAATGTGAAAAGTGTTCATATGTAGTAAAAACCTGAGAAATCCGTCCGTTTTCGTCATCTGTTATCATATCGACTTAGAGCAATGTCGTCACATTGGCCGCTCTTCTCTCTGAAACGGTTACATTTATCGCCTGCAAAGCTATGTCGCGTGCTGCGGTATGCGGAGACACTAAAAGCACCATAGTAGAAAACAGAAGAAGCTTCTAAGTTGAAGCAATATCCAGTAAGAAGTAGTACAATTCAAGTTTTAGTTGTCGATTATTCACTTTTTAGCCGGCTTTGGTGGCTTGGACATGACCTAGGACCTTACGATTTTGCATGAAAGGAGATATAGCAGCCGCGTTGCACGGGAGAATGCGAAAAGTGTTCATATGTAGTAAAAACCTGAGAAATCCGTTCGTCTTCGAAATTTGTTATCGAATCGACTTTAAGCCAGACCGTCACATTGGCCACTTTTCTCTCTGAAACGGTTACATTTATCGTCTGCAAAGCTATGTCGCGTGCTGAGGTATGCGGAGACACTAAAAGCACCATAGTAGAACACAGAAGAAGCTTCGAAGTTGAAGCAATAGCCAGTCAGAAGTAGTACAATTCAAATTTTAGTTGTCGATTATTCACTTTTTAGCCGGCTTTGGTGGCTTGGACATGACCTAGGACCTTACGATTTCGCATGAAAGGAGGACTGGCAGCCGTGTTGCACGGGAGAATGTGAAAAGTGTTCATATGTAGTAAAAACCTGAGAAATCCGACTGTTTTCGTCATTTGTTATCGAATCGACTTAAAGCCAGATCGTCACATTGGCCGACTTTCTCTCTGAGACGGTTACATTTATCGGCTGCAAAGCTATGTCGCGTGCTGCGGTATGCAGAGACACTAAAAGCACCATAGTAGAACACAGAAGAAGCTTCTAAGTTGAAGCAATAGCCAGTAAGATGTAGTACAATTAAAGTTTTAGTTGTCGATTATTCACTTTTTAGCCGGCTTTGGTGGCTTGGACATGACCTAGGACCTTAAGATTTTGCATGAAAGGAGGACTTGCAGCCGAGTTGCACGGGAGAATGTGAAAAGTGTTCATATGTAGTAAAAACTTGGGAATAACGTCTGTTTTCGACATCTGTTATCGAATCGACTTAAAGCCAGATCGTCACATTGGCCGCTCTTCTCTCTGAGACGGTTACATTTATCGTCTGCAAAGCTATGTCGCGTGCTGCGGTATGCGGAGACACTAAAAGCACCATAGTAGAACACAGAAAAAGCTTCTAAGTTGAAGCAATAGCCAGTAAGAAGTAGTACAATTCAAGTTTTAGTTGTCGATTATTCACTTTTTAGCCGGCTTTGGTGGCTTGGACATGACCTAGGATCTTAAGATTTTGCATGAAAGGAGGACTAGCAGGCGCGTTGCACGGGAGAATGTGAAAAGTGTTCATATGTAGTAAAAACCTGAGAAATCCGTCCGTTTTCGTCATTTGTTATCATATCGACTTAGAGCAAGATTGTCACATTGGCCGCTCTTCTCTCTGAAACGGTTACATTTATCGCCTGCAAAGCTATGTCGCGTGCTGCGGTATGCGGAGACACTAAAAGCACCATAGTAGAAAACAGAAGAAGCTTCTAAGTTGAAGCAATAGCCAGTAAGAAGTAGTACAATTCAAGTTTTAGTTGTCGATTAATTACTTTTTAGCCGGCTTTGGTGGCTTGGACATGACCTAGGATCTTAAGATTTTGCATGAAAGGAGGACTAGCAGCCGCGTTGCACGGGAGAATGTGAAAAGTGTTCATATGTAGTAAAAACACGTGAAATCCGTCCGTTTTCGTCATTTGTTATATTATCGACTTAAAGCCAGATCATCACATTGGCCGCTTTTCTCTCTGAGGCGGTTACATTTATCGTCTGCAAAGCTATGTCGCGTGCTGCGGTATGCGGAGATTCTAAAAGCACCATAGTAGAAAGCAGAAGAAGCTTCTAAGTTGAAGCAATAGATAGTAAGAAGTAGTACAATTCAAGTTTTAGTTGTCGATTATTCACTTTTTAGCCGGCTTTGGTGGCTTGGACATGACCTAGGACCTTACGATTTTGCATGAAAGGAGATATAGCAGTCGCGTTGCACGGGAGAATGCGAAAAGTGTTCATATGTAGTAAAAGCCTGAGAAATCCGTTCGTCTTCGAAATTTGTTATCGAATCGACTTTAAGCCAGATCGTGACATTGGCCACTTTTCTCTCTGAAACGGTTACATTTATCGTCTGCAAAGCTATGTCGTGTGCTGCGGTATGCGGAGACACTAAAAGCACCATAGTAGAACACAGAAGAAGCTTCTAAGTTGAAGCAATAGCCAGTAAGAAGTAGTACAATTCAAATTTTAGTTGTCGATTATTCACTTTTTAGCCGGCTTTGGTGGCTTGGACATGACCTAGGACCTTACGATTTCGCATGAAAGGAGGACTGGCAGCCGTGTTGCACGGGAGAATGTGAAAAGTGTTCATATGTAGTAAAAACCTGAGAAATCCGTCTGTTTTCGTCATTTGTTATCGAATCAACTTAAAGCCAGATCGTCACATTGGCCGATTTTCTCTCTGAGACGGTTACATTTATCGGCTGCAAAGCTATGTCGCGTGCTGCGGTATGCAGAGACACTAAAAGCACCATAGTAGAACACAGAAGAAGCTTCTAAGTTGAAGCAATAGCCAGTAAGAAGTAGTACAATTGAAGTTTTAGTTGTCGATTATTCACTTTTTAGCCGGCTTTGGTGGCTTGGACATGACCTAGGACCTTAAGATTTTGCATGAAAGGAGGACTAGCAGCCGCGTTGCACGGGAGAATGTGAAAAGTGTTCATATGTAGTAAAAACTTGGGAATAACGTCTGTTTTCGTCATTTGTTATTGAATCGACTTAAAGCCAGATCGTCACATTGGCCGCTTTTCTCTCTGAGACGGTTACATTTATTGTCTGCAAAGCTATGACGCGTGCTGCGGTATGCGGACACACTAAAAGCACCATAGTAGAACACAGAAGAAGCTTCTAAGTTGAAGCAATAGCCAGTAAGAAGTAGAATAAGTCAAATTTTAGTTGTCGATATTTCACTTTTTAGCCGGCTTTGGTGGCTTGGACATGACCTAGGACCTTACGATTTTGCATGAAAGGAGATATAGCAGCCGCGTTGCACGGGAGAATGTGAAAAGTGTTCATATGTAGTAAAAACCTTAGAAATCCGTCCGTTTTCGTCATTTGTTATCGAATCGACTTAAAGCCAGATCGTCACATTGGCCGCTCTTCTCTCTGAAACGGTTACATTTATCGCCTGCAAAGCTATGTCGCGTGCTGCGGTATGCGGAGACACTAAAAGCACCATAGTAGAACACAGAAGAAGCTTCTAAGTTGAAGCAATAGCCAGTAAGAAGTAGTACAATTCAAGTTTTAGTTGTCGATATTTCACTTTTTAGCCGGCTTTGGTGGCTTGGACATGACCTAGGATCTTAAGATTTTGCATGAAAGGAGGACTAGCAGCCGCGTTGCACGGGAGAATGTGAAAAGTGTTCATATGTAGTAAAAACCTGTGAAATCCGTCCGTTTTCGTCATTTGTTATAGAATCGACTTAAAGCCAGATCATCACATTGGCCGCTTTTCTCTCTGAGGCGGTTACATTTATCGTCTGCAAAGCTATGTCGCGTGCTGCGGTATGCGGATATTCTAAAAGCACCATAGTAGAAAGCAGAAGAAGCTTCTAAGTTGAAGCAATAGATAGTAAGAAGTAGTACAATTCAAGTTTTAGTTTTCGATTATTCACTTTTTAGCCGGCTTTGGTGGCTTGGACATGACCTAGGACCTTACGATTTTGCATGAAAGGAGATATAGCAGCCGCGTTGCACGGGAGAATGTGAAAAGTGTTCATATGTAGTAAAAACCTTAGAAATCCGTCCGTTTTCGTCATTTGTTATCGAATCGACTTAAAGCCAGATCGTCACATTGGCCGCTCTTCTCTCTGAAACGGTTACATTTATCGCCTGCAAAGCTATGTCGCGTGCTGCGGTATGCGGAGACACTAAAACACCATAGTAGAACACAGAAGAAGCTTCTAAGTTGAAGCAATAGCCAGTAAGAAGTAGTACAATTCAAGTTTTAGTTGTCGATTATTCACTTTTTAGCCGGCTTTGGTGGCTTGGACATGACCTAGGATCTTAAGATTTTGCATGAAAGGAGGACTAGCAGTCGCGTTGCACGGGAGAAAGTGAAAAGTGTTCATATGTAGTAAAAACCTGAGAAATCCGTGCGTTTTCGTCATTTGTTATAGAATCGACTTAAAGCCAAATCGTCACATTGGCCGCTTTTCTCTCTGAGACGGTTACATTTATCGTCTGCAAAGCTATGTCGCGTGCTGCGGTATGCGGAGACACTAAAAGCACCATAGTAGAACACAGAAGAAGCTTCTAAGTTGAAGCAATAGCCAGTAAGAAGTAGTACAATTCAAGTTTTAGTTGTCGATATTTCACTTTTTAGCCGGCTTTGGTGGCTTGGACATGACTTAGGACCTTACGATTTTGCATGAAAGGAGATATAGCAGCCGCGTTGCACGGGAGAATGCAAAGAGTGTTCATATGTAGTAAAAACCTGAGAAATCCGTCCGTTTTCGTCATTTGTTATCGAATCGACTTAAAGCCAGATCGTCATATTGGCCGATTTTCTCTCTGAGACGGTTACATTTATCGTCTTCAAAGCTATGTCGCGTGCTGCGGTATGCGGAGACACTAAAAGCACCATAGTAGAAAACAGAAGAAGCTTCTAAGTTGAAGCAATAGCCAGTAAGAAGTAGTACAATTCAAGTTTTAGTTGTCGATTATTCACTTTTTAGCCGGCTTTGGTGGCTTGGACATGACCTAGGATCTTAAGATTTTGCATGAAAGGAGGACTAGCAGCCACGTTGCACGGGAGAATGTGAAAAGTGTTCATATGTAGTAAAAACCTGTGAAATCCGTCCGTTTTCGTCATTTGTTATAGAATCGACTTAAAGCCAGATCATCACATTGGCCGCTTTTCTCTCTGAGGCGGTTACATTTATCGTCTGCAAAGCTATGTCGCGTGCTGCGGTATGCGGAGATTCTAAAAGCACCATAGTAGAAAGCAGAAGAAGCTTCTAAGTTGAAGCAATAGATAGTAAGAAGTAGTACAATTCAAGTTTTAGTTTTCAATTATTCACTTTTAAGCCGGCTTTGGTGGCTTGGACATGACCTAGGACCTTACGATTTTGCATGAAAGGAGATATAGCAGCCGCGTTGCACGGGAGAATGCGAAAAGTGTTCATATGTAGTAAAAACCTGAGAAATCCGTTCGTCTTCGAAATTTGTTATCGAATCGTCTTTAAGCCAGATCGTCACATTGGCCACTTTTCTCTCTGAAACGGTTACATTTATCGTCTGCAAAGCTATGTCGCGTGCTGCGGTATGCGGAGACACTAAAAGCACCATAGTAGAACCCAGAAGAAGCTTCTAAGTTGAAGCAATAGCCAGTAAGAAGCAGAATAAGTCAAATTTTAGTTGTCGATTATTCACTTTTTAGCCGGCTTTGGTGGCTTGGACATGACCTAGGATCTTCAGATTTTGCATGAAAGGAGGACTAGCAGGCACGTTGCACGGGAGAATGTGAAAAGTGTTCATATGTAGTAAAAACCTTAGAAATCCGTCCGTTTTCGTCATTTGTTATCGAATCGACTTAAAGCCAGATCGTCACATTGGCCGCTCTTCTCTCTGAAACGGTTACATTTATCGCCTGCAAAGCTATGTCGCGTGCTGCGGTATGCGGAGACACTAAAAGCACCATAGTAGAACACAGAAGAAGCTTCTAAGTTGAAGCAATAGCCAGTAAGAAGTAGTACAATTCAAGTTTTAGTTGTCGATTATTCACTTTTTAGCCGGCTTTGGTGGCTTGGACATGACCTAGGATCTTAAGATTTTGCATGAAAGGAGATATAGCAGCCGCGTTGCACGGGAGAATGCAAAGAGTGTTCATATGTAGTAAAAACCTGAGAAATCCGTCCGTTTTCGTCATTTGTAATCGAATCGACTTAAAGCCAGATCGTCACATTGGCCGCTTTTCTCTCTGAGACGGTTACATTTATCGTCTGCAAAGCTATGTCGCGTGCTGCGGTATGCGGAGACACTAAAAGCACCATAGTAGAACACAGAAGAAGCTTCGAAGTTCAAGCAATAGCCAGTAAGTAGTAGTACAATTCAAATTTTAGTTGTCGATTACTCACTTCTTAGCCGGCTTTGGTGGCTTGGACATAACCTAGGACCTTACGATTTTGCATGAAAGGAGATATAGCAGCCGCGTTGCACGGGAGAATGCGAAAAGTGTTCATATGTAGTAAAAACCTGAGAAATCCGTCCGTTTTCGTCATTTGTTATCGAATCGACTTAAAGCCAGATCGTCACATTGGCCGCTTTTCTCTCTGAGACGGTTACATTTATCGTCTGCAAAGCTATGTCGCGTGCTGCGGTATGCGGATACACTAAAAGCACCATAGTAGAACACAGAAGAAGCTTCTAAGTTGAGGCAATAGCCAGTAAGAAGTAGTACAATTCAAGTTTTAGTTGTCGATTATTCACTTTTTAGCCGGATTTGGTGGCTTGGACATGACCTAGGACCTTAAGATTTTGCATGAAAGGAGGACTAGCAGTCGCGTTGCACGGGAGAATGTAAAAGTGTTCATATGTAGTAAAAACCTGAAAAATCCGTCTGTTTTCGTCATTTGTTATCATATCGACTTAAAGCCAGATCGTCACATTGGCCGCTCTTCTCTCTGAAACGGTTACATTTATCGCCTGCAAAGCTATGTCGCGTGCTGCGGTATGCGGAGACACTAAAAGCACCATAGTATAAAGCAGAAGAAGCTTCTAAGTTGTAGCAATAGCCAGTAAGAAGTAGTACAATTCAAGTTTTAGTTGTCGATTATTCACTTTTTAGCCGGCTTTGGTGGCGTGGACATGACCTAGGACCTTAAGATTTTGCATGCAAGGAGGACTAGCAGCCGCGTTGCACGGGAGAATGTGAAAAGTGTTCATATGTAGTAAAAACCTAGGAATACCGTCTGTTTTCGTCATCTGTTATCGAATCGACTTAAAGCCAAATCGTCACATTGGCCGCTTTTCTCTCTGAGACGGTTACATTTATTGTCTGCAAAGCTATGTCGCGTGCTGCGGTATGCGGACACACTAAAAGAACCATAGTAGAACACAGAAGAAGCTTCTAAGTTGAAGCAATAGCCAGTAAGAAGTAGAATAAGTCAAATTTTAGTTGTCGATTATTCACTTTTTAGCCGGCTTTGGTGGCTTGGACATGACCTAGGACCTTACGATTTTGCATGAGAGGAGATAAGGCAGCCGCGTTGCACGGGAGAATGTGAAAAGTGTTCATATGTAGTAAAAACCTGAGAAATCCGTCCGTTTTCGTCATTTGTTATCGAATCGACTTAAAGCCAGATCGTCACATTGGCCACTTTTCTCTCTGAAACGGTTACATTTATCGTCTGCAAAGCTATGTCGCGTGCTGCGGTATGCGGAGACACTAAAAGCACCATAGTAGAACACAGAAGAAGCTTCTAAG
Source organism: Schistocerca gregaria (assembly GCF_023897955.1). Classification (NCBI taxonomy): domain Eukaryota; kingdom Metazoa; phylum Arthropoda; class Insecta; order Orthoptera; family Acrididae; genus Schistocerca; species Schistocerca gregaria. The sequence goes on along the minus strand of NW_026061801.1, from coordinate 2,401,241 downwards.
TTGAAGCAATAGCCAGTAAGAAGTAGTACAATTCAAATTTTAGTTGTCGATTATTCACTTTTTAGCCGGCTTTGGTGGCTTGGACATGACCTAGGACCTTACGATTTCGCATGAAAGGAGGACTGGCAGCCGTGTTGCACGGGAGAATGTGAAAAGTGTTCATATGTAGTAAAAACCTGAGAAATCCGTCTGTTTTCGTCATTTGTTATCGAATCGACTTAAAGCCAGATCGTCACATTGGCCGATTTTCTCTCTGAGACGGTTACATTTATCGCCTGCAAAGCTATGTCGCGTGCTGCGGTATGCAGAGACACTAAAAGCACCATAGTAGAACACAGAAGAAGCTTCTAAGTTGAAGCAATAGCCAGTAAGAAGTAGTACAATTAAAGTTTTAGTTGTCGATTATTCACTTTTTAGCCGGCTTTGGTGGCTTGGACATGATCTAGGACCTTAAGATTTTGCATGAAAGGAGGACTAGCAGCCGCGTTGCACGGGAGAATGTGAAAAGTGTTCATATGTAGTAAAAACCTGGGAATACCGTCTTTTTTCGTCATTTGTTATCATATCGACTTAGAGCAAGATCGTCACATTGGCCGCTCTTCTCTCTGAAACGGTTACATTTATCGCCTGCAAAGCTATGTCGCGTGCTGCGGTATGCGGAGACACTAAAAGCACCATAGTAGAAAACAGAAGAAGCTTCTAAGTTGAAGCAATAGCCAGTAAGAAGTAGTACAATTCAAGTTTTAGTTGTCGATTATTCACTTTTTAGCCGGCTTTGGTGGCTTGGACATGACCTAGGATCTTAAGATTTTGCATGAAAGGAGGACTAGCAGCCGCATTGCACAGGAGAATGTGAAAAGTGTTCATATGTAGTAAAAACCTGTGAAATCCGTCCGTTTTCGTTATTTGTTATAGAATCGACTTAAAGCCAGATCATCACATTGGCCGCTTTTCTCTCTGAGGCGGTTACATTTATCGTCTGCAAAGCAATGTCGCGTGCTGCGGTATGCGGAGACACTAAAAGCACCATAGTAGAACACAGAAGAAGCTTCTAAGTTGAAGCAATAGCCAGTAAGAAGTAGTACAATTCAAGTTTTAGTTGTCGATTATTCACTTTTTAGCCTGCTTTGGTGGCTTGGACATGACCTAGGACCTTAAGATTTTCCATGAAAGGAGATATAGCAGCCGCGTTGCACGGGAGAATGTGAAAAGTGTTCATATGTAGTAAAAACCTGAGAAATCCGTTCGTCTTCGAAATTTGTAATAGAATCGACTTAAAGCCAGATCATCACATTGGCCGCTTTTCTCTCTGAGGCGGTTACATTTATCGTCTGCAAAGCTATGTCGCGTGCTGCGGTATGCGGAGATTCTAAAAGCACCATAGTAGAAAGCAGAAGAAGCTTCTAAGTTGAAGCAATAGATAGTAAGAAGTAGTACAATTCAAGTTTTAGTTGTCGATTATTCACTTTTTAGCCGGCTTTGGTGGCTTGGACATGACCTAGGACCTTACGATTTTGCATGAAAGGAGATATAGCAGCCGCGTTGCACGGGAGAATGCGAAAAGTGTTCATATGTAGTAAAAACCTGAGAAATCCGTTCGTCTTCGAAATTTGTTATCGAATCGACTTTAAGCCAGATCGTCACATTGGCCACTTTTCTCTCTGAAACGGTTACATTTATCGTCTGCAAAGCTATGTCGTGTGCTGCGGTATGCGGAGACACTAAAAGCACCATAGTAGAACACAGAAGAAGCTTCTAAGTTGAAGCAATAGCCAGTAAGAAGTAGAATAAGTCAAATTTTAGTTGTCGATTATTCACTTTTTAGCCGGCTTTGGTGGCTTGGACATGACCTAGGATCTTCAGATTTTGCATGAAAGGAGGACTAGCAGGCGCGTTGCACGGGAGAATGTGAAAAGTGTTCATATGTAGTAAAAACCTTAGAAATCCGTCCGTTTTCGTCATTTGTTATCGAATCGACTTAAAGCCAGATCGTCACATTGGCCGCTCTTCACTCTGAAACGGTTACATTTATCGCCTGCAAAGCTATGTCGCGTGCTGCGGTATGCGGAGACACTAAAAGCACCATAGTAGAACACAGAAGAAGCTTCTAAGTTGAAGCAATAGCCAGTAAGAAGTAGTACAATTCAAGTTTTAGTTGTCGATTATTCACTTTTTAGCCGGCTTTGGTGGCTTGGACATGACCTAGGATCTTAAGATTTTGCATGAAAGGAGGACTAGCAGCCGCGTTGCACGGGAGAAAGTGAAAAGTGTTCATATGTAGTAAAAACCTGAGAAATCCGTCCGTTTTCGTCATTTGTTATAGAATCGACTTAAAGCCAAATCGTCACATTGGCCGCTTTTCTCTCTGAGACGGTTACATTTATCGTCTGCAATGCTATGTCGCGTGCTGCGGTATGCGGAGACACTAAAAGCACCATAGTAGAACACAGAAGAAGCTTCTAAGTTGAAGCAATAGCCAGTAAGAAGTAGTACAATTCATGTTTTAGTTGTCGATAATTCACTTTTTAGCCGGCTTTGGTGGCTTGGACATGACTTAGGACCTTACGATTTTGCATGAAAGGAGATATAGCAGCCGCGTTGCACGGGAGAATGCAAAGAGTGTTCATATGTAGTAAAAACCTGAGAAATCCGTCCGTTTTCGTCATTTGTAATCGAATCGACTTAAAGCCAGATCGTCACATTGGCCGCTTTTCTCTCTGAGACGGTTACATTTATCGTCTGCAAAGCTATGTCGCGTGCTGCGGTATGCGGGGACACTAAAAGCACCATAGTAGAACACAGAAGAAGCTTCGAAGTTCAAGCAATAGCCAGTAAGTAGTAGTACAATTCAAATTTTAGTTGTCGATTACTCACTTTTTAGCCGGCTTTGGTGGCTTGGACATAACCTAGGACCTTACGATTTTGCATGAAAGGAGATATAGCAGCCGCGTTGCACGGGAGAATGCGAAAAGTGTTCATATGTAGTAAAAACCTGAGAAATCCGTCCGTTTTCGTCATTTGTTATCGAATCGACTTAAAGCCAGATCGTCACATTGGCCGCTTTTCTCTCTGAGACGGTTACATTTATTGTCTGCAAAGCTATGTCGCGTGCTGCGGTATGCGGACACACTAAAAGAACCATAGTAGAACACAGAAGAAGCTTCTAAGTTGAAGCAATAGCCAGTAAGAAGTAGAATAAGTCAAATTTTAGTTGTCGATTATTCACTTTTTAGCCGGCTTTGGTGGCTTGGACATGACCTAGGACCTTACGATTTTGCATGAGAGGAGATAAGGCAGCCGCGTTGCACGGGAGAATGTGAAAAGTGTTCATATGTAGTAAAAACCTGAGAAATCCGTCCGTTTTCGTCATTTGTTATAGAATCGACTTAAAGCCAGATCATCACATTGGCCGCTTTTCTCTCTGAGGCGGTTACATTTATCGTCTGCAAAGCTATGTCGCGTGCTGCGGTATGCGGAGACACTAAAAGCACCATAGTAGAAAGCAGAAGAAGCTTCTAAGTTGAAGCAATAGCCAGTAAGAAGTAGTACAATTAAAGTTTTAGTTGTCGATTATTCACTTTTTAGCCGGCTTTGGTGGCTTGGACATGACCTAGGACCTTACGATTTTGCATGAAAGGAGATATAGCAGCCGCGTTGCACGGGAGAATGCGAAAAGTGTTCATATGTAGTAAAAACCTGAGAAATCCGTTCGTCTTCGATATTTGTTATCGAATCGACTTTAAGCCAGATCGTCACATTGGCCACTTTTCTCTCTGAAACGGTTACATTTATCGTCTGCAAAGCTATGTCGCGTGCTGCGGTATGCGGAGACACTAAAAGCACCCTAGTAGAACACAGAAGAAGCTTCTAAGTTGAAGCAATAGCCAGTAAGAAGTAGTACAATTCAAATTTTAGTTGTCGATTATTCACTTTTTAGCCGGCTTTGGTGGCTTGGACATGACCTAGGACCTTACGATTTCGCATGAAAGGAGGACTGGCAGCCGTGTTGCACGGGAGAATGTGAAAAGTGTTCATATGTAGTAAAAACCTGAGAAATCCGTCTGTTTTCGTCATTTGTTATCGAATCGACTTAAAGCCAGATCGTCACATTGGCCGATTTTCTCTCTGAGACGGTTACATTTATCGTCTGCAAAGCTATGTCGCGTGCTGCGGTATGCGGAGACACTAAAAGCACCATAGTAGAACACAGAAGAAGCTTCTAAGTTGAAGCAATAGCCAGTAAGAAGTAGTACAATTCAAGTTTTAGTTGTCGATTATTCACCTTTTAGCCGGCTTTGGTGGCTTGGACATGACCTAGGATCTTAAGATTTTGCATGAAAGGAGGACTAGCAGCCGCGTTGCACGGGAGAATGTGAAAAGTGTTCATATGTAGTAAAAACCTGAGAAATCCGTCCGTTTTCGTCATTTGTTATAGAATCGACCTTAAGCCAGATCGTCACATTGGCCGCTTTTCTCTCTGAGACGGTTACATTTATCGTCTGCAAAGCAATGTCGCGTGCTGCGGTATGCGGAGACACTAAAAGCACCATAGTAGAACACAGAAGAAGCTTCTAAGTTGAAGCAATAGCCAGTAAGAAGTAGTACAATTCAAGTTTTAGTTGTCGATTATTCACTTTTTAGCCGGCTTTGGTGGCTTGGACATGACCTAGGACCTTAAGATTTTCCATGAAAGGAGATATAGCAGCCGCGTTGCACGGGAGAATGTGAAAAGTGTTCATATGTAGTAAAAACCTGAGAAATCCGTTCGTCTTCGAAATTTGTTATCGAATCGACTTTAAGCCAGATCGTCACATTGGCTACTTTTCTCTCTGAAACGGTTACATTTATCGTCTGCAAAGCTATGTCGCGTGCTGCGGTATGCGGAGACACTAAAAGCACCATAGTAGAACACAGAAGAAGCTTCTAAGTTGAAGCAATAGCCAGTAAGATGTAGTACAATTCAAGTTTTAGTTGTCGATTATTCACTTTTTAGCCGGCATTGGTGGCTTGGACATGACCTAGGACCTTACGATTTTGCATGAAAGGAGGACTAGCAGCCACGTTGCACGGGAGAATGTGAAAAGTGTTCATATGTAGTGAAAACCTGAGAAATCCGTCTGTTTTAGTCATTTGTTATCGAATCGACTTAAAGCCAGATCGTCACATTGGCCGCTTTTCTCTCTGAGACGGTTACATTTATCGCCTGCAAAGCTATGTCGCGTGCTGCGGTATGCAGAGACACTAAAAGCACCATAGTAGAACACAGAAGAAGATTCTAAGTTGAAGGAATAGCCAGTAAGAAGTAGTACAATTCAAATTTTAGTTGTCGATTATTCACTTTTTAGCCGGCTTTGGTGGCTTGGACATGACCTAGGACCTTACGATTTCGCATGAAAGGAGGACTGGCAGCCGTGTTGCACGGGAGAATGTGAAAAGTGTTCATATGTCGTAAAAACCTGAGAAATCCGTCTGTTTTCGTCATTTGTTATCGAATCGACTTAAAGCCAGATCGTCACATTGGCCGATTTTCTCTCTGAGACGGTTACATTTATCGGCTACAAAGCTATGTCGCGTGCTGCGGTATGCAGAGACACTAAAAGCACCATAGTAGAACACAGAAGAAGCTTCTAAGTTGAAGCAATAGCAAGTAAGAAATAGTACAATTCAAGTTTTAGTTGTCGATTATTCACTTTTTAGCCGGCTTTGGTGGCTTGGACATGACCTAGGACCTTAAGATTTTGCATGAAAGGAGGACTAGCAGTCGCGTTGCACGGGAGAATGTGAAAAGTGTTCATATGTAGTAAAAACCTGAGAAATCCGTCCGTTTTCGTCATTTGCTATAGAATCGACTTAAAGCCTGATCGTCACATTGGCCAATTTTCTCTCTGAGACGGTTACATTTATCGTCTGCAATACTATGTCGCGTGCTGCGGTATGCGGAGACACTAAAAGCACCATAGTAGAACACAGAAGAAGTTTCTAAGTTGAAGCAATAGCCAGTAAGAAGTAGTACAATTCAAGTTTTAGTTGTCGATTATTCACTTTTTAGCCGGGTTTTTGTGCTTAGACATGACCTAGGACCTTACGATTTTGCATGAAAGGAGATATAGCAGCCGCGTTGCACGGGAGAATGTGAAAAGTGTTCATATGTAGTAAAAACCTGAGAAATCCGTCCGTTTTCGTCATTTGTTATCGAATCGACTTAAAGGCAGATCGTCACATTGGCCGCTTTTCTCTCTGAGACGGTTACATTTATCGTCTGCAAAGCTATGTCGCGTGCTGCGGTATGCGGAGACACTAAATGTACCATAGTAGAACACAGAAGAAGCTTCGAAGTTGAAGCAATAGCCAGTAAGATGTAGTACAATTCAAGTTTTAGTTGTCGATTATTCACTTTTTAGCCGGCTTTGGTGGCTTGGACATGACCTAGGACCTTACGATTTTGCATGAAAGAGGACTAGCAGCCGCGTTGCACGGGAGAATGCGAAAAGTGTTCATATGTAGTAAAAACCTGAGAAATCCGTCCGTTTTCCTCATTTGTTATCGAATCGACTTAAAGCCAGATCGTCACATTGGCCGCTTTTCTCTCTGAGACGGTTACATTTATCGTGTGCAAAGCTAGGTCGCGTGCTGCGGTATGCGGAGACACTAAAAGCACCATAGTAGAACACAGAAGAAGCTTCTAAGTTGAAGCAATAGCCAGTAAGAAGTAGTACAATTCAAGTTTTAGTTGTCGATTATGCACTTTTTAGCCGGCTTTGGTGGCTTGGACATGACCTAGGACCTTACGATTTTGCATGAAAGGAGGACAAGCAGCCGCGTTGCACGGGAGAATGTGAAAAGTGTTCATATGTAGTAAAAACCTGAGAAATTTGTCCGTTTTCGTCATTTGTTATAGAATCGACTTAAAGCCTGATCGTCACATTAGCCACTTTTCTCTCTGAGACGGTTACATTTATCGTCTGCAAAGCTATGTCGCATGGTGCGGTATGCGGAGACACTAAAAGGACCACAGTAGAACACAGAAGAAGCTTCTAAGTTGAAGCAATAGCCAGTAAGAAGTAGTACAATTCAAGTTTTAGTTGTCGATTATTCACTTTTTAGCCGGCTTTGATGGCTTGGACATGACCTAGGACCTTACGATTTTGCATGAAAGGAGATATAGCAGCCGCGTTGCACGGGAGAATGCGAAAAGTGTTCATATGTAGTAAAAACCTGAGAAATCCGTCCGTTTTCGTTATTTGTTATCGAATCGACTTAAAGCCAGATCGTCACATTGGCCACTTTTCTCTCTGAGACGGTTACATTTATCGTCTGCAAAGCTATGTCGCGTACTGCGGTATGCGGAGACACTAAAAGCACCATAGTAGAACACAGAAGAAGCTTCGAAGTTGAAGCAATAGCCAGTAAGAAGTAGTACAATTCAAATTTTAGTTGTCGATTATTCACTTTTTAGCCGGCTTTGGTGGCTTGGACATGACCTAGGACCTTACGATTTCGCATGAAAGGAGGACTGGCAGCCGTGTTGCACGGGAGAATGTAAAAAGTGTTCATATGTAGTAAAAACCTGAGAAATCCGTCTGTTTTCGTCATTTGTTATCGAATCGACTTAAAGCCAGATCGTCACATTGGCCGATTTTCTCTCTGAGACGGTTACATTTATCGGCTGCAAAGCTATGTCGCGTGCTGCGGTATGCAGAGACACTAAAAGCACCATAGTAGAACACAGAAGAAGCTTCTAAGTTGAAGCAATAGCCAGTAAGAAGTAGTACAATTCAAGTTTTAGTTGTCGATTATTCACTTTTTAGCCGGCTTTGGTGGCTTGGACATGACCTAGGAACTTAAGATTTTGCATGAAAGGAGGACTAGCAGGCGCGTTGCACGGGAGAATGTGAAAAGTGTTCATATGTAGTAAAAACCTGAGAAATCCGTCCGTTTTCGTCATCTGTTATCATATCGACTTAGAGCAATGTCGTCAGATTGGCCGCTCTTCTCTCTGAAACGGTTACATTTATCGCCTGCAAAGCTATGTCGCGTGCTGCGGTATGCGGAGACACTAAAAGCACCATAGTAGAAAACAGAAGAAGCTTCTAAGTTGAAGCAATATCCAGTAAGAAGTAGTACAATTCAAGTTTTAGTTGTCGATTATTCACTTTTTAGCCGGCTTTGGTGGCTTGGACATGACCTAGGACCTTACGATTTTGCATGAAAGGAGATATAGCAGCCGCGTTGCACGGGAGAATGCGAAAAGTGTTCATATGTAGTAAAAACCTGAGAAATCCGTTGGTCTTCGAAATTTGTTATCGAATCGACTTTAAGCCAGACCGTCACATTGGCCACTTTTCTCTCTGAAACGGTTACATTTATCGTCTGCAAAGCTATGTCGCGTGCTGAGGTATGCGGAGACACTAAAAGCACCATAGTAGAACACAGAAGAAGCTTCGAAGTTGAAGCAATAGCCAGTCAGAAGTAGTACAATTCAAATTTTAGTTGTCGATTATTCACTTTTTAGCCGGCTTTGGTGGCTTGGACATGACCTAGGACCTTACGATTTCGCATGAAAGGAGGACTGGCAGCCGTGTTGCACGGGAGAATGTGAAAAGTGTTCATATGTAGTAAAAACCTGAGAAATCCGTCTGTTTTCGTCATTTGTTATCGAATCGACTTAAAGCCAGATCGTCACATTGGCCGACTTTCTCTCTGAGACGGTTACATTTATCGGCTGCAAAGCTATGTCGCGTGCTGCGGTATGCAGAGACACTAAAAGCACCATAGTAGAACACAGAAGAAGCTTCTAAGTTGAAGCAATAGCCAGTAAGATGTAGTACAATTAAAGTTTTAGTTGTCGATTATTCACTTTTTAGCCGGCTTTGGTGGCTTGGACATGACCTAGGACCTTAAGATTTTGCATGAAAGGAGGACTTGCAGCCGAGTTGCACGGGAGAATGTGAAAAGTGTTCATATGTAGTAAAAACTTGGGAATAACGTCTGTTTTCGACATCTGTTATCGAATCGACTTAAAGCCAGATCGTCACATTGGCCGCTTTTCTCTCTGAGACGGTTACATTTATCGTCTGCAAAGCTATGTCGCGTGCTGCGGTATGCGGAGACACTAAAAGCACCATAGTAGAAAACAGAAGAAGCTTCTAAGTTGAAGCAATAGCCAGTAAGAAGTAGTACAATTCAAGTTTTAGTTGTCGATTAATTACTTTTTAGCCGGCTTTGGTGGCTTGGACATGACCTAGGATCTTAAGATTTTGCATGAAAGGAGGACTAGCAGCCGCGTTGCACGGGAGAATGTGAAAAGTGTTCATATGTAGTGAAAACACGTGAAATCCGTCCGTTTTCGTCATTTGTTATATTATCGACTTAAAGCCAGATCATCACATTGGCCGCTTTTCTCTCTGAGGCGGTTACATTTATCGTCTGCAAAGCTATGTCGCGTGCTGCGGTATGCGGAGATTCTAAAAGCACCATAGTAGAAAGCAGAAGAAGCTTCTAAGTTGAAGCAATAGATAGTAAGAAGTAGTACAATTCAAGTTTTAGTTGTCGATTATTCACTTTTTAGCCGGCTTTGGTGGCTTGGACATGACCTAGGACCTTACGATTTTGCATGAAAGGAGATATAGCAGTCGCGTTGCACGGGAGAATGCGAAAAGTGTTCATATGTAGTAAAAGCCTGAGAAATCCGTTCGTCTTCGAAATTTGTTATCGAATCGACTTTAAGCCAGATCGTGACATTGGCCACTTTTCTCTCTGAAACGGTTACATTTATCGTCTGCAAAGCTATGTCGTGTGCTGCGGTATGCGGAGACACTAAAAGCACCATAGTAGAACACAGAAGAAGCTTCTAAGTTGAAGCAATAGCCAGTAAGAAGTAGTACAATTCAAATTTTAGTTGTCGATTATTCACTTTTTAGCCGGCTTTGGTGGCTTGGACATGACCTAGGACCTTACGATTTCGCATGAAAGGAGGACTGGCAGCCGTGTTGCACGGGAGAATGTGAAAAGTGTTCATATGTAGTAAAAACCTGAGAAATCCGTCTGTTTTCGTCATTTGTTATCGAATCAACTTAAAGCCAGATCGTCACATTGGCCGATTTTCTCTCTGAGACGGTTACATTTATCGGCTGCAAAGCTATGTCGCGTGCTGCGGTATGCAGAGACACTAAAAGCACCATAGTAGAACACAGAAGAAGCTTCTAAGTTGAAGCAATAGCCAGTAAGAAGTAGTACAATTGAAGTTTTAGTTGTCGATTATTCACTTTTTAGCCGGCTTTGGTGGCTTGGACATGACCTAGGACCTTAAGATTTTGCATGAAAGGAGGACTAGCAGCCGCGTTGCACGGGAGAATGTGAAAAGTGTTCATATGTAGTAAAAACTTGGGAATAACGTCTGTTTTCGTCATTTGTTATTGAATCGACTTAAAGCCAGATCGTCACATTGGCCGCTTTTCTCTCTGAGACGGTTACATTTATTGTCTGCAAAGCTATGACGCGTGCTGCGGTATGCGGACACACTAAAAGCACCATAGTAGAACACAGAAGAAGCTTCTAAGTTGAAGCAATAGCCAGTAAGAAGTAGAATAAGTCAAATTTTAGTTGTCGATATTTCACTTTTTAGCCGGCTTTGGTGGCTTGGACATGACCTAGGACCTTACGATTTTGCATGAAAGGAGATATAGCAGCCGCGTTGCACGGGAGAATGTGAAAAGTGTTCATATGTAGTAAAAACCTTAGAAATCCGTCCGTTTTCGTCATTTGTTATCGAATCGACTTAAAGCCAGATCGTCACATTGGCCGCTCTTCTCTCTGAAACGGTTACATTTATCGCCTGCAAAGCTATGTCGCGTGCTGCGGTATGCGGAGACACTAAAAGCACCATAGTAGAACACAGAAGAAGCTTCTAAGTTGAAGCAATAGCCAGTAAGAAGTAGTACAATTCAAGTTTTAGTTGTCGATTATTCACTTTTTAGCCGGCTTTGGTGGCTTGGACATGACCTAGGATCTTAAGATTTTGCATGAAAGGAGGACTAGCAGCCGCGTTGCACGGGAGAATGTGAAAAGTGTTCATATGTAGTAAAAACCTGTGAAATCCGTCCGTTTTCGTCATTTGTTATAGAATCGACTTAAAGCCAGATCATCACATTGGCCGCTTTTCTCTCTGAGGCGGTTACATTTATCGTCTGCAAAGCTATGTCGCGTGCTGCGGTATGCGGATATTCTAAAAGCACCATAGTAGAAAGCAGAAGAAGCTTCTAAGTTGAAGCAATAGATAGTAAGAAGTAGTACAATTCAAGTTTTAGTTTTCGATTATTCACTTTTTAGCCGGCTTTGGTGGCTTGGACATGACCTAGGACCTTACGATTTTGCATGAAAGGAGATATAGCAGCCGCGTTGCACGGGAGAATGTGAAAAGTGTTCATATGTAGTAAAAACCTTAGAAATCCGTCCGTTTTCGTCATTTGTTATCGAATCGACTTAAAGCCAGATCGTCACATTGGCCGCTCTTCTCTCTGAAACGGTTACATTTATCGCCTGCAAAGCTATGTCGCGTGCTGCGGTATGCGGAGACACTAAAACACCATAGTAGAACACAGAAGAAGCTTCTAAGTTGAAGCAATAGCCAGTAAGAAGTAGTACAATTCAAGTTTTAGTTGTCGATTATTCACTTTTTAGCCGGCTTTGGTGGCTTGGACATGACCTAGGATCTTAAGATTTTGCATGAAAGGAGGACTAGCAGCCGCGTTGCACGGGAGAAAGTGAAAAGTGTTCATATGTAGTAAAAACCTGAGAAATCCGTGCGTTTTCGTCATTTGTTATAGAATCGACTTAAAGCCAAATCGTCACATTGGCCGCTTTTCTCTCTGAGACGGTTACATTTATCGTCTGCAAAGCTATGTCGCGTGCTGCGGTATGCGGAGACACTAAAAGCACCATAGTAGAACACAGAAGAAGCTTCTAAGTTGAAGCAATAGCCAGTAAGAAGTAGTACAATTCAAGTTTTAGTTGTCGATATTTCACTTTTTAGCCGGCTTTGGTGGCTTGGACATGACTTAGGACCTTACGATTTTGCATGAAAGGAGATATAGCAGCCGCGTTGCACGGGAGAATGCAAAGAGTGTTCATATGTAGTAAAAACCTGAGAAATCCGTCCGTTTTCGTCATTTGTTATCGAATCGACTTAAAGCCAGATCGTCATATTGGCCGATTTTCTCTCTGAGACGGTTACATTTATCGTCTTCAAAGCTATGTCGCGTGCTGCGGTATGCGGAGACACTAAAAGCACCATAGTAGAAAACAGAAGAAGCTTCTAAGTTGAAGCAATAGCCAGTAAGAAGTAGTACAATTCAAGTTTTAGTTGTCGATTATTCACTTTTTAGCCGGCTTTGGTGGCTTGGACATGACCTAGGATCTTAAGATTTTGCATGAAAGGAGGACTAGCAGCCACGTTGCACGGGAGAATGTGAAAAGTGTTCATATGTAGTAAAAACCTGTGAAATCCGTCCGTTTTCGTCATTTGTTATAGAATCGACTTAAAGCCAGATCATCACATTGGCCGCTTTTCTCTCTGAGGCGGTTACATTTATCGTCTGCAAAGCTATGTCGCGTGCTGCGGTATGCGGAGATTCTAAAAGCACCATAGTAGAAAGCAGAAGAAGCTTCTAAGTTGAAGCAATAGATAGTAAGAAGTAGTACAATTCAAGTTTTAGTTTTCAATTATTCACTTTTAAGCCGGCTTTGGTGGCTTGGACATGACCTAGGACCTTACGATTTTGCATGAAAGGAGATATAGCAGCCGCGTTGCACGGGAGAATGCGAAAAGTGTTCATATGTAGTAAAAACCTGAGAAATCCGTTCGTCTTCGAAATTTGTTATCGAATCGACTTTAAGCCAGATCGTCACATTGGCCACTTTTCTCTCTGAAACGGTTACATTTATCGTCTGCAAAGCTATGTCGTGTGCTGCGGTATGCGGAGACACTAAAAGCACCATAGTAGAACACAGAAGAAGCTTCTAAGTTGAAGCAATAGCCAGTAAGAAGCAGAATAAGTCAAATTTTAGTTGCCGATTATTCACTTTTTAGCCGGCTTTGGTGGCTTGGACATGACCTAGGATCTTCAGATTTTGCATGAAAGGAGGACTAGCAGGCACGTTGCACGGGAGAATGTGAAAAGTGTTCATATGTAGTAAAAACCTTAGAAATCCGTCCGTTTTTGTCATTTGTTATCGAATCGACTTAAAGCCAGATCGTCACATTGGCCGCTCTTCTCTCTGAAACGGTTACATTTATCGCCTGCAAAGCTATGTCGCGTGCTGCGGTATGCGGAGACACTAAAAGCACCATAGTAGAACACAGAAGAAGCTTCTAAGTTGAAGCAATAGCCAGTAAGAAGTAGTACAATTCAAGTTTTAGTTGTCGATTATTCACTTTTTAGCCGGCTTTGGTGGCTTGGACATGACCTAGGATCTTAAGATTTTGCATGAAAGGAGATATAGCAGCCGCGTTGCACGGGAGAATGCAAAGAGTGTTCATATGTAGTAAAAACCTGAGAAATCCGTCCGTTTTCGTCATTTGTAATCGAATCGAGTTAAAGCCAGATCGTCACATTGGCCGCTTTTCTCTCTGAGACGGTTACATTTATCGTCTGCAAAGCTATGTCGCGTGCTGCGGTATGCGGAGACACTAAAAGCACCATAGTAGAACACAGAAGAAGCTTCGAAGTTCAAGCAATAGCCAGTAAGTAGTAGTACAATTCAAATTTTAGTTGTCGATTACTCACTTCTTAGCCGGCTTTGGTGGCTTGGACATAACCTAGGACCTTACGATTTTGCATGAAAGGAGATATAGCAGCCGCGTTGCACGGGAGAATGCGAAAAGTGTTCATATGTAGTAAAAACCTGAGAAATCCGTCCGTTTTCGTCATTTGTTATCGAATCGACTTAAAGCCAGATCGTCACATTGGCCGCTTTTCTCTCTGAGACGGTTACATTTATCGTCTGCAAAGCTATGTCGCGTGCTGCGGTATGCGGATACACTAAAAGCACCATAGTAGAACACAGAAGAAGCTTCTAAGTTGAAGCAATAGCCAGTAAGAAGTAGTACAATTCAAGTTTTAGTTGTCGATTATTCACTTTTTAGCCGGATTTGGTGGCTTGGACATGACCTAGGACCTTAAGATTTTGCATGAAAGGAGGACTAGCAGTCGCGTTGCACGGGAGAATGTAAAAGTGTTCATATGTAGTAAAAACCTGAAAAATCCGTCTGTTTTCGTCATTTGTTATCATATCGACTTAAAGCCAGATCGTCACATTGGCCGCTCTTCTCTCTGAAACGGTTACATTTATCGCCTGCAAAGCTATGTCGCGTGCTGCGGTATGCGGAGACACTAAAAGCACCATAGTATAAAGCAGAAGAAGCTTCTAAGTTGTAGCAATAGCCAGTAAGAAGTAGTACAATTCAAGTTTTAGTTGTCGATTATTCACTTTTTAGCCGGCTTTGGTGGCGTGGACATGACCTAGGACCTTAAGATTTTGCATGCAAGGAGGACTAGCAGCCGCGTTGCACGGGAGAATGTGAAAAGTGTTCATATGTAGTAAAAACCTAGGAATACCGTCTGTTTTCGTCATCTGTTATCGAATCGACTTAAAGCCAAATCGTCACATTGGCCGCTTTTCTCTCTGAGACGGTTACATTTATTGTCTGCAAAGCTATGTCGCGTGCTGCGGTATGCGGACACACTAAAAGAACCATAGTAGAACACAGAAGAAGCTTCTAAGTTGAAGCAATAGCCAGTAAGAAGTAGAATAAGTCAAATTTTAGTTGTCGATTATTCACTTTTTAGCCGGCTTTGGTGGCTTGGACATGACCTAGGACCTTACGATTTTGCATGAGAGGAGATAAGGCAGCCGCGTTGCACGGGAGAATGTGAAAAGTGTTCATATGTAGTAAAAACCTGAGAAATCCGTCCGTTTTCGTCATTTGTTATCGAATCGACTTAAAGCCAGATCGTCACATTGGCCACTTTTCTCTCTGAAACGGTTACATTTATCGTCTGCAAAGCTATGTCGCGTGCTGCGGTATGCGGAGACACTAAAAGCACCATAGTAGAACACAGAAGAAGCTTCTAAGTTGAAGCAATAGCCAGTAAGAAGTAGTACAATTCAAATTTTAGTTGTCGATTATTCACTTTTTAGCCGGCTTTGGTGGCTTGGACATGACCTAGGACCTTACGATTTCGCATGAAAGGAGGACTGGCAGCCGTGTTGCACGGGAGAATGTGAAAAGTGTTCATATGTAGTAAAAACCTGAGAAATCCGTCTGTTTTCGTCATTTGTTATCGAATCGACTTAAAGCCAGATCGTCACATTGGCCGATTTTCTCTCTGAGACGGTTACATTTATCGCCTGCAAAGCTGTGTCGCGTGCTGCGGTATGCAGAGACACTAAAAGCACCATAGTAGAACACAGAAGAAGCTTCTAAGTTGAAGCAATAGCCAGTAAGAAGTAGTACAATTAAAGTTTTAGTTGTCGATTATTCACTTTTTAGCCGGCTTTGGTGGCTTGGACATGACCTAGGACCTTAAGATTTTGCATGAAAGGAGGACTAGCAGCCGCGTTGCACGGGAGAATGTGAAAAGTGTTCATATGTAGTAAAAACCTGGGAATACCGTCTTTTTTCGTCATTTGTTATCATATCGACTTAGAGCAAGATCGTCACATTGGCCGCTCTTCTCTCTGAAACGGTTACATTTATCGCCTGCAAAGCTATGTCGCGTGCTGCGGTATGCGGAGACACTAAAAGCACCATAGTAGAAAACAGAAGAAGCTTCTAAGTTGAAGCAATAGCCAGTAAGAAGTAGTACAATTCAAGTTTTAGTTGTCGATTATTCACTTTTTAGCCGGCTTTGGTGGCTTGGACATGACCTAGGATCTTAAGATTTTGCATGAAAGGAGGACTAGCAGCCGCGTTGCACAGGAGAATGTGAAAAGTGTTCATATGTAGTAAAAACCTGTGAAATCCGTCCGTTTTCGTTATTTGTTATAGAATCGACTTAAAGCCAGATCATCACATTGGCCGCTTTTCTCTCTGAGGCGGTTACATTTATCGTCTGCAAAGCAATGTCGCGTGCTGCGGTATGCGGAGACACTAAAAGCACCATAGTAGAACACAGAAGAAGCTTCTAAGTTGAAGCAATAGCCAGTAAGAAGTAGTACAATTCAAGTTTTAGTTGTCGATTATTCACTTTTTAGCCTGCTTTGGTGGCTTGGACATGACCTAGGACCTTAAGATTTTCCATGAAAGGAGATATAGCAGCCGCGTTGCACGGGAGAATGTGAAAAGTGTTCATATGTAGTAAAAACCTGAGAAATCCGTTCGTCTTCGAAATTTGTTATCGAATCGACTTTAAGCCAGATCGTCACATTGGCTACTTTTCTCTCTGAAACGGTTACATTTATCGTCTGCAAAGCTATGTCGCGTGCTGCGGTATGCGGAGACACCAAAAGCACCATAGTAGAACACAGAAGAAGCTTCTAAGTTGAAGCAATAGCCAGTAAGAAGTAGTACAATTCAAGTTTTAGTTGTCGATTATTCACTTTTTAGCCGGCATTGGTGGCTTGGACATGACCTAGGACCTTACGATTTTGCATGAAAGGAGGACTAGCAGCCACGTTGCACGGGAGAATGTGAAAAGTGTTCATATGTAGTGAAAACCTGAGAAATCCGTCTGTTTTAGTCATTTGTTATCGAATCGACTTAAAGCCAGATCGTCACATTGGCCGCTTTTCTCTCTGAGACGGTCACATTTATCGCCTGCAAAGCTATGTCGCGTGCTGCGGTATGCAGAGACACTAAAAGCACCATAGTAGAACACAGAAGAAGATTCTAAGTTGAAGGAATAGCCAGTAAGAAGTAGTACAATTCAAATTTTAGTTGTCGATTATTCACTTTTTAGCCGGCTTTGGTGGCTTGGACATGACCTAGGACCTTACGATTTCGCATGAAAGGAGGACTGGCAGCCGTGTTGCACGGGAGAATGTGAAAAGTGTTCATATGTCGTAAAAACCTGAGAAATCCGTCTGTTTTCGTCATTTGTTATCGAATCGACTTAAAGCCAGATCGTCACATTGGCCGATTTTCTCTCTGAGACGGTTACATTTATCGGCTACAAAGCTATGTCGCGTGCTGCGGTATGCAGAGACACTAAAAGCACCATAGTAGAACACAGAAGAAGCTTCTAAGTTGAAGCAATAGCAAGTAAGAAGTAGTACAATTCAAGTTTTAGTTGTCGATTATTCACTTTTTAGCCGGCTTTGGTGGCTTGGACATGACCTAGGACCTTAAGATTTTGCATGAAAGGAGGACTAGCAGTCGCGTTGCACGGGAGAATGTGAAAAGTGTTCATATGTAGTAAAAACCTGAGAAATCCGTCCGTTTTCGTCATTTGTTATAGAATCGACTTAAAGCCAGATCATCACATTGGCCGCTTTTCTCTCTGAGGCGGTTACATTTATCGTCTGCAAAGCTATGTCGCGTGCTGCGGTATGCGGAGATTCTAAAAGCACCATAGTAGAAAGCAGAAGAAGCTTCTAAGTTGAAGCAATAGATAGTAAGAAGTAGTACAATTCAAGTTTTAGTTGTCGATTATTCACTTTTTAGCCGGCTTTGGTGGCTTGGACATGACCTAGGACCTTACGATTTTGCATGAAAGGAGATATAGCAGCCGCGTTGCACGGGAGAATGCGAAAAGTGTTCATATGTAGTAAAAACCTGAGAAATCCGTTCGTCTTCGAAATTTGTTATCGAATCGACTTTAAGCCAGATCGTCACATTGGCCACTTTTCTCTCTGAAACGGTTACATTTATCGTCTGCAAAGCTATGTCGTGTGCTGCGGTATGCGGAGACACTAAAAGCACCATAGTAGAACACAGAAGAAGCTTCTAAGTTGAAGCAATAGCCAGTAAGAAGTATAATAAGTCAAATTTTAGTTGTCGATTATTCACTTTTTAGCCGGCTTTGGTGGCTTGGACATGACCTAGGATCTTCAGATTTTGCATGAAAGGAGGACTAGCAGGCGCGTTGCACGGGAGAATGTGAAAAGTGTTCATATGTAGTAAAAACCTTAGAAATCCGTCCGTTTTCGTCATTTGTTATCGAATCGACTTAAAGCCAGATCGTCACATTGGCCGCTCTTCTCTCTGAAACGGTTACATTTATCGCCTGCAAAGCTATGTCGCGTGCTGCGGTATGCGGAGACACTAAAAGCTCCATAGTAGAACACAGAAGAAGCTTCTAAGTTGAAGCAATAGCCAGTAAGAAGTAGTACAATTCAAGTTTTAGTTGTCGATTATTCACTTTTTAGCCGGCTTTGGTGGCTTGGACATGACCTAGGATCTTAAGATTTTGCATGAAAGGAGGACTAGCAGCCGCGTTGCACGGGAGAAAGTGAAAAGTGTTCATATGTAGTAAAAACCTGAGAAATCCGTCCGTTTTCGTCATTTGTTATAGAATCGACTTAAAGCCAAATCGTCACATTGGCCGCTTTTCTCTCTGAGACGGTTACATTTATCGTCTGCAATGCTATGTCGCGTGCTGCGGTATGCGGAGACACTAAAAGCACCATAGTAGAACACAGAAGAAGCTTCTAAGTTGAAGCAATAGCCAGTAAGAAGTAGTACAATTCAAGTTTTAGTTGTCGATATTTCACTTTTTAGCCGGCTTTGGTGGCTTGGACATGACTTAGGACCTTACGATTTTGCATGAAAGGAGATATAGCAGCCGCGTTGCACGGGAGAATGCAAAGAGTGTTCATATGTAGTAAAAACCTGAGAAATCCGTCCGTTTTCGTCATTTGTAATCGAATCGACTTAAAGCCAGATCGTCACATTGGCCGCTTTTCTCTCTGAGACGGTTACATTTATCGTCTGCAAAGCTATGTCGCGTGCTGCGGTATGCGGGGACACTAAAAGCACCATAGTAGAACACAGAAGAAGCTTCGAAGTTCAAGCAATAGCCAGTAAGTAGTAGTACAATTCAAATTTTAGTTGTCGATTACTCACTTTTTAGCCGGCTTTGGTGGCTTGGACATAACCTAGGACCTTACGATTTTGCATGAAAGGAGATATAGCAGCCGCGTTGCACGGGAGAATGCGAAAAGTGTTCATATGTAGTAAAAACCTGAGAAATCCGTCCGTTTTCGTCATTTGTTATCGAATCGACTTAAAGCCAGATCGTCACATTGGCCGCTTTTCTCTCTGAGACGGTTACATTTATTGTCTGCAAAGCTATGTCGCGTGCTGCGGTATGCGGACACACTAAAAGAACCATAGTAGAACACAGAAGAAGCTTCTAAGTTGAAGCAATAGCCAGTAAGAAGTAGAATAAGTCAAATTTTAGTTGTCGATTATTCACTTTTTAGCCGGCTTTGGTGGCTTGGACATGACCTAGGACCTTACGATTTTGCATGAGAGGAGATAAGGCAGCCGCGTTGCACGGGAGAATGTGAAAAGTGTTCATATGTAGTAAAAAACCTGAGAAATCCGTCCGTTTTCGTCATTTGTTATAGAATCGACTTAAAGCCAGATCATCACATTGGCCGCTTTTCTCTCTGAGGCGGTTACATTTATCGTCTGCAAAGCTATGTCGCGTGCTGCGGTATGCGGAGACACTAAAAGCACCATAGTAGAAAGCAGAAGAAGCTTCTAAGTTGAAGCAATAGCCAGTAAGAAGTAGTACAATTAAAGTTTTAGTTGTCGATTATTCACTTTTTAGCCGGCTTTGGTGGCTTGGACATGACCTAGGACCTTACGATTTTGCATGAAAGGAGATATAGCAGCCGCGTTGCACGGGAGAATGCGAAAAGTGTTCATATGTAGTAAAAACCTGAGAAATCCGTTCGTCTTCGATATTTGTTATCGAATCGACTTTAAGCCAGATCGTCACATTGGCCACTTTTCTCTCTGAAACGGTTACATTTATCGTCTGCAAAGCTATGTCGCGTGCTGCGGTATGCGGAGACACTAAAAGCACCCTAGTAGAACACAGAAGAAGCTTCTAAGTTGAAGCAATAGCCAGTAAGAAGTAGTACAATTCAAATTTTAGTTGTCGATTATTCACTTTTTAGCCGGCTTTGGTGGCTTGGACATGACCTAGGACCTTACGATTTCGCATGAAAGGAGGACTGGCAGCCGTGTTGCACGGGAGAATGTGAAAAGTGTTCATATGTAGTAAAAACCTGAGAAATCCGTCTGTTTTCGTCATTTGTTATCGAATCGACTTAAAGCCAGATCGTCACATTGGCCGATTTTCTCTCTGAGACGGTTACATTTATCGTCTGCAAAGCTATGTCGCGTGCTGCGGTATGCGGAGACACTAAAAGCACCATAGTAGAACACAGAAGAAGCTTCTAAGTTGAAGCAATAGCCAGTAAGAAATAGTACAATTCAAGTTTTAGTTGTCGATTATTCACCTTTTAGCCGGCTTTGGTGGCTTGGACATGACCTAGGATCTTAAGATTTTGCATGAAAGGAGGACTAGCAGCCGCGTTGCACGGGAGAATGTGAAAAGTGTTCATATGTAGTAAAAACCTGAGAAATCCGTCCGTTTTCGTCATTTGTTATAGAATCGACCTTAAGCCAGATCGTCACATTGGCCGCTTTTCTCTCTGAGACGGTTACATTTATCGTCTGCAAAGCAATGTCGCGTGCTGCGGTATGCGGAGACACTAAAAGCACGATAGTAGAACACAGAAGAAGCTTCTAAGTTGAAGCAATAGCCAGTAAGAAGTAGTACAATTCAAGTTTTAGTTGTCGATTATTCACTTTTTAGCCGGCTTTGGTGGCTTGGACATGACCTAGGACCTTAAGATTTTCCATGAAAGGAGATATAGCAGCCGCGTTGCACGGGAGAATGTGAAAAGTGTTCATATGTAGTAAAAACCTGAGAAATCCGTTCGTCTTCGAAATTTGTTATCGAATCGACTTTAAGCCAGATCGTCACATTGGCTACTTTTCTCTCTGAAACGGTTACATTTATCGTCTGCAAAGCTATGTCGCGTGCTGCGGTATGCGGAGACACTAAAAGCACCATAGTAGAACACAGAAGAAGCTTCTAAGTTGAAGCAATAGCCAGTAAGATGTAGTACAATTCAAGTTTTAGTTGTCGATTATTCACTTTTTAGCCGGCATTGGTGGCTTGGACATGACCTAGGACCTTACGATTTTGCATGAAAGGAGGACTAGCAGCCACGTTGCACGGGAGAATGTGAAAAGTGTTCATATGTAGTGAAAACCTGAGAAATCCGTCTGTTTTAGTCATTTGTTATCGAATCGACTTAAAGCCAGATCGTCACATTGGCCGCTTTTCTCTCTGAGACGGTTACATTTATCGCCTGCAAAGCTATGTCGCGTGCTGCGGTATGCAGAGACACTAAAAGCACCATAGTAGAACACAGAAGAAGATTCTAAGTTGAAGGAATAGCCAGTAAGAAGTAGTACAATTCAAATTTTAGTTGTCGATTATTCACTTTTTAGCCGGCTTTGGTGGCTTGGACATGACCTAGGACCTTACGATTTCGCATGAAAGGAGGACTGGCAGCCGTGTTGCACGGGAGAATGTGAAAAGTGTTCATATGTCGTAAAAACCTGAGAAATCCGTCTGTTTTCGTCATTTGTTATCGAATCGACTTAAAGCCAGATCGTCACATTGGCCGATTTTCTCTCTGAGACGGTTACATTTATCGGCTACAAAGCTATGTCGCGTGCTGCGGTATGCAGAGACACTAAAAGCACCATAGTAGAACACAGAAGAAGCTTCTAAGTTGAAGCAATAGCAAGTAAGAAATAGTACAATTCAAGTTTTAGTTGTCGATTATTCACTTTTTAGCCGGCTTTGGTGGCTTGGACATGACCTAGGACCTTAAGATTTTGCATGAAAGGAGGACTAGCAGTCGCGTTGCACGGGAGAATGTGAAAAGTGTTCATATGTAGTAAAAACCTGAGAAATCCGTCCGTTTTCGTCATTTGCTATAGAATCGACTTAAAGCCTGATCGTCACATTGGCCAATTTTCTCTCTGAGACGGTTACATTTATCGTCTGCAATGCTATGTCGCGTGCTGCGGTATGCGGAGACACTAAAAGCACCATAGTAGAACACAGAAGAAGTTTCTAAGTTGAAGCAATAGCCAGTAAGAAGTAGTACAATTCAAGTTTTAGTTGTCGATTATTCACTTTTTAGCCGGGTTTTTGTGCTTAGACATGACCTAGGACCTTACGATTTTGCATGAAAGGAGATATAGCAGCCGCGTTGCACGGGAGAATGTGAAAAGTGTTCATATGTAGTAAAAACCTGAGAAATCCGTCCGTTTTCGTCATTTGTTATCGAATCGACTTAAAGGCAGATCGTCACATTGGCCGCTTTTCTCTCTGAGACGGTTACATTTATCGTCTGCAAAGCTATGTCGCGTGCTGCGGTATGCGGAGACACTAAATGTACCATAGTAGAACACAGAAGAAGCTTCGAAGTTGAAGCAATAGCCAGTAAGATGTAGTACAATTCAAGTTTTAGTTGTCGATTATTCACTTTTTAGCCGGCTTTGGTGGCTTGGACATGACCTAGGACCTTACGATTTTGCATGAAAGGAGGACTAGCAGCCGCGTTGCACGGGAGAATGCGAAAAGTGTTCATATGTAGTAAAAACCTGAGAAATCCGTCCGTTTTCCTCATTTGTTATCGAATCGACTTAAAGCCAGATCGTCACATTGGCCGCTTTTCTCTCTGAGACGGTTACATTTATCGTGTGCAAAGCTAGGTCGCGTGCTGCGGTATGCGGAGACACTAAAAGCACCATAGTAGAACACAGAAGAAGCTTCTAAGTTGAAGCAATAGCCAGTAAGAAGTAGTACAATTCAAGTTTTAGTTGTCGATTATGCACTTTTTAGCCGGCTTTGGTGGCTTGGACATGACCTAGGACCTTACGATTTTGCATGAAAGGAGGACAAGCAGCCGCGTTGCACGGGAGAATGTGAAAAGTGTTCATATGTAGTAAAAACCTGAGAAATTTGTCCGTTTTCGTCATTTGTTATAGAATCGACTTAAAGCCTGATCGTCACATTAGCCACTTTTCTCTCTGAGACGGTTACATTTATCGTCTGCAAAGCTATGTCGCGTGGTGCGGTATGCGGAGACACTAAAAGGACCACAGTAGAACACAGAAGAAGCTTCTAAGTTGAAGCAATAGCCAGTAAGAAGTAGTACAATTCAAGTTTTAGTTGTCGATTATTCACTTTTTAGCCGGCTTTGATGGCTTGGACATGACCTAGGACCTTACGATTTTGCATGAAAGGAGATATAGCAGCCGCGTTGCACGGGAGAATGCGAAAAGTGTTCATATGTAGTAAAAACCTGAGAAATCCGTCCGTTTTCGTTATTTGTTATCGAATCGACTTAAAGCCAGATCGTCACATTGGCCACTTTTCTCTCTGAGACGGTTACATTTATCGTCTGCAAAGCTATGTCGCGTACTGCGGTATGCGGAGACACTAAAAGCACCATAGTAGAACACAGAAGAAGCTTCTAAGTTGAAGCAATAGCCAGTAAGATGTAGTACAATTCAAGTTTTAGTTGTCGATTATTCACTTTTTAGACGGCTTTGGTCGCTTGGACATGACCTAGGACCTTACGATTTTGCATGAAATAGGTCTAGCACCCGCGTTGCACGGGAGAATGTAAAACGTGTTCATATGTAGTAAAAACCTGAGAAATCCGTTCGTCTTCGAAATTTGTTATCGAATCGACTTTAAGCCAGATCGTCACATTGGCTACTTTTCTCTCTGAAACGGTTACATTTATCGTCTGCAAAGCTATGTCGCGTGCTGCGGTATGCGGAGACACTAAAAGCACCATAGTAGAACACAGAAGAAGCTTCTAAGTTGAAGCAATAGCCAGTAAGAAGTAGTACAATTCAAGTTTTAGTTGTCGATTATTCACTTTTTAGCCGGCATTGGTGGCTTGGACATGACCTAGGACCTTACGATTTTGCATGAAAGGAGGACTAGCAGCCACGTTGCACGGGAGAATGTGAAAAGTGTTCATATGTAGTGAAAACCTGAGAAATCCGTCTGTTTTAGTCATTTGTTATCGAATCGACTTAAAGCCAGATCGTCACATTGGCCGCTTTTCTCTCTGAGACGGTTACATTTATCGCCTGCAAAGCTATGTCGCGTGCTGCGGTATGCAGAGACACTAAAAGCACCATAGTAGAACACAGAAGAAGATTCTAAGTTGAAGGAATAGCCAGTAAGAAGTAGTACAATTCAAATTTTAGTTGTCGATTATTCACTTTTTAGCCGGCTTTGGTGGCTTGGAAATGACCTAGGACCTTACGATTTCGCATGAAAGGAGGACTGGCAGCCGTGTTGCACGGGAGAATGTGAAAAGTGTTCATATGTCGTAAAAACCTGAGAAATCCGTCTGTTTTCGTCATTTGTTATCGAATCGACTTAAAGCCAGATCGCCACATTGGCCGATTTTCTCTCGGAGACGGTTACATTTATCGGCTACAAAGCTATGTCGCGTGCTGCGGTATGCAGAGACACTAAAAGCACCATAGTAGAACACAGAAGAAGCTTCTAAGTTGAAGCAATAGCAAGTAAGAAATAGTACAATTCAAGTTTTAGTTGTCGATTATTCACTTTTTAGCCGGCTTTGGTGGCTTGGACATGACCTAGGACCTTAAGATTTTGCATGAAAGGAGGACTAGCAGTCGCGTTGCACGGGAGAATGTGAAAAGTGTTCATATGTAGTAAAAACCTGAGAAATCCGTCCGTTTTCGTCATTTGTTATAGAATCGACTTAAAGCCTGATCGTCACATTGGCCACTTTTCTCTCTGAGACGGTTACATTTATCGTCTGCAATGCTATGTCGCGTGCTGCGGTATGCGGAGACACTAAAAGCACCATAGTAGAACACAGAAGAAGTTTCTAAGTTGAAGCAATAGCCAGTAAGAAGTAGTACAATTCAAGTTTTAGTTGTCGATTATTCACTTTTTAGCCGGGTTTTTGTGCTTAGACATGACCTAGGACCTTACGATTTTGCATGAAAGGAGATATAGCAGCCGCGTTGCACGGGAGAATGTGAAAAGTGTTCATATGTAGTAAAAACCTGAGAAATCCGTCCGTTTTCGTCATTTGTTATCGAATCGACTTAAAGGCAGATCGTCACATTGGCCGCTTTTCTCTCTGAGACGGTTACATTTATCGTCTGCAAAGCTATGTCGCGTGCTGCGGTATGCGGAGACACTAAATGTACCATAGTAGAACACAGAAGAAGCTTCGAAGTTGAAGCAATAGCCAGTAAGATGTAGTACAATTCAAGTTTTAGTTGTCGATTATTCACTTTTTAGCCGGCTTTGGTGGCTTGGACATGACCTAGGACCTTACGATTTTGCATGAAAGGAGGACTAGCAGCCGCGTTGCACGGGAGAATGCGAAAAGTGTTCATATGTAGTAAAAACCTGAGAAATCCGTCCGTTTTCCTCATTTGTTATCGAATCGACTTAAAGCCAGATCGTCACATTGGCCGCTTTTCTCTCTCAGACGGTTACATTTATCGTGTGCAAAGCTAGGTCGCGTGCTGCGGTATGCGGAGACACTAAAAGCACCATAGTAGAACACAGAAGAAGCTTCTAAGTAGAAGCAATAGCCAGTAAGAAGTAGTACAATTCAAGTTTTAGTTGTCGATTATTCACTTTTTAGCCGGCTTTGATGGCTTGGACATGACCTAGGACCTTACGATTTTGCATGAAAGGAGATATAGCAGCCGCGTTGCACGGGAGAATGCGAAAAGTGTTCATATGTAGTAAAAACCTGAGAAATCCGTCCGTTTTCGTTATTTGTTATCGAATCGACTTAAAGCCAGATCGTCACATTGGCCACTTTTCTCTCTGAGACGGTTACATTTATCGTCTGCAAAGCTATGTCGCGTGCTGCGGTATGCGGAGACACTAAAAGCACCATAGTAGAACACAGAAGAAGCTTCTAAGTTGAAGCAATAGCCAGTAAGATGTAGTACAATTCAAGTTTTAGTTGTCGATTATTCACTTTTTAGACGGCTTTGGTCGCTTGGGCATGACCTAGGACCTTACGATTTTGCATGAAATAGGTCTAGCACCCGCGTTGCACGGGAGAATGTAAAACGTGTTCATATGTAGTAAAAACCTG
This sequence comes from Schistocerca gregaria, assembly GCF_023897955.1. Taxonomy (NCBI): domain Eukaryota; kingdom Metazoa; phylum Arthropoda; class Insecta; order Orthoptera; family Acrididae; genus Schistocerca; species Schistocerca gregaria. Next base: position 2,375,018 of record NW_026061801.1, on the reverse strand, counting down.
AGAAATCCGTCTGTTTTCGTCATTTGTTATCATATCGACTTAGAGCCAGATCGTCACATTGGCCGCTCTTCTCTCTGAAACGGTTACATTTATCGTCTGCAAAGCTATGTCGCCTGCTGCGGTATGCGCAGACACTAAAAGCACCATAGTAGAACACAGAAGAAGCTTCTAAGTTGAAGCAATAGCCAGTAAGAAGTAGTACAATTCAAGTTTTAGTTGTCGATTATACACTTTTTAGCCGGCTTTGGTGTCTTGGACTTGACCTAGGACCTTAAGATTTGGCATGAATGGAGGACTAGCAGCCGCGTTCATATGTAGTAAAAACCTGAGAAATCCGTTCGTCTTCGAAATTTGTTATCGAATCGACTTTAAGCCAGATCGTCACATTGACCACTTTTCTCCCTGAAACGGTTACATTTATCGTCTGCAAAGCTATGTCGCGTGCTGCGGTATGCGGAGACACTAAAAGCACCATAGTAGAACACAGAAGAAGCTTCTAAGTTGAAGCAATAGCCAGTAAGAAGTAGTACAATTCAAGTTTTAGTTGTCGATTAATCACTTTTTAGCCGGCTTTGGTGGCTTGGACATGACCTAGGACCTTACGATTTCGCATGAAAGGAGGACTGGCAGCCGTGTTGCACGGGAGAATGTGAAAAGTGTTCATATGTAGTAAAAACCTGAGAAATCCGTCTGTTTTCGTCATTTGTTATCGAATCGACTTAAAGCCAGGTCGCCACATTGGCCGATTTTCTCTCTGAGACGGTTACATTTATCGGCTGCAAAGCTATGTCGCGTGCTGCGGTATGCAGAGACACTAAAAGCACCATAGTAGAACACAGAAGAAGCTTCTAAGTTGAAGCAATAGCCAGTAAGAAGTAGTACAATTAAAGTTTTAGTTGTCGATTATTCACTTTTTAGCCGGCTTTGGTGGCTTGGACATGACCTAGGACCTTAAGATTTTGCATGAAAGGAGGACTAGCAGCCGCGTTGCACGGGAGAATGTGAAAAGTGTTCATATGTAGTAAAAACCTGGGAATACCGTCTTTTTTCGTCATTTGTTATCATATCGACTTAGAGCAAGATCGTCACATTGGCCGCTCTTCTCTCTGAAACGGTTACATTTATCGCCTGCAAAGCTATGTCGCGTGCTGCGGTAAGCAGAGACACTAAAAGCACCATAGTAGAACACAGAAGAAGCTTCTAAGTTGAAGCAATAGCCAGTAAGAAGTAGTACAATTCAAGTTTTAGTTGTCGATTATACACTTTTTAGCCGGCTTTGGTGTCTTGGACTTGACCTAGGACCTTAAGATTTGGCATGAATGGAGGACTAGCAGCCGCGTTCATATGTAGTAAAAACCTGAGAAATCCGTCTGTTTTCGTCATTTGTTATCGAATCGACTTAAAGCCAGATCGTCACATTGGCCGCTCTTCTCTCTGAGACGGTTACATTTATCGTCTGCAAAGGTATGTTGCGTGCTGCGGTATGCAGAGACACTAAAAGCACCATAGTAGAACACAGAAGAAGCTTCTAAGTTGAAGCAATAGCCAGTAAGAAGTAGTACAATTCAAGTTTTAGTTGTCGATTATTCACTTTTTAGCCGGCTTTGGTGGCTGACCTTACGATTTTGCATGAAAGGAGATATAGCAGCCGCGTTGCACGGGAGAATGCAAAGAGTGTTCATATGTAGTAAAAACCTGAGAAATCCGTCTGTTTTCGTCATTTGTTATCATATCGACTTAGAGCCAGATCGTCACATTGGCCGCTCTTCTCTCTGAAACGGTTACATTTATCGCCTGCAAAGCTATGTCGCGTGCTGCGGTATGCGGAGACACTAAAAGCACCATAGTATAAAGCAGAAGAAGCTTCTAAGTTGTAGCAATAGCCAGTAAGAAGTAGTACAATTCAAGTTTCAGTTGTCGATTATTCACTTTTTAGCCGGCTTTGGTGGCTTGGACATGACCTACGACCTTAAGATTTTGCATGAAAGGAGGACTAGCAGCCGCGTTGCACGGGAGAATGTGAAAAGTGTTCATATGTAGTAAAAACCTAGGAATACCGTCTGTTTTCGTCATCTGTTATCGAATCGACTTAAAGCCAGATCGTCACATTGGCCGCTTTTCTCTCTGAAACGGTTACATTTATTGTCTGCAAAGCTATGTCGCGTGCTGCGGTATGCGGACACACTAAAAGAACCATAGTAGAACACAGAAGAAGCTTCTAAGTTGAAGCAATAGCCAGTAAGAAGTAGAATAAGTAAAATTTTAGTTGTCGATTATTCACTTTTTAGCCGGCTTTGGTGGCTTGGACATGACCTAGGACCTTACGATTTTGCATGAGAGGAGATAAGGCAGCCGCGTTGCACGGGAGAATGTGAAAAGTGTTCATATGTAGTAAAAACCTGAGAAATCCGTCCGTTTTCGTCATTTGTTATAGAATCGACTTAAAGCCAGATCATCACATTGGCCGCTTTTCTCTCTGAGGCGGTTACATTTATCGTCTGCAAAGCTATGTCGCGTGCTGCGGTATGCGGAGACACTAAAAGCACCATAGTAGAAAGCAGAAGAAGCTTCTAAGTTGAAGCAATACCCAGTAAGAAGTAGTACAATTCAAGTTTTAGTTGTCGATTATTCACTTTTTAGCCGGCTTTGGTGGCTTGGACATGACCTAGGACCTTACGATTTTGCATGAAAGGAGATATAGCAGCCGCGTTGCACGGGAGAATGCGAAAAGTGTTCATATGTAGTAAAAACCTGAGAAATCCGTTCGTCTTCGAAATTTGTTATCGAATCGACTTTAAGCCAGATCGTCACATTGACCACTTTTCTCTCTGAAACGGTTACATTTATCGGCTGCAAAGCTATGTCGCGTGCTGCGGTATGCAGAGACACTAAAAGCACCATAGTAGAACACAGAAGAAGCTTCTAAGTTGAAGCAATAGCCAGTAAGAAGTAGTACAATTAAAGTTTTAGTTGTCGATTATTCATTTTTTAGCCGGCTTTGGTGGCTTGGACATGACCTAGGACCTTAAGATTTTGCATGAAAGGAGGACTAGCAGCCGTGTTGCACGGGAGAATGTGAAAAGTGTTCATATGTAGTAAAAACCTGAGAAATCCGTCCGTTTTCGTCATTTGTTATCGAATCGACTTAAAGGCAGATCATCACATTGGCCGCTTTTCTCTCTGAGACGGTTACATTTATCGTCTGCAAAGCTATGTCGCGTGCTGCGGTATGCGGAGACACTAAATGTACCATAGTAGAACACAGAAGAAGCTTCGAAGTTGAAGCAATAGCCAGTAAGATGTAGTACAATTCAAGTTTTAGTTGTCGATTATTCACTTTTTAGCCGGCTTTGGTGGCTTGGACATGACCTAGGACCTTACGATTTTGCATGAAAGGAGATATAGCAGCCGCGTTGCACGGGAGAATGCGAAAAGTGTTCATATGTAGTAAAAACCTGAGAAATCCGTCCGTTTTCGTCATTTGTTATCGAATCGACTTAAAGCCAGATCGTCACATTGGCCGCTTTTCTCTCTCAGACGGTTACATTTATCGTGTGCAAAGCTAGGTCGCGTGCTGCGGTATGCGGAGACACTAAAAGCACCATAGTAGAACACAGAAGAAGCTTCTAAGTTGAAGCAATAGCCAGTAAGAAGTAGTACAATTCAAGTTTTAGTTGTCGATTATGCACTTTTTAGCCGGCTTTGGTGGCTTGGACATGACCTAGGACCTTACGATTTTGCATGAAAGGAGGACAAGCAGCCGCGTTGCACGGGAGAATGTGAAAAGTGTTCATATGTAGTAAAAACCTGAGATATTTGTCCGTTTTCGTCATTTGTTATAGAATCGACTTAAAGCCTGATCGTCACATTAGCCACTTTTCTCTCTGAGACGGTTACATTTATCGTCTGCAAAGCTATGTCGCGTGGTGCGGTATGCGGAGACACTAAAAGCACCACAGTAGAACACAGAAGAAGCTTCTAAGTTGAAGCAATAGCCAGTAAGAAGTAGTACAATTCAAGTTTTAGTTGTCGTTTATTCACTTTTTAGCCGGCTTTGATGGCTTGGACATGACCTAGGACCTTACGATTTTGCATGAAAGGAGATATAGCAGCCGCGTTGCACGGGAGAATGCGAAAAGTGTTCATATGTAGTAAAAACCTGAGAAATCCGTCCGTTTTCGTTATTTGTTATCGAATCGACTTAAAGCCAGATCGTCACATTGGCCACTTTTCTCTCTGAGACGGTTACATTTATCGTCTGCAAAGCTATGTCGCGTGCTGCGGTATGCGGAGACACTAAAAGCACCATAGTAGAACACAGAAGAAGCTTCTAAGTTGAAGCAATAGCCAGTAAGATGTAGTACAATTCAAGTTTTAGTTGTCGATTATTCACTTTTTAGACGGCTTTGGTCGCTTGGACATGACCTAGGACCTTACGATTTTGCATGAAATAGGTCTAGCACCCGCGTTGCACGGGAGAATGTAAAACGTGTTCATATGTAGTAAAAACCTGAGAAATCCGTCTGTTTTCGTCATTTGTTATCATATCGACTTAGAGCCAGATCGTCACATTGGCCGCTCTTCTCTCTGAAACGGTTACATTTATCGTCTGCAAAGCTATGTCGCGTGCTGCGGTATGCGCAGACACTAAAAGCACCATAGTAGAACACAGAAGAAGCTTCTAAGTTGAAGCAATAGCCAGTAAGAAGTAGTACAATTCAAGTTTTAGTTGTCGATTATACACTTTTTAGCCGGCTTTGGTGTCTTGGACTTGACCTAGGACCTTAAGATTTGGCATGAATGGAGGACTAGCAGCCGCGTTCATATGTAGTAAAAACCTGAGAAATCCGTCTGTTTTCGTCATTCGTTATCGAATCGACCTAAAGCCAGATCGTCACATTGGCCGCTTTTCTCTCTGAGACGGTTACATTTATCGTCTGCAAAGCTATGTCGCGTGCTGCGGTATGCGGATACACTATAAGCACCATAGTAGAACACAGAAGAAGCTTCTAAGTTGAAGCAATAGCCAGTAAGAAGTAGTACAATTCAAGTTTTAGTTGTCGATTATTCACTTTTTAGCCGGATTTGGTGGCTTGGACATGACCTAGGACCTTAAGATTTTGCATGAAAGGAGGACTAGCAGTCGCGTTGCACGGGAGAATGTAAAAGTGTTCATATGTAGTAAAAACCTGAAAAATCCGTCTGTTTTCGTCATTTGTTATCATATCGACTTAGAGCCAGATCGTCACATTGGCCGCTCTTCTCTCTGAAACGGTTACATTTATCGTCTGCAAAGCTATGTAGCGTGCTGCGGTATGCGGAGACACGAAAAGCACCATAGTAGAACACAGAAGAAGCTTCGAAGTTGAAGCAATAGCCAGTAAGAAGTAGTACAATTCAAGTTTTAGTTGTCGATTATTCACTTTTTAGCCGGCTTTGGTGGCTTGGACATGACTTAGGACCTTACGATTTTGCATGAAAGGAGATATAGCAGCCGCGTTGCACGGGAGAATGCAAAGAGTGTTCATATGTAGTAAAAACCTGAGAAATCCGTCCGTTTTCGTCATTTGTAATCGAATCGACTTAAAGCCAGATCGTCACATGGGACGCTCTTCTCTCTGAGACGGTTACATTTATCGTCTGCAAAGCTATGTCGCGTGCTGCGGTATGCGGAGACACTAAAAGCACCATAGTAGAACACAGAAGAAGCTTCGAAGTTCAAGCAATAGCCAGTAAGTAGTAGTACAATTCAAATTTTAGTTGTCGATTATTCACTTTTTAGCCGGCTTTGGTGGCTTAGACATAACCTAGGACCTTACGATTTTGCATGAAAGGAGATATAGCAGCCGCGTTGCACGGGAGAATGCGAAAAGTGTTCATATGTAGTAAAAACCTGAGAAATCCGTCCGTTTTCGTCATTTGTTATCGAATCGACTTAAAGCCAGATCGTCACATTGGCCGCTTTTCTCTCTGAGACGGTTACATTTATTGTCTGCAAAGCAATGTCGCGTGCTGCGGTATGCGGACACACTAAAAGAACCATAGTAGAACACAGAAGAAGCTTCTAAGTTGAAGCAATAGCCAGTAAGAAGTAGAATAAGTCAAATTTTAGTTGTCGATCATTCACTTTTTAGCCGGCTTTGGTGGCTTGGACATGACCTAGGACCTTACGATTTTGCATGAGAGGAGATAAGGCAGCCGCGTTGCACGGGAGAATGTGAAAAGTGTTCATATGTAGTAAAAACCTGAGAAATCCGTCCGTTTTCGTCATTTGTTATAGAATCGACTTAAAGCCAGATCATCACATTGGCCGCTTTTCTCTCTGAGGCGGTTACATTTATCGTCTGCAAAGCTATGTCGCGTGCTGCGGTATGCGGAGACACTAAAAGCACCATAGTAGAAAACAGAAGAAGCTTCTAAGTTGAAGCAATAGCCAGTAAGAAGTAGTACAATTCAAGTTTTAGTTGTCGATTATTCACTTTTTAGCCGGCTTTGGTGGCTTGGACATGACCTAGGATCTTAAGATTTTGCATGAAAGGAGGACTAGCAGCCGCGTTGCACGGGAGAATGTGAAAAGTGTTCATATGTAGTAAAAACCTGTGATATCCGTCCGTTTTCGTCATTTGTTATAGAATCGACTTAAAGCCAGATCATCACATTGGCCGCTTTTCTCTCTGAGGCGGTTACATTTATCGTCTGCAAAGCTATGTCGCGTGCTGAGGTATGCGGAGACACTAAAAGCACCATAGTAGAACACAGAAGAAGCTTCGAAGTTGAAGCAATAGCCAGTAAGAAGTAGTACAATTCAAATTTTAGTTGTCGATTATTCACTTTTTAGCCGGCTTTGGTGGCTTGGACATGACCTAGGACCTTACGATTTCGCATGAAAGGAGGACTGGCAGCCGTGTTGCACGGGAGAATGTAAAAAGTGTTCATATGTAGTAAAAACCTGAGAAATCCGTCTGTTTTCGTCATTTGTTATCGAATCGACTTAAAGCCAGATCGTCACATTGGCCGATTTTCTCTCTGAGACGGTTACATTTATCGGCTGCAAAGCTATGTCGCGTGCTGCGGTATGCAGAGACACTAAAAGCACCATAGTAGAACACAGAAGAAGCTTCTAAGTTGAAGCAATAGCCAGTAAGAAGTAGTACAATTCAAGTTTTAGTTGTCGATTATTCACTTTTTAGCCGGCTTTGGTGGCTTGGACATGACCTAGGATCTTAAGATTTTGCATGAAAGGAGGACTAGCAGCCGTGTTGCACGGGAGAATGTGAAAAGTGTTCATATGTAGTAAAAACCTGAGAAATCCGTCCGTTTTCGTCATTTGTTATCGAATCGACTTAAAGGCAGATCATCACATTGGCCGCTTTTCTCTCTGAGACGGTTACATTTATCGTCTGCAAAGCTATGTCGCGTGCTGCGGTATGCGGAGACACTAAATGTACCATAGTAGAACACAGAAGAAGCTTCGAAGTTGAAGCAATAGCCAGTAAGATGTAGTACAATTCAAGTTTTAGTTGTCGATTATTCACTTTTTAGCCGGCTTTGGTGGCTTGGACATGACCTAGGACCTTACGATTTTGCATGAAAGGAGATATAGCAGCCGCGTTGCACGGGAGAATGCGAAAAGTGTTCATATGTAGTAAAAACCTGAGAAAACCGTCCGTTTTCCTCATTTGTTATCGAATCGACTTAAAGCCAGATCGTCACATTGGCCGCTTTTCTCTCTCAGACGGTTACATTTATCGTGTGCAAAGCTAGGTCGCGTGCTGCGGAATGCGGAGACACTAAAAGCACCATAGTAGAACACAGAAGAAGCTTCTAAGTTGAAGCAATAGCCAGTAAGAAGTAGTACAATTCAAGTTTTAGTTGTCCATTATGCACTTTTTAGCCGGCTTTGGTGGCTTGGACATGACCTAGGACCTTACGATTTTGCATGAAAGGAGGACAAGCAGCCGCGTTGCACGGGAGAATGTGAAAAGTGTTCATATGTAGTAAAAACCTGAGAAATTTGTCCGTTTTCGTCATTTGTTATAGAATCGACTTAAAGCCTGATCGTCACATTAGCCACTTTTCTCTCTGAGACGGTTACATTTATCGTCTGCAAAGCTATGTCGCGTGGTGCGGTATGCGGAGACACTAAAAGCACCACAGTAGAACACAGAAGAAGCTTCTAAGTTGAAGCAATAGCCAGTAAGAAGTAGTACAATTCAAGTTTTAGTTGTCGTTTATTCACTTTTTAGCCGGCTTTGATGGCTTGGACATGACCTAGGACCTTACGATTTTGCATGAAAGGAGATATAGCAGCCGCGTTGCACGGGAGAATGCGAAAAGTGTTCATATGTAGTAAAAACCTGAGAAATCCGTCCGATTTCGTTATTTGTTATCGAATCGACTTAAAGCCAGATCGTCACATTGGCCACTTTTCTCTCTGAGACGGTTACATTTATCGTCTGCAAAGTTATGTCGCGTGCTGCGGTATGCGGAGACACTAAAAGCACCATAGTAGAACACAGAAGAAGCTTCTAAGTTGAAGCAATAGCCAGTAAGATGTAGTACTATTCAAGTTTTAGTTGTCGATTATTCACTTTTTAGACGGCTTTGGTCGCTTGGACATGACCTAGGACCTTACGATTTTGCATGAAATAGGTCTAGCACCCGCGTTGCACGGGAGAATGTAAAACGTGTTCATATGTAGTAAAAACCTGAGAAATCCGTCTGTTTTCGTCATTTGTTATCACATCGACTTAGAGCCAGATCGTCACATTGGCCGCTCTTCTCTCTGAAACGGTTACATTTATCGTCTGCAAAGCTATGTCGCGTGCTGCGGTATGCGCAGACACTAAAAGCACCATAGTAGAACACAGAAGAAGCTTCTAAGTTGAAGCAATAGCCAGTAAGAAGTAGTACAATTCAAGTTTTAGTTGTCGATTATACACTTTTTAGCCGGCTTTGGTGTCTTGGACTTGACCTAGGACCTTAAGATTTGGCATGAATGGAGGACTAGCAGCCGCGTTCATATGTAGTAAAAACCTGAGAAATCCGTCCGTTTTCGTCATTCGTTATCGAATCGACCTAAAGCCAGATCGTCACATTGGCCGCTTTTCTCTCTGAGACGATTACATTTATCGTCTGCAAAGCTATGTCGCGTGCTGAGGTATGCGGAGACACTAAAAGCACCATAGTAGAACACAGAAGAAGCTTCGAAGTTGAAGCAATAGCCAGTAAGAAGTAGTACAATTCAAATTTTAGTTGTCGATTATTCACTTTTTAGCCGGCTTTGGTGGCTTGGACATGACCTAGGACCTTACGATTTCGCATGAAAGGAGGACTGGCAGCCGTGTTGCACGGGAGAATGTAAAAAGTGTTCATATGTAGTAAAAACCTGAGAAATCCGTCTGTTTTCGTCATTTGTTATCGAATCGACTTAAAGCCAGATCGTCACATTGGCCGATTTTCTCTCTGAGACGGTTACATTTATCGGCTGCAAAGCTATGTCGCGTGCTGCGGTATGCAGAGACACTAAAAGCACCATAGTAGAACACAGAAGAAGCTTCTAAGTTGAAGCAATAGCCAGTAAGAAGTAGTACAATTCAAGTTTTAGTTGTCGATTATTCACTTTTTAGCCGGCTTTGGTGGCTTGGACATGACCTAGGATCTTAAGATTTTGCATGAAAGGAGGACTAGCAGCCGTGTTGCACGGGAGAATGTGAAAAGTGTTTATATGTAGTAAAAACCTGAGAAATCCGTCCGTTTTCGTCATTTGTTATCGAATCGACTTAAAGGCAGATCATCACATTGGCCGCTTTTCTCTCTGAGACGGTTACATTTATCGTCTGCAAAGCTATGTCGCGTGCTGCGGTATGCGGAGACACTAAATGTACCATAGTAGAACACAGAAGAAGCTTCGAAGTTGAAGCAATAGCCAGTAAGATGTAGTACAATTCAAGTTTTAGTTGTCGATTATTCACTTTTTAGCCGGCTTTGGTGGCTTGGACATGACCTAGGACCTTACGATTTTGCATGAAAGGAGATATAGCAGCCGCGTTGCACGGGAGAATGCGAAAAGTGTTCATATGTAGTAAAAACCTGAGAAATCCGTCCGTTTTCCTCATTTGTTATCGAATCGACTTAAAGCCAGATCGTCACATTGGCCGCTTTTCTCTCTCAGACGGTTACATTTATCGTGTGCAAAGCTAGGTCGCGTGCTGCGGTATGCGGAGACACTAAAAGCACCATAGTAGAACACAGAAGAAGCTTCTAAGTTGAAGCAATAGCCAGTAAGAAGTAGTACAATTCAAGTTTTAGTTGTCGATTATGCACTTTTTAGCCGGCTTTGGTGGCTTGGACATGACCTAGGACCTTACGATTTTGCATGAAAGGAGGACAAGCAGCCGCGTTGCACGGGAGAATGTGAAAAGTGTTCATATGTAGTAAAAACCTGAGAAATTTGTCCGTTTTCGTCATTTGTTATAGAATCGACTTAAAGCCTGATCGTCACATTAGCCACTTTTCTCTCTGAGACGGTTACATTTATCGTCTGCAAAGCTATGTCGCGTGGTGCGGTATGCGGAGACACTAAAAGCACCACAGTAGAACACAGAAGAAGCTTCTAAGTTGAAGCAATAGCCAGTAAGAAGTAGTACAATTCAAGTTTTAATTGTCGTTTATTCACTTTTTAGCCGGCTTTGATGGCTTGGACATGACCTAGGACCTTACGATTTTGCATGAAAGGAGATATAGCAGCCGCGTTGCACGGGAGAATGCGAAAAGTGTTCATATGTAGTAAAAACCTGAGAAATCCGTCCGATTTCGTTATTTGTTATCGAATCGACTTAAAGCCAGATCGTCACATTGGCCACTTTTCTCTCTGAGACGGTTACATTTATCGTCTGCAAAGCTATGTCGCGTGCTGCGGTATGCGGAGACACTAAAAGCACCATAGTAGAACACAGAAGAAGCTTCTAAGTTGAAGCAATAGCCAGTAAGATGTAGTACTATTCAAGTTTTAGTTGTCGATTATTCACTTTTTAGACGGCTTTGGTCGCTTGGACATGACCTAGGACCTTACGATTTTGCATGAAATAGGTCTAGCACCCGCGTTGCACGGGAGAATGTAAAACGTGTTCATATGTAGTAAAAACCTGAGATATCCGTCTGTTTTCGTCATTTGTTATCATATCGACTTAGAGCCAGATCGTCACATTGGCCGCTCTTCTCTCTGAAACGGTTACATTTATCGTCTGCAAAGCTATGTCGCGTGCTGCGGTATGCGCAGACACTAAAAGCACCATAGTAGAACACAGAAGAAGCTTCTAAGTTGAAGCAATAGCCAGTAAGAAGTAGTACAATTCAAGTTTTAGTTGTCGATTATACACTTTTTAGCCGGCTTTGGTGTCTTGGACTTGACCTAGGACCTTAAGATTTGGCATGAATGGAGGACTAGCAGCCGCGTTCATATGTAGTAAAAACCTGAGAAATCCGTCCGTTTTCGTCATTCGTTATCGAATCGACCTAAAGCCAGATCGTCACATTGGCCGCTTTTCTCTCTGAGACGGTTACATTTATCGTCTGCAAAGCTATGTCGCGTGCTGCGGTATGCGGATACACTATAAGCACCATAGTAGAACACAGAAGAAGCTTCTAAGTTGAAGCAATAGCCAGTAAGAAGTAGTACAATTCAAGTTTTAGTTGTCGATTATTCACTTTTTAGCCGGATTTGGTGGCTTGGACATGACCTAGGACCTTAAGATTTTGCATGAAAGGAGGACTAGCAGTCGCGTTGCACGGGAGAATGTAAAAGTGTTCATATGTAGTAAAAACCTGAAAAATCCGTCTGTTTTCGTCATTTGTTATCATATCGACTTAGAGCCAGATCGTCACATTGGCCGCTCTTCTCTCTGAAACGGTTACATTTATCGTCTGCAAAGCTATGTAGCGTGCTGCGGTATGCGGAGACACTAAAATCACCATAGTAGAAAGCAGAAGAAGCTTCTAAGTTGAAGCAATAGCCAGTAAGAAGTAGTACAATTCAAGTTTTAGTTGTCGATTATTCACTTTGTAGCCGGCTTTGGTGGCTTGGACATGACCTAGGATCTTAAGATTTTGCATGAAAGGAGGACTAGCAGCCGCGTTGCACGGGAGAATGTGAAAAGTCTTCGTATGTAGTAAAAACCTGAGAAATCCGTCCGTTTTCGTCATTTGTTATCGAATCGACTTAAAGCCAGATCGTCATATTGGCCACTTTTCTCTCTGAGACGGTTACATTTATCGTCAGCAAAGCTATGTCGCGTGCTGCGGTATGCGGAGACACTAAAAGCACCATAGTAGAACACAGAAGAAGCTTCGAAGTTGAAGCAATAGCCAGTAAGAAGTAGTACAATTCAAGTTTTAGTTGTCGATTATTCACTTTTTAGCCGGCTTTGGTGGCTTGGACATGACTTAGGACCTTACGATTTTGCATGAAAGGAGATATAGCAGCCGCGTTGCACGGGAGAATGCAAAGAGTGTTCATATGTAGTAAAAACCTGAGAAATCCGTCCGTTTTCGTCATTTGTAATCGAATCGACTTAAAGCCAGATCGTCACATGGGACGCTCTTCTCTCTGAGACGGTTACATTTATCGTCTGCAAAGCTATGTCGCGTGCTGCGGTATGCGGAGACACTAAAAGCACCATAGTAGAACACAGAAGAAGCTTCGAAGTTCAAGCAATAGCCAGTAAGTAGTAGTACAATTCAAATTTTAGTTGTCGATTATTCACTTTTTAGCCGGCTTTGGTGGCTTAGACATAACCTAGGACCTTACGATTTTGCATGAAAGGAGATATAGCAGCCGCGTTGCACGGGAGAATGCGAAAAGTGTTCATATGTAGTAAAAACCTGAGAAATCCGTCCGTTTTCGTCATTTGTTATCGAATCGACTTAAAGCCAGATCGTCACATTGGCCGCTTTTCTCTCTGAGACGGTTACATTTATTGTCTGCAAAGCAATGTCGCGTGCTGCGGTATGCGGACACACTAAAAGAACCATAGTAGAACACAGAAGAAGCTTCTAAGTTGAAGCAATAGCCAGTAAGAAGTAGAATAAGTCAAATTTTAGTTGTCGATTATTCACTTTTTAGCCGGCTTTGGTGGCTTGGACATGACCTAGGACCTTACGATTTTGCATGAGAGGAGATAAGTCAGCCGCGTTGCACGGGAGAATGTGAAAAGTGTTCATATGTAGTAAAAACCTGAGAAATCCGTCCGTTTTCGTCATTTGTTATAGAATCGACTTAAAGCCAGATCATCACATTGGCCGCTTTTCTCTCTGAGGCGGTTACATTTATCGTCTGCAAAGCTATGTCGCGTGCTGCGGTATGCGGAGACACTAAAAGCACCATAGTAGAAAACAGAAGAAGCTTCTAAGTTGAAGCAATAACCAGTAAGAAGTAGTACAATTCAAGTTTTAGTTGTCGATTATTCACTTTTTAGCCGGCTTTGGTGGCTTGGACATGACCTAGGATCTTAAGATTTTGCATGAAAGGAGGACTAGCAGCCGCGTTGCACGGGAGAATGTGAAAAGTGTTCATATGTAGTAAAAACCTGTGAAATCCGTCCGTTTTCGTCATTTGTTATAGAATCGACTTAAAGCCAGATCATCACATTGGCCGCTTTTCTCTCTGAGGCGGTTACATTTATCGTCTGCAAAGCTATGTCGCGTGCTGAGGTATGCGGAGACACTAAAAGCACCATAGTAGAACACAGAAGAAGCTTCGAAGTTGAAGCAATAGCCAGTAAGAAGTAGTACAATTCAAATTTTAGTTGTCGATTATTCACTTTTTACCCGGCTTTGGTGGCTTGTACATGACCTAGGACCTTACGATTTCGCATGAAAGGAGGACTGGCAGCCGTGTTGCACGGGAGAATGTAAAAAGTGTTCATATGTAGTAAAAACCTGAGAAATCCGTCTGTTTTCGTCATTTGTTATCGAATCGACTTAAAGCCAGATCGTCACATTGGCCGATTTTCTCTCTGAGACGGTTACATTTATCGGCTGCAAAGCTATGTCGCGTGCTGCGGTATGCAGAGACACTAAAAGCACCATAGTAGAACACAGAAGAAGCTTCTAAGTTGAAGCAATAGCCAGTAAGAAGTAGTACAATTCAAGTTTTAGTTGTCGATTATTCACTTTTTAGCCGGCTTTGGTGGCTTGGACATGACCTAGGATCTTAAGATTTTGCATGAAAGGAGGACTAGCAGGCGCGTTGCACGGGAGAATGCAAAGAGTGTTCATATGTAGTAAAAACCTGAGAAATCCGTCCGTTTTCGTCATTTGTAATCGAATCGACTTAAAGCCAGATCGTCACATTGGCCGCTTTTCTCTCTGAGACGGTTACATTTATCGTCTGCAAAGCTATGTCGCGTGCTGCGGTATGCGGAGACACTAAAAGCACCATAGTAGAACACAGAAGAAGCTTCGAAGTTCAAGCAATAGCCAGTAAGTAGTTGTACAATTCCAATTTTAGTTGTCGATTATTCACTTTTTAGCCGGCTTTGGTGGCTTGGACATGACCTAGGACCTTACGATTTTGCATGAAAGGAGATATAGCAGCCGCGTTGCACGGGAGAATGCGAAAAGTGTTCATATGTAGTAAAAACCTGAGAAATCCGTCCGTTTTCGTCATTTCTTATCGAATCGACTTAAAGCCAGATCGTCACATTGGCCGCTTTTCTCTCTGAGACGGTTACATTTATTGTCTGCAAAGCTATGTCGCGTGCTGCGGTATGCGGAGACACTAAAAGCACCATAGTAGAACACAGAAGAAGCTTCGAAGTTCAAGCAATAGCCAGTAAGTAGTTGTACAATTCCAATTTTAGTTGTCGATTATTCACTTTTTAGCCGGATTTGGTGGCTTGGACATGACCTAGGACCTTAAGATTTTGCATGAAAGGAGGACTAGCAGTCGCGTTGCACGGGAGAATGTAAAAGTGTTCATATGTAGTAAAAACCTGAAAAATCCGTCTGTTTTCGTCATTTGTTATCATATCGACTTAGAGCCAGATCGTCACATTGGCCGCTCTTCTCTCTGAAACGGTTACATTTATCGCCTGCAAAGCTATGTCGCGTGCTGCGGTATGCGGAGACACTAAAAGCACCATAGTATAAAGCAGAAGAAGCTTCTAAGTTGTAGCAATAGCCAGTAAGAAGTAGTACAATTCAAGTTTCAGTTGTCGATTATTCACTTTTTAGCCGGCTTTGGTGGCTTGGACATGACCTAGGACCTTAAGATTTTGCATGAAAGGAGGACTAGCAGCCGCGTTGCACGGGAGAATGTGAAAAGTGTTCATATGTAGTAAAAACCTAGGAATACCGTCTGTTTTCGTCATCTGTTATCGAATCGACTTAAAGCCAGATCGTCACATTGGCCGCTTTTCTCTCTGAGACGGTTACATTTATTGTCTGCAGAGCTATGTCGCGTGCTGCGGTATGCGGACACACTAAAAGAACCATAGTAGAACACAGAAGAAGCTTCTAAGTTGAAGCAATAACCAGTAAGAAGTAGAATAAGTAAAATTTTAGTTGTCGATTATTCACTTTTTAGCCGGCTTTGGTGGCTTGGACATGACCTAGGACCTTACGATTTTGCATGAGAGGAGATAAGGCAGCCGCGTTGCACGGGAGAATGTGAAAAGTGTTCATATGTAGTAAAAACCTGAGAAATCCGTCCGTTTTCGTCATTTGTTATAGAATCGACTTAAAGCCAGATCATCACATTGGCCGATTTTCTCTCTGAGGCGGTTACATTTATCGTCTGCAAAGCTATGTCGCGTGCTGCGGTATGCGGAGACACTAAAAGCACCATAGTAGAAAGCAGAAGAAGCTTCTAAGTTGAAGCAATACCCAGTAAGAAGTAGTACAATTCAAGTTTTAGTTGTCGATTATTCACTTTTTAGCCGGCTTTGGTGGCTTGGACATGACCTAGGACCTTACGATTTTGCATGAAAGGAGATATAGCAGCCGCGTTGCACGGGAGAATGCGAAAAGTGTCCATATGTAGTAAAAACCTGAGAAATCCGTCCGTTTTCCTCATTTGTTATCGAATCGACTTAAAGCCAGATCGTCACATTGGCCGCTTTTCTCTCTCAGACGGTTACATTTATCGTGTGCAAAGCTATATCGCGTGCTGCGGTATGCGGAGACACTAAAAGCACCATAGTAGAACACAGAAGAAGCTTCTAAGTTGAAGCAATAGCCATTAAGAAGTAGTACAATTCAAATTTTAGTTGTCGATTATTCACTTTTTAGCCGGCTTTGGTGGCTTGGACATGACCTAGGACCTTACGATTTCGCATGAAAGGAGGACTGGCAGCCGTGTTGCACGGGAGAATGTGAAAAGTGTTCATAAGTAGTAAAAACCTGAGAAATCCGTCTGTTTTCGTCATTTGTTATCGAATCGACTTAAAGCCAGATCGCTACATTGGCCGATTTTCTCTCTGAGACGGTTACATTTATCGGCTGCAAAGCTATGTCGCGTGCTGCGGTATGCAGAGACACTAAAAGCACCATAGTAGAACACAGAAGAAGCTTCTAAGTTGAAGCAATAGCCAGTAAGAAGTAGTACAATTAAAGTTTTAGTTGTCGATTATTCACTTTTTAGCCGGCTTTGGTGGCTTGGACATGACCTAGGACCTTAAGATTTTGCATGAAAGGAGGACTAGCAGCCGTGTTGCACGGGAGAATGTGAAAAGTGTTCATATGTAGTAAAAACCTGAGAAATCCGTCCGTTTTCGTCATTTGTTATCGAATCGACTTAAAGGCAGATCATCACATTGGCCGCTTTTCTCTCTGAGACGGTTACATTTATCGTCTGCAAAGCTATGTCGCGTGCTGCGGTATGCGGAGACACTAAATGTACCATAGTAGAACACAGAAGAAGCTTCGAAGTTGAAGCAATAGCCAGTAAGATGTAGTACAATTCAAGTTTTAGTTGTCGATTATTCACTTTTTAGCCGGCTTTGGTGGCTTGGACATGACCTAGGACCTTACGATTTTGCATGAAAGGAGATATAGCAGCCGCGTTGCACGGGAGAATGCGAAAAGTGTTCATATGTAGTAAAAACCTGAGAAATCCGTCCGTTTTCCTCATTTGTTATCGAATCGACTTAAAGCCAGATCGTCACATTGGCCACTTTTCTCTCTGAGACGGTTACATTTATCGTCTGCAAAGCTATGTCGCGTGCTGCGGTATGCGGAGACACTAAAAGCACCATAGTAGAACACAGAAGAAGCTTCTAAGTTGAAGCAATAGCCAGTAAGATGTAGTACAATTCAAGTTTTAGTTGTCGATTATTCACTTTTTAGACGGCTTTGGTCGCTTGGACATGACCTAGGACCTTACGATTTTGCATGAAATAGGTCTAGCACCCGCGTTGCACGGGAGAATGTAAAATGTGTTCATATGTAGTAAAAACCTGAGAAATCCGTCTGTTTTCGTCATTTGTTATCATATCGACTTAGAGCCAGATCGTCACATTGGCCGCTCTTCTCTCTGAAACGGTTACATTTATCGTCTGCAAAGCTATGTCGCGTGCTGCGGTATGCGCAGACACTAAAAGCACCATAGTAGAACACAGAAGAAGCTTCTAAGTTGAAGCAATAGCCAGTAAGAAGTAGTACAATTCAAGTTTTAGTTGTCGATTATACACTTTTTAGCCGGCTTTGGTGTCTTGGACTTGACCTAGGACCTTAAGATTTGGCATGAATGGAGGACTAGCAGCCGCGTTCATATGTAGTAAAAACCTGAGAAATCCGTCCGTTTTCGTCATTCGTTATCGAATCGACCTAAAGCCAGATCGTCACATTGGCCGCTTTTCTCTCTGAGACGGTTACATTTATCGTCTGCAAAGCTATGTCGCGTGCTGCGGTATGCGGATACACTATAAGCACCATAGTAGAACACAGAAGAAGCTTCTAAGTTGAAGCAATAGCCAGTAAGAAGTAGTACAATTCAAGTTTTAGTTGTCGATTATTCACTTTTTAGCCGGATTTGGTGGCTTGGACATGACCTAGGACCTTAAGATTTTGCATGAAAGGAGGACTAGCAGTCGCGTTGCACGGGAGAATGTAAAAGTGTTCATATGTAGTAAAAACCTGAAAAATCCGTCTGTTTTCGTCATTTGTTATCATATCGACTTAGAGCCAGATCGTCACATTGGCCGCTCTTCTCTCTGAAACGGTTACATTTATCGTCTGCAAAGCTATGTAGCGTGCTGCGGTATGCGGAGACACTAAAATCACCATAGTAGAAAGCAGAAGAAGCTTCTAAGTTGAAGCAATAGCCAGTAAGAAGTAGTACAATTCAAGTTTTAGTTGTCGATTATTCACTTTTTAGCCGGCTTTGGTGGCTTGGACATGACCTAGGATCTTAAGATTTTGCATGAAAGGAGGACTAGCAGCCGCGTTGCACGGGAGAATGTGAAAAGTCTTCGTATGTAGTAAAAACCTGAGAAATCCGTCCGTTTTCGTCATTTGTTATCGAATTGACTTAAAGCCAGATCGTCATATTGGCCACTTTTCTCTCTGAGACGGTTACATTTATCGTCTGCAAAGCTATGTCGCGTGCTGCGGTATGCGGAGACACTAAAAGCACCATAGTAGAACACAGAAGAAGCTTCGAAGTTGAAGCAATAGCCAGTAAGAAGTAGTACAATTCAAGTTTTAGTTTTCGATTATTCACTTTTTAGCCGGCTTTGGTGGCTTGGACATGACTTAGGACCTTACGATTTTGCATGAAAGGAGATATAGCAGCCGCGTTGCACGGGAGAATGCAAAGAGTGTTCATATGTAGTAAAAACCTGAGAAATCCGTCCGTTTTCGTCATTTGTAATCGAATCGACTTAAAGCCAGATCGTCACATGGGCCGCTCTTCTCTCTGAGACGGTTACATTTATCGTCTGCAAAGCTATGTCGCGTGCTGCGGTATGCGGAGACACTAAAAGCACCATAGTAGAACACAGAAGAAGCTTCGAAGTTCAAGCAATAGCCAGTAAGTAGTAGAACAATTCAAATTTTAGTTGTCGATTATTCACTTTTTAGCCGGCTTTGGTGGCTTAGACATAACCTAGGACCTTACGATTTTGCATGAAAGGAGATATAGCAGCCGCGTTGCACGGGAGAATGCGAAAAGTGTTCATATGTAGTAAAAACCTGAGAAATCCGTCCGTTTTCGTCATTTGTTATCGAATCGACTTAAAGCCAGATCGTCACATTGGCCGCTTTACTCTCTGAGACGGTTACATTTATTGTCTGCAAAGCAATGTCGCGTGCTGCGGTATGCGGACACACTAAAAGAACCATAGTAGAACACAGAAGAAGCTTCTAAGTTGAAGCAATAGCCAGTAAGAAGTAGAATAAGTCAAATTTTAGTTGTCGATTATTCACTTTTTAGCCGGCTTTGGTGGCTTGGACATGACCTAGGACCTTACGATTTTGCATGAGAGGAGATAAGGCAGCCGCGTTGCACGGGAGAATGTGAAAAGTGTTCATATGTAGTAAAAACCTGAGAAATCCGTCCGTTTTCGTCATTTGTTATAGAATCGACTTAAAGCCAGATCATCACATTGGCCGCTTTTCTCTCTGAGGCGGTTACATTTATCGTCTGCAAAGCTATGTCGCGTGCTGCGGTATGCGGAGACACTAAAAGCACCATAGTAGAAAACAGAAGAAGCTTCTAAGTTGAAGCAATAGCCAGTAAGAAGTAGTACAATTCAAGTTTTAGTTGTCGATTATTCACTTTTTAGCCGGCTTTGGTGGCTTGGACATGACCTAGGATCTTAAGATTTTGCATGAAAGGAGGACTAGCAGCCGCGTTGCACGGGAGAATGTGAAAAGTGTTCATATGTAGTAAAAACCTGTGAAATCCGTCCGTTTTCGTCATTTGTTATAGAATCGACTTAAAACCAGATCATCACATTGGCCGCTTTTCTCTCTGAGGCGGTTACATTTATCGTCTGCAAAGCTATGTCGCGTGATGAGGTATGCGGAGACACTAAAAGCACCATAGTAGAACACAGAAGAAGCTTCGAAGTTGAAGCAATAGCCAGTAAGAAGTAGTACAATTCAAATTTTAGTTGTCGATTATTCACTTTTTAGCCGGCTTTGGTGGCTTGGACATGACCTAGGACCTTACGATTTCGCATGAAAGGAGGACTGGCAGCCGTGTTGCACGGGAGAATGTAAAAAGTGTTCATATGTAGTAAAAACCTGAGAAATCCGTCTGTTTTCGTCATTTGTTATCGAATCGACTTAAAGCCAGATCGTCACATTGGCCGATTTTCTCTCTGAGACGGTTACATTTATCGGCTGCAAAGCTATGTCGCGTGCTGCGGTATGCAGAGACACTAAAAGCACCATAGTAGAACACAGAAGAAGCTTCTAAGTTGAAGCAATAGCCAGTAAGAAGTAGTACAATTCAAGTTTTAGTTGTCGATTATTCACTTTTTAGCCGGCTTTGGTGGCTTGGACATGACCTAGGATCTTAAGATTTTGCATGAAAGGAGGACTAGCAGGCGCGTTGCACGGGAGAATGTGAAAAGTGTTCATATGTAGTAAAAACCTGAGAAATCCGTTCGTTTTCGTCATCTGTTATCATATCGACTTAGAGCAATGTCGTCACATTGGCCGCTCTTCTCTCTGAAACGGTTACATTTATCGCCTGCAAAGCTATGTCGCGTGCTGCGGTATGCGGGGACACTAAAAGCACCATAGTAGAAAACAGAAGAAGCTTCTAAGTTGAAGCAATATCCAGTAAGAAGTAGTACAATTCAAGTTTTAGTTGTCGATTATTCACTTTTTAGCCGGCTTTGGTGGCTTGGACATGACCTAGGACCTTACGATTTTGCATGAAAGGAGATATAGCAGCCGCGTTGCACGGGAGAATGCGAAAAGTGTTCATATGTAGTAAAAACCTGGGAAATCCGTTGGTCTTCGAAATTTGTTATCGAATCGACTTTAAGCCAGATCGTCACATTGGCCACTTTTCTCTCTGAAACGGTTACATTTATCGTCTGCAAAGCTATGTCGCGTGCTGAGGTATGCGGAGACACTAAAAGCACCATAGTAGAACACAGAAGAAGCTTCGAAGTTGAAGCAATAGCCAGTCAGAAGTAGTACAATTCAAATTTTAGTTGTCGATTATTCACTTTTTAGCCGGCTTTGGTGGCTTGTAAATGACCTAGGACCTTACGATTTCGCATGAAAGGAGGACTGGCAGCCGTGTTGCACGGGAGAATGTGAAAAGTGTTCATATGTAGTAAAAACCTGAGAAATCCGTCTGTTTTCGTCATTTGTTATCGAATCGACTTAAAGCCAGATCGTCACATTGGCCGATTTTCTCTCTGAGACGGTTACATTTATCGGCTGCAAAGCTATATCGCGTGCTGCGGTATGCAGAGACACTAAAAGCACCATAGTAGAACACAGAAGAAGCTTCTAAGTTGAAGCAATAGCCAGTAAGATGTAGTACAATTAAAGTTTTAGTTGCGATTATTCACTTTTTAGCCGGCTTTGGTGGCTTGGACATGACCTAGGACCTTAAGATTTTGCATGAAAGGAGGACTTGCAGCCGAGTTGCACGGGAGAATGTGAAAAGTGTTCATATGTAGTAAAAACTTGGGAATAACGTCTGTTTTCGACATCTGTTATCGAATCGACTTAAAGCCAGATCGTCACATTGGCCGCTTTTCTCCCTGAGACGGTTACATTTATCGTCTGCAAAGCTATGTCGCGTGCTGCGGTATGCGGAGACACTAAAAGCACCATAGTAGAACACAGAAAAAGCTTCTAAGTTGAAGCAATAGCCAGTAAGAAGTAGTACAATTCAAGTTTTAGTTGTCGATTATTCACTTTTTAGCCGGCTTTGGTGGCTTGGACATGACCTAGGATCTTAAGATTTTGCATGAAAGGAGGACTAGCAGGCGCGTTGCACGGGAGAATGTGAAAAGTGTTCATATGTAGTAAAAACCTGAGAAATCCGTCCGTTTTCGTCATTTGTTATCATATCGACTTAGAGCAAGATTGTCACATTGGCCGCTCTTCTCTCTGAAACGGTTACATTTATCGCCTGCAAAGCTATGTCGCGTGCTGCGGTATGCGGAGACACTAAAAGCACCATAGTAGAACACAGAAGAAGCTTCTAAGTTGAAGCAATAGCCAGTAAGAAGTAGTACAATTCAAGTTTTAGTTGTCGATTATTCACTTTTTAGCCGGCTTTGGTGGCTTGGACATGACCTAGGATCTTAAGATTTTGCATGAAAGGAGGACTAGCAGCCGCGTTGCACGGGAGAATGTGAAAAGTGTTCATATGTAGTAAAAATCTGTGAAATCCGTCCGTTTTCGTCATTTGTTATATTATCGACTTAAAGCCAGATCATCACATTGGCCGCTTTTCTCTCTGAGGCGGTTACATTTATCGTCTGCAAAGCTATGTCGCGTGCTGCGGTATGCGGAGATTCTAAAAGCACCATAGTAGAAAGCAGAAGAAGCTTCTAAGTTGAAGCAATATCCAGTAAGAAGTAGTACAATTCAAGTTTTAGTTGTCGATTATTCACTTTTTAGCCGGCTTTGGTGGCTTGGACATGACCTAGGACCTTACGATTTTGCATGAAAGGAGATATAGCAGCCGCGTTGCACGGGAGAATGCGAAAAGTGTTCATATGTAGTAAAAACCTGAGAAATCCGTTCGTCTTCGAAATTTGTTATCGAATCGACTTTAAGCCAGATCGTGACATTGGCCACTTTTCTCTCTGAAACGGTTACATTTATCGTGTGCAAAGCTATGTCGTGTGCTGCGGTATGCGGAGACACTAAAAGCACCATAGTAGAACACAGAAGAAGCTTCTAAGTTGAAGCAATAGCCAGTAAGAAGTAGTACAATTCAAATTTTAGTTGTCGATTATTCACTTTTTAGCCGGCTTTGGTGGCTTGGACATGACCTAGGACCTTACGATTTCGCATGAAAGGAGGACTGGCAGCCGTGTTGCACGGGAGAATGTGAAAAGTGTTCATATGTAGTAAAAACCTGAGAAATCCGTCTGTTTTCGTCATTTGTTATCGAATCAACTTAAAGCCAGATCGTCACATTGGCCGATTTTCTCTCTGAGACGGTTACATTTATCGGCTGCAAAGCTATGTCGCGTGCTGCGGTATGCAGAGACACTAAAAGCACCATAGTAGAACACAGAAGAAGCTTCTAAGTTGAAGCAATAGCCAGTAAGAAGTAGTACAATTGAAGTTTTAGTTGTCGATTATTCACTTTTTAGACGGCTTTGGTGGCTTGGACATGACCTAGGACCTTAAGATTTTGCATGAAAGGAGGACTAGCAGCCGCGTTGCACGGGAGAATGTGAAAAGTGTTCATATGTAGTAAAAACTTGGGAATACCGTCTGTTTTCGTCATTTGTTATTGAATCGACTTAAAGCCAGATCGTCACATTGGCCGCTTTTCTCTCTGAGACGGTTACATTTATTGTCTGCAAAGCTATGACGCGTGCTGCGGTATGCGGACACACTAAAAGCACCATAGTAGAACACAGAAGAAGCTTCTAAGTTGAAGCAATAGCCAGTAAGAAGTAGAATAAGTCAAATTTTAGTTGTCGATTATTCACTTTTTAGCCGGCTTTGGAGGCTTGGACATGACCTAGGACCTTACGATTTTGCATGAAAGGTGATATAGCATCCGCGTTGCACGGGAGAATGCGAAAAGTGTTCATATGTCGTAAAAACCTGAGAAATCCGTCCGTTTTCGTCATTTGTTATCGAATCGACTTAAAGCCAGATCATCACATTGGCCGCTTTTCTCTCTGAGGCGGTTACATTTATCGTCTGCAAAGCTATGTCGCGTGCTGCGGTATGCGGAGATTCTAAAAGCACCATAGTAGAAAGCAGAAGAAGCTTCTAAGTTGAAGCAATAGATAGTAAGAAGTAGTACAATTCAAGTTTTAGTTTTCGATTATTCACTTTTTAGCCGGCTTTGGTGGCTTGGACATGACCTAGGACCTTACGATTTTGCATGAAAGGAGATATAGCAGCCGCGTTGCACGGGAGAATGCGAAAAGTGTTCATATGTAGTAAAAACCTGAGAAATCCGTTCGTCTTCGAAATTTGTTATCGAATCGACTTTAAGCCAGATCGTCACATTGGCCACTTTTCTCTCTGAAACGGTTACATTTTTCGTCTGCAAAGCTATGTCGTGTCCTGCGGTATGCGGAGACACTAAAAGCACCATAGTAGAACACAGAAGAAGCTTCTAAGTTGAAGCAATAGCCAGTAAGAAGTAGTACAATTCAAGTTTTAGTTGTCGATTATTCACTTTTTAGCCGGCTTTGGTGGCTTGGACATGACCTAGGATCTTAAGATTTTGCATGAAAGGAGGACTAGCAGCCGCGTTGCACGGGAGAATGTGAAAAGTGTTCATATGTAGTAAAAATCTGTGAAATCCGTCCGTTTTCGTCATTTGTTATATTATCGACTTAAAGCCAGATCATCACATTGGCCGCTTTTCTCTCTGAGGCGGTTACATTTATCGTCTGCAAAGCTATGTCGCGTGCTGCGGTATGCGGAGATTCTAAAAGCACCATAGTAGAAAGCAGAAGAAGCTTCTAAGTTGAAGCAATATCCAGTAAGAAGTAGTACAATTCAAGTTTTAGTTGTCGATTATTCACTTTTTAGCCGGCTTTGGTGGCTTGGACATGACCTAGGACCTTACGATTTAGCATGAAAGGAGATATAGCAGCCGCGTTGCACGGGAGAATGCGAAAAGTGTTCATATGTAGTAAAAACCTGAGAAATCCGTTCGTCTTCGAAATTTGTTATCGAATCGACTTTAAGCCAGATCGTGACATTGGCCACTTTTCTCTCTGAAACGGTTACATTTATCGTGTGCAAAGCTATGTCGTGTGCTGCGGTATGCGGAGACACTAAAAGCACCATAGTAGAACACAGAAGAAGCTTCTAAGTTGAAGCAATAGCCACTAAGAAGTAGTACAATTCAAATTTTAGTTGTCGATTATTCACTTTTTAGCCGGCTTTGGTGGCTTGGACATGACCTAGGACCTTACGATTTCGCATGAAAGGAGGACTGGCAGCCGTGTTGCACGGGAGAATGTGAAAAGTGTTCATATGTAGTAAAAACCTGAGAAATCCGTCTGTTTTCGTCATTTGTTATCGAATCAACTTAAAGCCAGATCGTCACATTGGCCGATTTTCTCTCTGAGACGGTTACATTTATCGGCTGCAAAGCTATGTCGCGTGCTGCGGTATGCAGAGACACTAAAAGCACCATAGTAGAACACAGAAGAAGCTTCTAAGTTGAAGCAATAGCCAGTAAGAAGTAGTACAATTGAAGTTTTAGTTGTCGATTATTCACTTTTTAGACGGCTTTGGTGGCTTGGACATGACCTAGGACCTTAAGATTTTGCATGAAAGGAGGACTAGCAGCCGCGTTGCACGGGAGAATGTGAAAAGTGTTCATATGTAGTAAAAACTTGGGAATACCGTCTGTTTTCGTCATTTGTTATTGAATCGACTTAAAGCCAGATCGTCACATTGGCCGCTTTTCTCTCTGAGACGGTTACATTTATTGTCTGCAAAGCTATGACGCGTGCTGCGGTATGCGGACACACTAAAAGCACCATAGTAGAACACAGAAGAAGCTTCTAAGTTGAAGCAATAGCCAGTAAGAAGTAGAATAAGTCAAATTTTAGTTGTCGATTATTCACTTTTTAGCCGGCTTTGGAGGCTTGGACATGACCTAGGACCTTACGATTTTGCATGAAAGGTGATATAGCATCCGCGTTGCACGGGAGAATGCGAAAAGTGTTCATATGTCGTAAAAACCTGAGAAATCCGTCCGTTTTCGTCATTTGTTATCGAATCGACTTAAAGCCAGATCATCACATTGGCCGCTTTTCTCTCTGAGGCGGTTACATTTATCGTCTGCAAAGCTATGTCGCGTGCTGCGGTATGCGGAGATTCTAAAAGCACCATAGTAGAAAGCAGAAGAAGCTTCTAAGTTGAAGCAATAGATAGTAAGAAGTAGTACAATTCAAGTTTTAGTTTTCGATTATTCACTTTTTAGCCGGCTTTGGTGGCTTGGACATGACCTAGGACCTTACGATTTTGCATGAAAGGAGATATAGCAGCCGCGTTGCACGGGAGAATGCGAAAAGTGTTCATATGTAGTAAAAACCTGAGAAATCCGTTCGTCTTCGAAATTTGTTATCGAATCGACTTTAAGCCAGATCGTCACATTGGCCACTTTTCTCTCTGAAACGGTTACATTTTTCGTCTGCAAAGCTATGTCGTGTCCTGCGGTATGCGGAGACACTAAAAGCACCATAGTAGAACACAGAAGAAGCTTCTAAGTTGAAGCAATAGCCAGTAAGAAGTAGAATAAGTCAAATTTTAGTTGTCGATTATTCACTTTTTAGCCGGCTTTGGTGGCTTGGACATGACCTAGGATCTTCAGATTTTGCATGAAAGGAGGACTAGCAGGCGCGTTGCACGGGAGAATGTGAAAAGTGTTCATATGTAGTAAAAACCTTAGAAATCCGTCCGTTTTCGTCATTTGTTATCGAATCGACTTAAAGCCAGATCGTCACATTGGCCGCTCTTCTCTCTGAAACGGTTACATTTATCGCCTGCAAAGCTATGTCGCGTGCTGCGGTATGCGGAGACACTAAAAGCACCATAGTAGAACACAGAAGAAGCTTCTAAGTTGAAGCAATAGCCAGTAAGAAGTAGTACAATTCAAGTTTTAGTTGTCGATTATTCACTTTTTAGCCGGCTTTGGTGGCTTGGACATGACCTAGGATCTTAAGATTTTGCATGAAAGGAGGACTAGCAGGCGCGTTGCACGGGAGAAAGTGAAAAGTGTTCATATGTAGTAAAAACCTGAGAAATCCGTCCGTTTTCGTCATTTGTTATAGAATCGACTTAAAGCCAAATCGTCACATTGGCCGCTTTTCTCTCTGAGACGGTTACATTTATCGTCTGCAAAGCTATGTCGCGTGCTGCGGTATGCGGAGACACTAAAAGCACCATAGTAGAACACAGAAGAAGCTTCTAAGTTGAAGCAATAGCCAGTAAGAAGTAGTACAATTCAAGTTTTAGTTGTCGATATTTCACTTTTTAGCCGGCTTTGGTGGCTTGGACATGACTTAGGACCTTACGATTTTGCATGAAAGGAGATATAGCAGCCGCGTTGCACGGGAGAATGCAAAGAGTGTTCATATGTAGTAAAAACCTGAGAAATCCGTCCGTTTTTGTCATTTGTAATCGAATCGACTTAAAGCCAGATCGTCACATTGGCCGCTTTTCTCTCTGAGACGGTTACATTTATCGTCTGCAAAGCTATGTCGCGTGCTGCGGTATGCGGAGACACTAAAAGCACCATAGTAGAACACAGAAGAAGCCTCGAAGTTCAAGCAATAGACAGTAAGTAGTAGTACAATTCAAATTTTAGTTGTCGATTACTCACTTTTTAGCCGGCTTTGGTGGCTTGGACATAACCTAGGACCTTACGATTTTGCATGAAAGGAGATATAGCAGCCGCGTTGCACGGGAGAATGCGAAAAGTGTTCATATGTAGTAAAAACCTGAGAAATCCGTCTGTTTTCGTCATTTGTTATCGAATCAACTTAAAGCCAGATCGTCACATTGGCCGATTTTCTCTCTGAGACGGTTACATTTATCGGCTGCAAAGCTATGTCGCGTGCTGCGGTATGCAGAGACACTAAAAGCACCATAGTAGAACACAGAAGAAGCTTCTAAGTTGAAGCAATAGCCAGTAAGAAGTAGTACAATTGAAGTTTTAGTTGTCGATTATTCACTTTTTAGCCGGCTTTGGTGGCTTGGACATGACCTAGGACCTTACGATTTTGCATGAAAGGAGATATAGCAGCCGCGTTGCACGGGAGAATGCGAAAAGTGTTCATATGTAGTAAAAACCTGAGAAATCCGTTCGTCTTCGAAATTTGTTATCGAATCGACTTTAAGCCAGATCGTGACATTGGCCACTTTTCTCTCTGAAACGGTTACATTTATCGTGTGCAAAGCTATGTCGTGTGCTGCGGTATGCGGAGACACTAAAAGCACCATAGTAGAACACAGAAGAAGCTTCTAAGTTGAAGCAATAGCCAGTAAGAAGTAGTACAATTCAAATTTTAGTTGTCGATTATTCACTTTTTAGCCGGCTTTGGTGGCTTGGACATGACCTAGGACCTTACGATTTCGCATGAAAGGAGGACTGGCAGCCGTGTTGCACGGGAGAATGTGAAAAGTGTTCATATGTAGTAAAAACCTGAGAAATCCGTCTGTTTTCGTCATTTGTTATCGAATCAACTTAAAGCCAGATCGTCACATTGGCCGATTTTCTCTCTGAGACGGTTACATTTATCGGCTGCAAAGCTATGTCGCGTGCTGCGGTATGCAGAGACACTAAAAGCACCATAGTAGAACACAGAAGAAGCTTCTAAGTTGAAGCAATAGCCAGTAAGAAGTAGTACAATTGAAGTTTTAGTTGTCGATTATTCACTTTTTAGACGGCTTTGGTGGCTTGGACATGACCTAGGACCTTAAGATTTTGCATGAAAGGAGGACTAGCAGCCGCGTTGCACGGGAGAATGTGAAAAGTGTTCATATGTAGTAAAAACTTGGGAATACCGTCTGTTTTCGTCATTTGTTATTGAATCGACTTAAAGCCAGATCGTCACATTGGCCGCTTTTCTCTCTGAGACGGTTACATTTATTGTCTGCAAAGCTATGACGCGTGCTGCGGTATGCGGACACACTAAAAGCACCATAGTAGAACACAGAAGAAGCTTCTAAGTTGAAGCAATAGCCAGTAAGAAGTAGAATATGTCAAATTTTAGTTGTCGATTATTCACTTTTTAGCCGGCTTTGGAGGCTTGGACATTACCTAGGACCTTACGATTTTGCATGAAAGGTGATATAGCATCCGCGTTGCACGGGAGAATGCGAAAAGTGTTCATATGTCGTAAAAACCTGAGAAATCCGTCCGTTTTCGTCATTTGTTATCGAATCGACTTAAAGCCAGATCATCACATTGGCCGCTTTTCTCTCTGAGGCGGTTACATTTATCGTCTGCAAAGCTATGTCGCGTGCTGCGGTATGCGGAGATTCTAAAAGCACCATAGTAGAAAGCAGAAGAAGCTTCTAAGTTGAAGCAATAGATAGTAAGAAGTAGTACAATTCAAGTTTTAGTTTTCGATTATTCACTTTTTAGCCGGCTTTGGTGGCTTGGACATGACCTAGGACCTTACGATTTTGCATGAAAGGAGATATAGCAGCCGCGTTGCACGGGAGAATGCGAAAAGTGTTCATATGTAGTAAAAACCTGAGAAATCCGTTCGTCTTCGAAATTTGTTATCGAATCGACTTTAAGCCAGATCGTCACATTGGCCACTTTTCTCTCTGAAACGGTTACATTTATCGTCTGCAAAGCTATGTCGTGTGCTGCGGTATGCGGAGACACTAAAAGCACCATAGTAGAACACAGAAGAAGCTTCTAAGTTGAAGCAATAGCCAGTAAGAAGTAGAATAAGTCAAATTTAAGTTGTCGATTATTCACTTTTTAGCCGGCTTTGGTGGCTTGGACATGACCTAGGATCTTCAGATTTTGCATGAAAGGAGGACTAGCAGGCGCGTTGCACGGGAGAATGTGAAAAGTGTTCATATGTAGTAAAAACCTTAGAAATCCGTCCGTTTTCGTCATTTGTTATAGAATCGACTTAAAGCCAAATCGTCACATTGGCCGCTTTTCTCTCTGAGACGGTTACATTTATCGTCTGCAAAGCTATGTCGCGTGCTGCGGTATGCGGAGACACTAAAAGCACCATATTAGAACACAGAAGAAGCTTCTAAGTTGAAGCAATAGCCAGTAAGAAGTAGTACAATTGAAGTTTTAGTTGTCGATTATTCACTTTTTAGCCGGCTTTGGTGGCTTGGACATGACCTAGGACCTTAAGATTTTGCATGAAAGGAGGACTAGCAGCCGCGTTGCACGGGAGAATGTGAAAAGTGTTCATATGTAGTAAAAACTTGGGAATACCGTCTGTTTTCGTCATTTGTTATTGAATCGACTTAAAGCCAGATCGTCACATTGGCCGCTTTTCTCTCTGAGACGGTTACATTTATTGTCTGCAAAGCTATGACGCGTGCTGCGGTATGCGGACACACTAAAAGCTCCATTGTAGAACACAGAAGAAGCTTCGAAGTTGAAGCAATAGCCAGTAAGAAGTAGAATAAGTCAAATTTTAGTTGTCGATTATTCACTTTCTAGCCGGCTTTGGTGGCTTGGACATGACCTAGGACCTTACGATTTTGCATGAAAGGTGATATAGCATCCGCGTTGCACGGGAGAATGCGAAAAGTGTTCATATGTCGTAAAAACCTGAGAAATCCGTCCGTTTTCGTCATTTGTTATCGAATCGACTTAAAGCCAGATCGTCACATTGGCCGATTTTCTCTCTGAGACGGTTACATTTATCGTCTGCAAAGCTATGTCGCGTGCTGCGGTATGCGGAGACACTAAAAGCACCATAGTAGAACACAGAAGAAGCTTCTAAGTTGAAGCAATAGCCAGTAAGAAGTAGTACAATTCAAGTTTTAGTTGTCGATTATTCACTTTTTAGCCGGCTTTGGTGGCTTGGACATGACCTAGGACCTTAAGATTTTGCTTGAAAGGAGGACTAGCAGCCGCTTTGCACGGGAGAATATGAAAAGTGTTCATATGTAGTAAAAACCTGAGAAATCCGTCTGTTTTCGTCATTTGTTATCGAATCGACTTAAAGCCAGATCGTCACATTGGCCGCTTTTCTCTCTGAGGCGGTTACATTTATCGTCTGCAAAGCTATGTCGCGTGCTGCGGTATGCGGAGATTCTAAAAGCACCATAGTAGAAAGCAGAAGAAGCTTTTAAGTTGAAGCAATAGATAGTAAGAAGTAGTACAATTCAAGTTTTAGTTGTCGATTATTCACTTTTTAGCCGGCTTTGGTGGCTTGGACATGACCTAGGACCTTACGATTTTGCATGAAAGGAGATATAGCAGCCGCGTTGCACGGGAGAATGCGAAAAGTGTTCATATGTAGTAAAAACCTGAGAAATCCGTTCGTCTTCGAAATTTGTTATCGAATCGACTTTAAGCCAGATCGTCACATTGGCCACTTTTCTCTCTGAAACGGTTACATTTATCGTCTGCAAAGCTATGTCGTGTGCTGCGGTATGCGGAGACACTAAAAGCACCATAGTAGAACACAGAAGAAGCTTCTAAGTTGAAGCAATAGCCAGTAAGAAGTAGAATAAGTCAAATTTTAGTTGTCGATTATTCACTTTTTAGCCGGCTTTGGTGGCTTGGACATGACCTAGGATCTTCAGATTTTGCATGAAAGGAGGACTAGCAGGCGCGTTGCACGGGAGAATGTGAAAAGTGTTCATATGTAGTAAAATCTTAGAAATCCGTCCGTTTTCGTCATTTGTTATCGAATCGACTTAAAGCCAGATCGTCACATTGGCCGCTCTTCTCTCTGAAACGGTTACATTTATCGCCTGCAAAGCTATGTCGCGTGCTGCGGTATGCGGAGACACTAAAAGCACCATAGTAGAACACAGAAGAAGCTTCTAAGTTGAAGCAATAGCCAGTAAGAAGTAGTACAATTCAAGTTTTAGTTGTCGATTATTCACTTTTTAGCCGGCTTTGGTGGCTTGGACATGACCTAGGATCTTAAGATTTTGCATGAAAGGAGGACTAGCAGCCGCGTTGCACGGGAGAAAGTGAAAAGTGTTCATATGTAGTAAAAACCTGAGAAATCCGTCCGTTTTCGTCATTTGTTATAGAATCGACTTAAAGCCAAATCGTCACATTGGCCGCTTTTCTCTCTGAGACGGTTACATTTATCGTCTGAAAAGCTATGTCGCGTGCTGCGGTATGCGGATACACTAAAAGCACCATAGTAGAACACAGAAGAAGCTTCTAAGTTGAAGCAATAGCCAGTAAGAAGTAGTACAATTCAAGTTTTAGTTGTCGATTATTCACTTTTTAGCCGGCTTTGGTGGCTTGGACATGACCTAGGACCTTACGATTTTGCATGAAAGGAGATATAGCAGCCGCGTTGCACGGGAGAATGCGAAAAGTGTTCATATGTAGTAAAAACCTGAGAAATCCGTTCGTCTTCGATATTTGTTATCGAATCGACTTTAAGCCAGATCGTCACATTGGCCACTTTTCTCTCTGAAACGGTTACATTTATCGTCTGCAAAGCTATGTCGCGTGCTGCGGTATGCGGAGACACTAAAAGCACCATAGTAGAACACAGAAGAAGCTTCTAAGTTGAAGCAATAGCCAGTCAGAAGTAGTACAATTCAAATTTTAGTTGTCGATTATTCACTTTTTAGCCGGCTTTGGTGGCTTGGACATGACCTAGGACCTTACGATTTCGCATGAAAGGTGGACTGGCAGCCGTGTTGCACGGGAGAATGTGAAAAGTGTTCATATGTAGTAAAAACCTGAGAAATCCGTCTGTTTTCGTCATTTGTTATCGAATCGACTTAAAGCCAGATCGTCACATTGGCCGATTTTCTCTCTGAAACGGTTACATTTATCGGCTGCAAAGCTATGTCGCGTGCTGCGGTATGCAGAGACACTAAAAGCACCATAGTAGAACACAGAAGAAGCTTCTAAGTTGAAGCGATAGCCAGTAAGAAGTAGTACAATTAAAGTTTTAGTTGTCGATTATTCACTTTTTAGCCGGCTTTGGTGGCTTGGACATGACCTAGGACCTTAAGATTTTGCATGAAAGGAGGACTAGCAGCCGCGTTGCACGGGAGAATGTGAAAAGTGTTCATATGTAGTAAAAACCTGGGAATACCGTCTTTTTTCGTCATTTGTTATCATATCGACTTAGAGCAAGATCGTCACATTGGCCGCTCTTCTCTCTGAAACGGTTACATTTATCGCCTGCAAAGCTATGTCGCGTGCTGCGGTATGCGGAGACACTAAAAGCACCATAGTAGAAAACAGAAGAAGCTTCTAAGTTGAAGCAATAGCCAGTAAGAAGTAGTACAATTCAAGTTTTAGTTGTCGATTATTCACTTTTTAGCCGGCTTTGGTGGCTTGGACATGACCTAGGATCTTAAGATTTTGCATGAAAGGAGGACTAGCAGCCGCGTTGCACAGGAGAATGTGAAAAGTGTTCATATGTAGTAAAAACCTGTGAAATCCGTCCGTTTTCGTTATTTGTTATAGAATCGACTTAAAGCCAGATCATCACATTGGCCGCTTTTCTCTCTGAGGCGGTTACATTTATCGTCTGCAAAGCTACGTCGCGTGCTGCGGTATGCGGAGACACTAAAAGCACCATAGTAGAAAGCAGAAGAAGATTCTAAGTTGAAGCAATAGCCAGTAAGAAGTAGTACAATTCAAGTTTTAGTT
The DNA here is from genome assembly GCF_023897955.1 of Schistocerca gregaria. Lineage (NCBI taxonomy): Eukaryota > Metazoa > Arthropoda > Insecta > Orthoptera > Acrididae > Schistocerca > Schistocerca gregaria. The sequence continues at coordinate 2,341,528 of NW_026061801.1, read as the reverse complement.
GTCGATTATTCACTTTTTAGCCGGCTTTGGTGGCTTGGACATGACCTAGGATCTTAAGATTTTGCATGAAAGGAGGACTAGCAGCCGCGTTGCACGGGAGAATGTGAAAAGTGTTCATATGTAGTAAAAACCTGAGAAATCCGTCCGTTTTCGTCATTTGTTATAGAATCGACCTTAAGCCAGATCGTCACATTGGCCGCTTTTCTCTCTGAGACGGTTACATTTATCGTCTGCAAAGCAATGTCGCGTGCTGCGGTATGCGGAGACACTAAAAGCACCATAGTAGAACACAGAAGAAGCTTCTAAGTTGAAGCAATAGCCAGTAAGAAGTAGTACAATTCAAGTTTTAGTTGTCGATTATTCACTTTTTAGCCGGCTTTGGTGGCTTGGACATGACCTAGGACCTTAAGATTTTCCATGAAAGGAGATATAGCAGCCGCGTTGCACGGGAGAATGTGAAAAGTGTTCATATGTAGTAAAAACCTGAGAAAACCGTTCGTCTTCGAAATTTGTTATCGAATCGACTTTAAGCCAGATCGTCACATTGGCTACTTTTCTCTCTGAAACGGTTACATTTATCGTCTGCAAAGCTATGTCGCGTGCTGCGGTATGCGGAGACACTAAAAGCACCATAGTAGAACACAGAAGAAGCTTCTAAGTTGAAGCAATAGCCAGTAAGAAGTAGTACAATTCAAGTTTTAGTTGTCGATTATTCACTTTTTTGCCGGCATTGGTGGCTTGGACATGACCTAGGACCTTACGATTTTTCATGAAAGGAGGACTAGCAGCCACGTTGCACGGGAGAATGTGAAAAGTGTTCATATGTAGTGAAAACCTGAGAAATCCGTCTGTTTAGTCATTTGTTATCGAATCGACTTAAAGCCAGATCGTCACATTGGCCGATTTTCTCTCTGAGACGGTTACATTTATCGCCTGCAAAGCTATGTCGCGTGCTGCGGTATGCAGAGACACTAAAAGCACCATAGTAGAACACAGAAGAAGATTCTAAGTTGAAGGAATAGCCAGTAAGAAGTAGTACAATTCAGATTTTTGGTGTCGATTATTCACTTCTTAGCCGGCTTTGGTGGCTTGGACATGACCTAGGACCTTACGATTTCGCATGAAAGGAGGACTGGCAGCCGTGTTGCACGGGAGAATGTGAAAAGTGTTCATATGTCGTAAAAACCTGAGAAATCCGTCTGTTTTCGTCATTTGTTATCGAATCGACTTAAAGCCAGATCGTCACATTGGCCGATTTTCTCTCTGAGACGGTTACATTTATCGGCTACAAAGCTATGTCGCGTGCTGCGGTATGCAGAGACACTAAAAGCACCATAGTAGAACACAGAAGAAGCTTCTAAGTTGAAGCAATAGCAAGTAAGAAATAGTACAATTCAAGTTTTAGTTGTCGATTATTCACTTTTTAGCCGGCTTTGGTGGCTTGGACATGACCTAGGACCTTAAGATTTTGCATGAAAGGAGGACTAGCAGTCGCGTTGCACGGGAGAATGTGAAAAGTGTTCATATGTAGTAAAAACCTGAGAAATCCGTCCGTTTTCGTCATTTGTTATAGAATCGACTTAAAGCCTGATCGTCACATTGGCCACTTTTCTCTCTGAGACGGTTACATTTATCGTCTGCAATGCTATGTCGCGTGCTGCGGTATGCGGAGACACTAAAAGCACCATAGTAGAACACAGAAGAAGTTTCTAAGTTGAAGCAATAGCCAGTAAGAAGTAGTACAATTCAAGTTTTAGTTGTCGATTATTCACTTTTTAGCCGGCTTTTTGGGCTTAGACATGACCTAGGACCTTACGATTTTGCATGAAAGGAGATATAGCAGCCGCGTTGCACGGGAGAATGTGAAAAGTGTTCATATGTAGTAAAAACCTGAGAAATCCGTCCGTTTTCGTCATTTGTTATCGAATCGACTTAAAGGCAGATCGTCACATTGGCCGCTTTTCTCTCTGAGACGGTTACATTTATCGTCTGCAAAGCTATGTCGCGTGCTGCGGTATGCGGAGACACTAAATGTACCATAGTAGAACACAGAAGAAGCTTCGAAGTTGAAGCAATAGCCAGTAAGATGTAGTACAATTCAAGTTTTAGTTGTCGATTATTCACTTTTTAGCCGGCTTTGGTGGCTTGGACATGACCTAGGACCTTACGATTTTGCATGAAAGGAGATATAGCAGCCGCGTTGCACGGGAGAATGCGAAAAGTGTTCATATGTAGTAAAAACCTGAGAAATCCGTCCGTTTTCCTCATTTGTTATCGAATCGACTTAAAGCCAGATCGTCACATTGGCCGCTTTTCTCTCTGAGACGGTTACATTTATCGTGTGCAAAGCTAGGTCGCGTGCTGCGGTATGCGGAGACACTAAAAGCACCATAGTAGAACACAGAAGAAGCTTCTAAGTTGAAGCAATAGCCAGTAAGAAGTAGTACAATTCAAGTTTTAGTTGTCGATTATGCACTTTTTAGCCGGCTTTGGTGGCTTGGACATGACCTAGGACCTTACGATTTTGCATGAAAGGACGACAAGCAGCCGCGTTGCACGGGAGAATGTGAAAAGTGTTCATATGTAGTAAAAACCTGAGAAATTTGTCCGTTTTCGTCATTTGTTATAGAATCGACTTAAAGCCTGATCGTCACGTTAGCCACTTTTCTCTCTGAGACGGTTACATTTATCGTCTGCAAAGCTATGTCGCGTGGTGCGGTATGCGGATACACTAAAAGCACCATAGTAGAACACAGAAGAAGCTTCTAAGTTGAAGCAATAGCCAGTAAGAAGTAGTACAATTCAAGTTTTAGTTGTCGATTATTCACTTTTTAGCCGGCTTTGGTGGCTTGGACATGACCTAGGACCTTACGATTTTGCATGAAAGGAGATATAGCAGCCGCGTTGCACGGGAGAATGCGAAAAGTGTTCATATGTAGTAAAAACCTGAGAAATCCGTTCGTCTTCGATATTTGTTATCGAATCGACTTTAAGCCAGATCGTCACATTGGCCACTTTTCTCTCTGAAACGGTTACATTTATCGTCTGCAAAGCTATGTCGCGTGCTGCGGTATGCGGAGACACTAAAAGCACCATAGTAGAACACAGAAGAAGCTTCTAAGTTGAAGCAATAGCCAGTAAGAAGTAGTACAATTCAAATTTTAGTTGTCGATTATTCACTTTTTAGCCGGCTTTGGTGGCTTGGACATGACCTAGGACCTTACGATTTCGCATGAAAGGAGGACTGGCAGCCGTGTTGCACGGGAGAATGTGAAAAGTGTTCATATGTAGTAAAAACCTGAGAAATCCGTCTGTTTTCGTCATTTGTTATCGAATCGACTTAAAGCCAGATCGTCACATTGGCCGATTTTCTCTCTGAGACGGTTACATTTATCGGCTGCAAAGCTATGTCGCGTGCTGCGGTATGCAGAGACACTAAAAGCACCATAGTAGAACACAGAAGAAGCTTCTAAGTTGAAGCGATAGCCAGTAAGAAGTAGTACAATTAAAGTTTTAGTTGTCGATTATTCACTTTTTAGCCGGCTTTGGTGGCTTGGACATGACCTAGGACCTTAAGATTTTGCATGAAAGGAGGACTAGCAGCCGCGTTGCACGGGAGAATGTGAAAAGTGTTCATATGTAGTAAAAACCTGGGAATACCGTCTTTTTTCGTCATTTGTTATCATATCGACTTAGAGCAAGATCGTCACATTGGCCGCTCTTCTCTCTGAAACGGTTACATTTATCGCCTGCAAAGCTATGTCGCGTGCTGCGGTATGCGGAGACACTAAAAGCACCATAGTAGAAAACAGAAGAAGCTTCTAAGTTGAAGCAATAGCCAGTAAGAAGTAGTACAATTCAAGTTTTAGTTGTCGATTATTCACTTTTTAGCCGGCTTTGGTGGCTTGGACATGACCTAGGATCTTAAGATTTTGCATGAAAGGAGGACTAGCAGCCGCGTTGCACAGGAGAATGTGAAAAGTGTTCATATGTAGTAAAAACCTGTGAAATCCGTCCGTTTTCGTTATTTGTTATAGAATCGACTTAAAGCCAGATCATCACATTGGCCGCTTTTCTCTCTGAGGCGGTTACATTTATCGTCTGCAAAGCTACGTCGCGTGCTGCGGTATGCGGAGACACTAAAAGCACCATAGTAGAAAGCAGAAGAAGATTCTAAGTTGAAGCAATAGCCAGTAAGAAGTAGTACAATTCAAGTTTTAGTTGTCGATTATTCACTTTTTAGCCGGCTTTGGTGGCTTGGACATGACCTAGGATCTTAAGATTTTGCATGAAAGGAGGACTAGCAGCCGCGTTGCACGGGAGAATGTGAAAAGTGTTCATATGTAGTAAAAACCTGAGAAATCCGTCCGTTTTCGTCATTTGTTATAGAATCGACCTTAAGCCAGATCGTCACATTGGCCGCTTTTCTCTCTGAGACGGTTACATTTATCGTCTGCAAAGCAATGTCGCGTGCTGCGGTATGCGGAGACACTAAAAGCACCATAGTAGAACACAGAAGAAGCTTCTAAGTTGAAGCAATAGCCAGTAAGAAGTAGTACAATTCAAGTTTTAGTTGTCGATTATTCACTTTTTAGCCGGCTTTGGTGGCTTGGACATGACCTAGGACCTTAAGATTTTCCATGAAAGGAGATATAGCAGCCGCGTTGCACGGGAGAATGTGAAAAGTGTTCATATGTAGTAAAAACCTGAGAAATCCGTTCGTCTTCGAAATTTGTTATCGAATCGACTTTAAGCCAGATCGTCACATTGGCTACTTTTCTCTCTGAAACGGTTACATTTATCGTCTGCAAAGCTATGTCGCGTGCTGCGGTATGCGGAGACACTAAAAGCACCATAGTAGAACACAGAAGAAGCTTCTAAGTTGAAGCAATAGCCAGTAAGAAGTAGTACAATTCAAGTTTTAGTTGTCGATTATTCACTTTTTTGCCGGCATTGGTGGCTTGGACATGACCTAGGACCTTACGATTTTTCATGAAAGGAGGACTAGCAGCCACGTTGCACGGGAGAATGTGAAAAGTGTTCAAATGTAGTGAAAACCTGAGAAATCCGTCTGTTTAGTCATTTGTTATCGAATCGACTTAAAGCCAGATCGTCACATTGGCCGATTTTCTCTCTGAGACGGTTACATTTATCGCCTGCAAAGCTATGTCGCGTGCTGCGGTATGCAGAGACACTAAAAGCACCATAGTAGAACACAGAAGAAGATTCTAAGTTGAAGGAATAGCCAGTAAGAAGTAGTACAATTCAGATTTTTGGTGTCGATTATTCACTTCTTAGCCGGCTTTGGTGGCTTGGACATGACCTAGGACCTTACGATTTCGCATGAAAGGAGGACTGGCAGCCGTGTTGCACGGGAGAATGTGAAAAGTGTTCATATGTCGTAAAAACCTGAGAAATCCGTCTGTTTTCGTCATTTGTTATCGAATCGACTTAAAGCCAGATCGTCACATTGGCCGATTTTCTCTCTGAGACGGTTACATTTATCGGCTACAAAGCTATGTCGCGTGCTGCGGTATGCAGAGACACTAAAAGCACCATAGTAGAACACAGAAGAAGCTTCTAAGTTGAAGCAATAGCAAGTAAGAAATAGTACAATTCAAGTTTTAGTTGTCGATTATTCACTTTTTAGCCGGCTTTGGTGGCTTGGACATGACCTAGGACCTTAAGATTTTGCATGAAAGGAGGACTAGCAGTCGCGTTGCACGGGAGAATGTGAAAAGTGTTCATATGTAGTAAAAACCTGAGAAATCCGTCCGTTTTCGTCATTTGTTATAGAATCGACTTAAAGCCTGATCGTCACATTGGCCACTTTTCTCTCTGAGACGGTTACATTTATCGTCTGCAATGCTATGTCGCGTGCTGCGGTATGCGGAGACACTAAAAGCACCATAGTAGAACACAGAAGAAGTTTCTAAGTTGAAGCAATAGCCAGTAAGAAGTAGTACAATTCAAGTTTTAGTTGTCGATTATTCACTTTTTAGCCGGCTTTTTGGGCTTAGACATGACCTAGGACCTTACGATTTTGCATGAAAGGAGATATAGCAGCCGCGTTGCACGGGAGAATGTGAAAAGTGTTCATATGTAGTAAAAACCTGAGAAATCCGTCCGTTTTCGTCATTTGTTATCGAATCGACTTAAAGGCAGATCGTCACATTGGCCGCTTTTCTCTCTGAGACGGTTACATTTATCGTCTGCAAAGCTATGTCGCGTGCTGCGGTATGCGGAGACACTAAATGTACCATAGTAGAACACAGAAGAAGCTTCGAAGTTGAAGCAATAGCCAGTAAGATGTAGTACAATTCAAGTTTTAGTTGTCGATTATTCACTTTTTAGCCGGCTTTGGTGGCTTGGACATGACCTAGGACCTTACGATTTTGCATGAAAGGAGATATAGCAGCCGCGTTGCACGGGAGAATGCGAAAAGTGTTCATATGTAGTAAAAACCTGAGAAATCCGTTCGTCTTCGAAATTTGTTATCGAATCGACTTAAAGCCTGATCGTCACGTTAGCCACTTTTCTCTCTGAGACGGTTACATTTATCGTCTGCAAAGCTATGTCGCGTGGTGCGGTATGCGGAGACACTAAAAGGACCACAGTAGAACACAGAAGAAGCTTCTAAGTTGAAGCAATAGCCAGTAAGAAGTAGAATAAGTAAAATTTTAGTTGTCGATTATTCACTTTTTAGCCGGCTTTGGTGGCTTGGACATGACCTAGGACCTTACGATTTTGCATGAGAGGAGATAAGGCAGCCGCGTTGCACGGGAGAATGCGAAAAGTGTTCATATGTAGTAAAAACCTGAGAAATCCGTCCGTTTTCGTTATTTGTTATCGAATCGACTTAAAGCCAGATCGTCACATTGGCCACTTTTCTCTCTGAGACGGTTACATTTATCGTCTGCAAAGCTATGTCGCGTGCTGCGGTATGCGGAGACACTAAAAGCACCATAGTAGAACACAGAAGAAGCTTCTAAGTTGAAGCAATAGCCAGTAAGATGTAGTACAATTCAAGTTTTAGTTGTCGATTATTCACTTTTTAGACGGCTTTGGTCGCTTGGACATGACCTAGGACCTTACGATTTTGCATGAAATAGGTCTAGCACCCGCGTTGCACGGGAGAATGTAAAACGTGTTCATATGTAGTAAAAACCTGAGAAATCCGTCTGTTTTCGGCATTTGTTATCATATCGACTTAAAGCCAGATCGCCACATTGGCCGATTTTCTCTCTGAGACGGTTACATTTATCGGCTGCAAAGCTATGTCGCGTGCTGCGGTATGCAGAGACACTAAAAGCACCATAGTAGAACACAGAAGAAGCTTCTAAGTTGAAGCAATAGCCAGTAAGAAGTAGTACAATTCAAATTTTAGTTGTCGATTAATCACTTTTTAGCCGGCTTTGGTGGCTTGGACATGACCTAGGACCTTACGATTTCGCATGAAAGGAGGACTGGCAGCCGTGTTGCACGGGAGAATGTGAAAAGTGTTCATATGTAGTAAAAACCTGAGAAATCCGTCTGTTTTCGTCATTTGTTATCGAATCGACTTAAAGCCAGATCGCCACATTGGCCGATTTTCTCTCTGAGACGGTTACATTTATCGGCTGCAAAGCTATGTCGCGTGCTGCGGTATGCAGAGACACTAAAAGCACCATAGTAGAACACAGAAGAAGCTTCTAAGTTGAAGCAATAGCCAGTAAGAAGTAGTACAATTAAAGTTTTAGTTGTCGATTATTCACTTTTTAGCCAGCTTTGGTGGCTTGGACATGACCTAGGACCTTCAGATTTTGCATGAAAGGAGGACTAGCAGCCGCGTTGCACGGGAGAATGTGAAAAGTGTTCATATGTAGTAAAAACCTGGGAATACCGTCTTTTTTCGTCATTTGTTATCATATCGACTTAGAGCAAGATCGTCACATTGGCCGCTCTTCTCTCTGAAACGGTTACATTTATCGCCTGCAAAGCTATGTCGCGTGCTGCGGTATGCAGGGACACTAAAAGCACCATAGTAGAACACAGAAGAAGCTTCTAAGTTGAAGCAATAGCCAGTAAGAAGTAGTACAATTCAAGTTTTAGTTGTCGATTATACACTTTTTAGCCGGCTTTGGTGTCTTGGACTTGACCTAGGACCTTAAGATTTGGCATGAATGGAGGACTAGCAGCCGCGTTCATATGTAGTAAAAACCTGAGAAATCCGTCTGTTTTCGTCATTTGTTATCGAATCGACTTAAAGCCAGATCGTCACATTGGCCGCTCTTCTCTCTGAGACGGTTACATTTATCGTCTGCAAAGGTATGTTGCGTGCTGCGGTATGCGGAGACACTAAAAGCACCATAGTAGAACACAGAAGAAGCTTCTAAGTTGAAGCAATAGCCAGTAAGAAGTAGTACAATTCAAGTTTTAGTTGTCGATTATTCACTTTTTAGCCGGCTTTGGTGGCTTGGACATGACTTAGGACCTTACGATTTTGCATGAAAGGAGATATAGCAGCCGCGTTGCACGGGAGAATGCGAAAAGTGTTCATATGTAGTAAAAACCTGAGAAATCCGTCCGTTTTCGTCATTTGTTATCGAATCGACTTAAAGCCAGATCGTCACATTGGCCGCTTTTCTCTCTGAGACGGTTACATTTATCGTCTGCAAAGCTATGTCGCGTGCTGCGGTATGCGGAGACACTAAAAGCACCATAGTAGAACACAGAAGAAGCTTCTAAGTTGAAGCAATAGCCAGTAAGAAGTAGTACAATTCAAGTTTTAGTTGTCGATTATTCACTTTTTAGCCGGATTTGGTGGCTTGGACATGACCTAGGACCTTAAGATTTTGCATGAAAGGAGGACTAGCAGCCGCGTTGCACGGGAGAATGTGAAAAGTGTTCATATGTAGTAAAAACCTGAAAAATCCGTCTGTTTTCGTCATTTGTTATCGAATCGACTTAAAGCCAGATCGTCACATTGGCCGCTTTTCTCTCTGAGACGGTTACATTTATTGTCTGCAAAGCTATGTCGCGTGCTGCAGTATGCGGACACACTAAAAGAACCATAGTAGAACACAGAAGAAGCTTCTAAGTTGAAGCAATAGCCAGTAAGAAGTAGAATAAGTAAAATTTTAGTTGTCGATTATTCACTTTTTAGCCGGCTTTGGTGGCTTGGACATGACCTAGGACCTTACGATTTTGCATGAGAGGAGATAAGGCAGCCGCGTTGCACGGGAGAATGTGAAAAGTGTTCATATGTAGTAAAAACCTGAGAAATCCGTCCGTTTTCGTCATTTGTTATAGAATCGACTTAAAGCCAGATCATCACATTGGCCGCTTTTCTCTCTGAGGCGGTTACATTTATCGTCTGCAAAGCTATGTCGCGTGCTGCGGTATGCGGAGACACTAAAAGCACCATAGTAGAAAGCAGAAGAAGCTTCTAAGTTGAAGCAATAGCCAGTAAGAAGTAGTACAATTCAAGTTTTAGTTGTCGATTATTCACTTTTTAGCCGGCTTTGGTGGCTTGGACATGACCTAGGACCTTACGATTTTGCATGAAAGGAGATATAGCAGCCGCGTTGCACGGGAGAATGCGAAAAGTGTTCATATGTAGTAAAAACCTGAGAAATCCGTTCGTCTTCGAAATTTGTTATCGAATCGACTTTAAGCCAGATCGTCACATTGACCACTTTTCTCTCTGAAACGGTTACATTTATCGTCTGCAAAGCTATGTCGCGTGCTGCGGTATGCGGAGACACTAAAAGCACCATAGTAGAACACAGAAGAAGCTTCTAAGTTGAAGCAATAGCCATTAAGAAGTAGTACAATTCAAATTTTAGTTGTCGATTATTCACTTTTTAGCCGGCTTTGGTGGCTTGGACATGACCTAGGACCTTACGATTTCGCATGAAAGGAGGACTGGCAGCCGTGTTGCACGGGAGAATGTGAAAAGTGTTCATAAGTAGTAAAAACCTGAGAAATCCGTCTGTTTTCGTCATTTGTTATCGAATCGACTTAAAGATAGATCGCCACATTGGCCGATTTTCTCTCTGAGACGGTTACATTTATCGGCTGCAAAGCTATGTCGCGTGCTGCGGTATGCAGAGACACTAAAAGCACCATAGTAGAACACAGAAGAAGCTTCTAAGTTGAAGCAATAGCCAGTAAGAAGTAGTACAATTAATGTTTTAGTTGTCGATTATTCACTTTTTAGCCGGCTTTGGTGGCTTGGACATGACCTAGGACCTTAAGATTTTGCATGAAAGGAGGACTAGCAGCCGTGTTGCACGGGAGAATGTGAAAAGTGTTCATATGTAGTAAAAACCTGAGAAATCCGTCCGTTTTCGTCATTTGTTATCGAATCGACTTAAAGGCAGATCATCACATTGGCCGCTTTTCTCTCTGAGACGGTTACATTTATCGTCTGCAAAGCTATGTCGCGTGCTGCGGTATGCGGAGACACTAAATTTACCATAGTAGAACACAGAAGAAGCTTCGAAGTTGAAGCAATAGCCAGTAAGATGTAGTACAATTCAAGTTTTAGTTGTCGATTATTCACTTTTTAGCCGGCTTTGGTGGCTTGGACATGACCTAGGACCTTACGATTTTGCATGAAAGGAGATATAGCAGCCGCGTTGCACGGGAGAATGCGAAAAGTGTTCATATGTAGTAAAAACCTGAGAAATCCGTCCGTTTTCCTCATTTGTTATCGAATCGACTTAAAGCCAGATCGTCACATTGGCCGCTTTTCTCTCTGAGACGGTTACATTTATCGTGTGCAAAGCTAGGTCGCGTGCTGCGGTATGCGGAGACACTAAAAGCACCATAGTAGAACACAGAAGAAGCTTCTAAGTTGAAGCAATAGCCAGTAAGAAGTAGTACAATTCAAGTTTTAGTTGTCGATTATGCACTTTTTAGCCGGCTTTGGTGGCTTGGACATGACCTAGGACCTTACGATTTTGCATGAAAGGAGGACAAGCAGCCGCGTTGCACGGGAGAATGTGAAAAGTGTTCATATGTAGTAAAAACCTGAGAAATTTGTCCGTTTTCGTCATTTGTTATAGAATCGACTTAAAGCCTGATCGTCACATTAGCCACTTTTCTCTCTGAGACGGTTACATTTATCGTCTGCAAAGCTATGTCGCGTGGTGCGGTATGCGGAGACACTAAAAGCACCACAGTAGAACACAGAAGAAGCTTCTAAGTTGAAGCAATAGCCAGTAAGAAGTAGTACAATTCAAGTTTTAGTTGTCGTTTATTCACTTTTTAGCCGGCTTTGATGGCTTGGACATGACCTAGGACCTTACGATTTTGCATGAAAGGAGATATAGCAGCCGCGTTGCACGGGAGAATGCGAAAAGTGTTCATATGTAGTAAAAACCTGAGAGATCCGTCCGTTTTCGTTATTTGTTATCGAATCGACTTAAAGCCAGATCGTCACATTGGCCACTTTTCTCTCTGAGACGGTTACATTTATCGTCTGCAAAGCTATGTCGCGTGCTGCGGTATGCGGAGACACTAAAAGCACCATAGTAGAACACAGAAGAAGCTTCTAAGTTGAAGCAATAGCCAGTAAGATGTAGTACAATTCAAGTTCTAGTTGTCGATTATTCACTTTTTAGACGGCTTTGGTCGCTTGGACATGACCTAGGACCTTACGATTTTGCATGAAATAGGTCTAGCACCCGCGTTGCACGGGAGAATGTAAAACGTGTTCATATGTAGTAAAAACCTGAGAAATCCGTCCGTTTTCGTCATTTGTTATCGAATCGACTTAAAGGCAGATCGTCACATTGGCCGCTTTTCTCTCTGAGACGGTTACATTTATCGTCTGCAAAGCTATGTCGCGTGCTGCGGTATGCGGAGACACTAAATGTACCATAGTAGAACACAGAAGAAGCTTCGAAGTTGAAGCAATAGCCAGTAAGATGTAGTACAATTCAAGTTTTAGTTGTCGATTATTCACTTTTTAGCCGGCTTTGGTGGCTTGGACATGACCTAGGACCTTACGATTTTGCATGAAAGGAGATATAGCAGCCGCGTTGCACGGGAGAATGCGAAAAGTGTTCATATGTAGTAAAAACCTGAGAAATCCGTCCGTTTTCCTCATTTGTTATCGAATCGACTTAAAGCCAGATCGTCACATTGGCCGCTTTTCTCTCTGAGACGGTTACATTTATCGTGTGCAAAGCTAGGTCGCGTGCTGCGGTATGCGGAGACACTAAAAGCACCATAGTAGAACACAGAAGAAGCTTCTAAGTTGAAGCAATAGCCAGTAAGAAGTAGTACAATTCAAGTTTTAGTTGTCGATTATACACTTTTTAGCCGGCTTTGGTGTCTTGGACTTGACCTAGGACCTTAAGATTTGGCATGAATGGAGGACTAGCAGCCGCGTTCATATGTAGTAAAAACCTGAGAAATCCGTCTGTTTTCGTCATTTGTTATCGAATCGACTTAAAGCCAGATCGTCACATTGGCCGCTCTTCTCTCTGAGACGGTTACATTTATCGTCTGCAAAGGTATGTTGCGTGCTGCGGTATGCGGAGACACTAAAAGCACCATAGTAGAACACAGAAGAAGCTTCTAAGTTGAAGCAATAGCCAGTAAGAAGTAGTACAATTCAAGTTTTAGTTGTCGATTATTCACTTTTTAGCCGGCTTTGGTGGCTTGGACATGACTTAGGACCTTACGATTTTGCATGAAAGGAGATATAGCAGCCGCGTTGCACGGGAGAATGCAAAGAGTGTTCATATGTAGTAAAAACCTGAGAAATCCGTCCGTTTTCGTCATTTGTAATCGAATCGACTTAAAGCCAGATCGTCACATTGGCCGCTTTTCTCTCTGAGACGGTTACATTTATCGTCTGCAAAGCTATGTCGCGTGCTGCGGTATGCGGAGACACTAAAAGCACCATAGTAGAACACAGAAGAAGCTTCGAAGTTCAAGCAATAGCCAGTAAGTAGTTGTACAATTCCAATTTTAGTTGTCGATTATTCACTTTTTAGCCGGATTTGGTGGCTTGGACATGACCTAGGACCTTAAGATTTTGCATGAAAGGAGGACTAGCAGCCGTGTTGCACGAGAGAATGTGAAAAGTGTTCATATGTAGTAAAAACCTGAGAAATCCGTCCGTTTTCGTCATTTGTTATCGAATCGACTTAAAGGCAGATCATCACATTGGCCGCTTTTCTCTCTGAGACGGTTACATTTATCGTCTGCAAAGCTATGTCGCGTGCTGCGGTATGCGGAGACACTAAATTTACCATAGTAGAACACAGAAGAAGCTTCGAAGTTGAAGCAATAGCCAGTAAGATGTAGTACAATTCAAGTTTTAGTTGTCGATTATTCACTTTTTAGCCGGCTTTGGTGGCTTGGACATGACCTAGGACCTTACGATTTTGCATGAAAGGAGATATAGCAGCCGCGTTGCACGGGAGAATGCGAAAAGTGTTCATATGTAGTAAAAACCTGAGAAATCCGTCCGTTTTCCTCATTTGTTATCAAATCGACTTAAAGCCAGATCGTCACATTGGCCGCTTTTCTCTCTGAGACGGTTACATTTATCGTGTGCAAAGCTAGGCCGCGTGCTGCGGTATGCGGAGACACTAAAAGCACCATAGTAGAACACAGAAGAAGCTTCTAAGTTGAAGCAATAGCCAGTAAGAAGTAGTACAATTCAAGTTTTAGTTGTCGATTATGCACTTTTTAGCCGGCTTTGGTGGCTTGGACATGACCTAGGACCTTACGATTTTGCATGAAAGGAGGACAAGCAGCCGCGTTGCACGGGAGAATGTGAAAAGTGTTCATATGTAGTAAAACCTGAGAAATTTGTCCGTTTTCGTCATTTGTTATAGAATCGACTTAAAGCCTGATCGTCACATTAGCCACTTTTCTCTCTGAGACGGTTACATTTATCGTCTGCAAAGCTATGTCGCGTGGTGCGGTATGCGGAGACACTAAAAGCACCACAGTAGAACACAGAAGAAGCTTCTAAGTTGAAGCAATAGCCAGTAAGAAGTAGTACAATTCAAGTTTTAGTTGTCGTTTATTCACTTTTTAGCCGGCTTTGATGGCTTGGACATGACCTAGGACCTTACGATTTTGCATGAAAGGAGATATAGCAGCCGCGTTGCACGGGAGAATGCGAAAAGTGTTCATATGTAGTAAAAACCTGAGAAATCCGTCCGTTTTCGTTATTTGTTATCGAATCGACTTAAAGCCAGATCGTCACATTGGCCACTTTTCTCTCTGAGACGGTTACATTTATCGTCTGCAAAGCTATGTCGCGTGCTGCGGTATGCGGAGACACTAAAAGCACCATAGTAGAACACAGAAGAAGCTTCTAAGTTGAAGCAATAGCCAGTAAGATGTAGTACAATTCAAGTTTTAGTTGTCGATTATTCACTTTTTAGACGGCTTTGGTCGCTTGGACATGACCTAGGACCTTACGATTTTGCATGAAATAGGTCTAGCACCCGCGTTGCACGGGAGAATGTAAAACGTGTTCATATGTAGTAAAAACCTGAGAAATCCGTCTGTTTTCGTCATTTGTTATCATATCGACTTAGAGCCAGATCGTCACATTGGCCGCTCTTCTCTCTGAAACGGTTACATTTATCGTCTGCAAAGCTATGTCGCGTGCTGCGGTATGCACAGACACTAAAAGCACCATAGTAGAACACAGAAGAAGCTTCTAAGTTGAAGCAATAGCCAGTAAGAAGTAGTACAATTCAAGTTTTAGTTGTCGATTATACACTTTTTAGCCGGCTTTGGTGTCTTGGACTTGACCTAGGACCTTAAGATTTGGCATGAATGGAGGACTAGCAGCCGCGTTCATATGTAGTAAAAACCTGAGAAATCCGTCTGTTTTCGTCATTTGTCATCGAATCGACTTAAAGCCAGATCGTCACATTGGCCGCTCTTCTCTCTGAGACGGTTACATTTATCGTCTGCAAAGGTATGTTGCGTGCTGCGGTATGCGGAGACACTAAAAGCACCATAGTAGAACACAGAAGAAGCTTCTAAGTTGAAGCAATAGCCAGTAAGAAGTTGTACAATTCAAATTTTAGTTGTCGATTATTCACTTTTTAGCCGGCTTTGGTGGCTTGGACATAACCTAGGACCTTACGATTTTGCATGAAAGGAGATATAGCAGCCGCGTTGCACGGGAGAATGCGAAAAGTGTTCATATGTAGAAAAACCTGAGAAATCCGTCCGTTTTCGTCATTTGTAATCGAATCGACTTAAAGCCAGATCGTCACATTGGCCGCTTTTCTCTCTGAGACGGTTACATTTATCGTCTGCAAAGCTATGTCGCGTGCTGCGGTATGCGGAGACACTAAAAGCACCATAGTAGAACACAGAAGAAGCTTCGAAGTTCAAGCAATAGCCAGTAAGTAGTTGTACAATTCCAATTTTAGTTGTCGATTATTCACTTTTTAGCCGGCTTTGGTGGCTTGGACATGACCTAGGACCTTACGATTTTGCATGAAAGGAGATATAGCAGCCGCGTTGCACGGGAGAATGCGAAAAGTGTTCATATGTAGAAAAACCTGAGAAATCCGTCCGTTTTCGTCATTTGTTATCGAATCGACTTAAAGCCAGATCGTCACATTGGCCGCTTTTCTCTCTGAGACGGTTACATTTATCGTCTGCAAAGCTATGTCACGTGCTGCGGTATGCGGATACACTAATAGCACCATAGTAGAACACAGAAGAAGCTTCTAAGTTGAAGCAATAGCCAGTAAGAAGTAGTACAATTCAAGTTTTAGTTGTCGATTATTCACTTTTTAGCCGGATTTGGTGGCTTGGACATGACCTAGGACCTTAAGATTTTGCATGAAAGGAGGACTAGCAGCCGCGTTGCACGGGAGAATGTGAAAAGTGTTCATATGTAGTAAAAACCTAGGAATACCGTCTGTTTTCGTCATCTGTTATCGAATCGACTTAAAGCCAGATCGTCACATTGGCCGCTTTTCTCTCTGAGACGGTTACATTTATTGTCTGCAAAGCTATGTCGCGTGCTGCGGTATGCGGACACACTAAAAGAACCATAGTAGAACACAGAAGAAGCTTCTAAGTTGAAGCAATAGCCAGTAAGAAGTAGAATAAGTAAAATTTTAGTTGTCGATTATTCACTTTTTAGCCGGCTTTGGTGGCTTGGACATGACCTAGGACCTTACGATTTTGCATGAGAGGAGATAAGGCAGCCGCGTTGCACGGGAGAATGTGAAAAGTGTTCATATGTAGTAAAAACCTGAGAAATCCGTCCGTTTTCGTCATTTGTTATAGAATCGACTTAAAGCCAGATCATCACATTGGCCGCTTTTCTCTCTGAGGCGGTTACATTTATCGTCTGCAAAGCTATGTCGCATGCTGCGGTATGCGGAGACACTAAAAGCACCATAGTAGAAAGCAGAAGAAGCTTCTAAGTTGAAGCAATAGCCAGTAAGAAGTAGTACAATTCAAGTTTTAGTTGTCGATTATTCACTTTTTAGCCGGCTTTGGTGGCTTGGACATGACCTAGGACCTTACGATTTTGCATGAAAGGAGATATAGCAGCCGCGTTGCACGGGAGAATGCGAAAAGTGTTCATATG
Organism: Schistocerca gregaria; assembly: GCF_023897955.1. Lineage (NCBI taxonomy): Eukaryota > Metazoa > Arthropoda > Insecta > Orthoptera > Acrididae > Schistocerca > Schistocerca gregaria. The sequence continues at coordinate 2,324,943 of NW_026061801.1, read as the reverse complement.
TAGTAAAAACCTGAGAAATCCGTTCGTCTTCGAAATTTGTTATCGAATCGACTTTAAGCCAGATCGTCACATTGACCACTTTTCTCTCTGAAACGGTTACATTTATCGTCTGCAAAGCTATGTCGCGTGCTGCGGTATGCGGAGACACTAAAAGCACCATAGTAGAACACAGAAGAAGCTTCTAAGTTGAAGCAATAGCCATTAAGAAGTAGTACAATTCAAATTTTAGTTGTCGATTATTCACTTTTTAGCCGGCTTTGGTGGCTTGGACATGACCTAGGACCTTACGATTTCGCATGAAAGGAGGACTGGCAGCCGTGTTGCACGGGAGAATGTGAAAAGTGTTCATAAGTAGTAAAAACCTGAGAAATCCGTCTGTTTTCGTCATTTGTTATCGAATCGACTTAAAGCCAGATCGCCACATTGGCCGATTTTCTCTCTGAGACGGTTACATTTATCGGCTGCAAAGCTATGTCGCGTGCTGCGGTATGCAGAGACACTAAAAGCACCATAGTAGAACACAGAAGAAGCTTCTAAGTTGAAGCAATAGCCAGTAAGAAGTAGTACAATTAATGTTTTAGTTGTCGATTATTCACTTTTTAGCCGGCTTTGGCTTGGACATGACCTAGGACATTAAGATTTTGCATGAAAGGAGGACTAGCAGCCGTGTTGCACGGGAGAATGTGAAAAGTGTTCATATGTAGTAAAAACCTGAGAAATCCGTCCGTTTTCGTCATTTGTTATCGAATCGACTTAAAGGCAGATCATCACATTGGCCGCTTTTCTCTCTGAGACGGTTACATTTATCGTCTGCAAAGCTATGTCGCGTGCTGCGGTATGCGGAGACACTAAATTTACCATAGTAGAACACAGAAGAAGCTTCGAAGTTGAAGCAATAGCCAGTAAGATGTAGTACAATTCAAGTTTTAGTTGTCGATTATTCACTTTTTAGCCGGCTTTGGTGGCTTGGACATGACCTAGGACCTTACGATTTTGCATGAAAGGAGATATAGCAGCCGCGTTGCACGGGAGAATGCGAAAAGTGTTCATATGTAGTAAAAACCTGAGAAATCCGTCCGTTTTCCTCATTTGTTATCGAATCGACTTAAAGCCAGATCGTCACATTGGCCGCTTTTCTCTCTGAGACGGTTACATTTATCGTGTGCAAAGCTAGGTCGCGTGCTGCGGTATGCGGAGACACTAAAAGCACCATAGTAGAACACAGAAGAAGCTTCTAAGTTGAAGCAATAGCCAGTAAGAAGTAGTACAATTCAAGTTTTAGTTGTCGATTATGCACTTTTTAGCCGGCTTTGGTGGCTTGGACATGACCTAGGACCTTACGATTTTGCATGAAAGGAGGACAAGCAGCCGCGTTGCACGGGAGAATGTGAAAAGTGTTCATATGTAGTAAAAACCTGAGAAATTTGTCCGTTTTCGTCATTTGTTATAGAATCGACTTAAAGCCTGATCGTCACATTAGCCACTTTTCTCTCTGAGACGGTTACATTTATCGTCTGCAAAGCTATGTCGCGTGGTGCGGTATGCGGAGACACTAAAAGCACCACAGTAGAACACAGAAGAAGCTTCTAAGTTGAAGCAATAGCCAGTAAGAAGTAGTACAATTCAAGTTTTAGTTGTCGTTTATTCACTTTTTAGCCGGCTTTGATGGCTTGGACATGACCTAGGACCTTACGATTTTGCATGAAAGGAGATATAGCAGCCGCGTTGCACGGGAGAATGCGAAAAGTGTTCATATGTAGTAAAAACCTGAGAAATCCGTCCGTTTTCGTTATTTGTTATCGAATCGACTTAAAGCCAGATCGTCACATTGGCCACTTTTCTCTCTGAGACGGTTACATTTATCGTCTGCAAAGCTATGTCGCGTGCTGCGGTATGCGGAGACACTAAAAGCACCATAGTAGAACACAGAAGAAGCTTCTAAGTTGAAGCAATAGCCAGTAAGATGTAGTACAATTCAAGTTTTAGTTGTCGATTATTCACTTTTTAGACGGCTTTGGTCGCTTGGACATGACCTAGGACCTTACGATTTTGCATGAAATAGGTCTAGCACCCGCGTTGCACGGGAGAATGTAAAACGTGTTCATATGTAGTAAAAACCTGAGAAATCCGTCTGTTTTCGTCATTTGTTATCATATCGACTTAGAGCCAGATCGTCACATTGGCCGCTCTTCTCTCTGAAACGGTTACATTTATCGTCTGCAAAGCTATGTCGCGTGCTGCGGTATGCGCAGACACTAAAAGCACCATAGTAGAACACAGAAGAAGCTTCTAAGTTGAAGCAATAGCCAGTAAGAAGTAGTACAATTCAAGTTTTAGTTGTCGATTATACACTTTTTAGCCGGCTTTGGTGTCTTGGACTTGACCTAGGACCTTAAGATTTGGCATGAATGGAGGACTAGCAGCCGCGTTCATATGTAGTAAAAACCTGAGAAATCCGTCTGTTTTCGTCATTTGTTATCGAATCGACTTAAAGCCAGATCGTCACATTGGCCGCTCTTCTCTCTGAGACGGTTACATTTATCGTCTGCAAAGGTATGTTGCGTGCTGCGGTATGCGGAGACACTAAAAGCACCATAGTAGAACACAGAAGAAGCTTCTAAGTTGAAGCAATAGCCAGTAAGAAGTAGTACAATTCAAGTTTTAGTTGTCGATTATTCACTTTTTAGCCGGCTTTGGTGGCTTGGACATGACTTAGGACCTTACGATTTTGCATGAAAGGAGATATAGCAGCCGCGTTGCACGGGAGAATGCAAAGAGTGTTCATATGTAGTAAAAACCTGAGAAATCCGTCCGTTTTCGTCATTTGTAATCGAATCGACTTAAAGCCAGATCGTCACATTGGCCGCTTTTCTCTCTGAGACGGTTACATTTATCGTCTGCAAAGCTATGTCGCGTGCTGCGGTATGCGGAGACACTAAAAGCACCATAGTAGAACACAGAAGAAGCTTCGAAGTTCAAGCAATAGCCAGTAAGTAGTTGTACAATTCCAATTTTAGTTGTCGATTATTCACTTTTTAGCCGGCTTTGGTGGCTTGGACATAACCTAGGACCTTACGATTTTGCATGAAAGGAGATATAGCAGCCGCGTTGCACGGGAGAATGCGAAAAGTGTTCATATGTAGAAAAACCTGAGAAATCCGTCCGTTTTCGTCATTTGTTATCGAATCGACTTAAAGCCAGATCGTCACATTGGCCGCTTTTCTCTCTGAGACGGTTACATTTATCGTCTGCAAAGCTATGTCACGTGCTGCGGTATGCGGATACACTAATAGCACCATAGTAGAACACAGAAGAAGCTTCTAAGTTGAAGCAATAGCCAGTAAGAAGTAGTACAATTCAAGTTTTAGTTGTCGATTATTCACTTTTTAGCCGGATTTGGTGGCTTGGACATGACCTAGGACCTTAAGATTTTGCATGAAAGGAGGACTAGCAGCCGTGTTGCACGAGAGAATGTGAAAAGTGTTCATATGTAGTAAAAACCTGAGAAATCCGTCCGTTTTCGTCATTTGTTATCGAATCGACTTAAAGGCAGATCATCACATTGGCCGCTTTTCTCTCTGAGACGGTTACATTTATCGTCTGCAAAGCTATGTCGCGTGCTGCGGTATGCGGAGACACTAAATTTACCATAGTAGAACACAGAAGAATCTTCGAAGTTGAAGCAATAGCCAGTAAGATGTAGTACAATTCAAGTTTTAGTTGTCGATTATTCACTTTTTAGCCGGCTTTGGTGGCTTGGACATGACCTAGGACCTTACGATTTTGCATGAAAGGAGATATAGCAGCCGCGTTGCACGGGAGAATGCGAAAAGTGTTCATATGTAGTAAAAACCTGAGAAATCCGTCCGTTTTCCTCATTTGTTATCAAATCGACTTAAAGCCAGATCGTCACATTGGCCGCTTTTCTCTCTGAGACGGTTACATTTATCGTGTGCAAAGCTAGGCCGCGTGCTGCGGTATGCGGAGACACTAAAAGCACCATAGTAGAACACAGAAGAAGCTTCTAAGTTGAAGCAATAGCCAGTAAGAAGTAGTACAATTCAAGTTTTAGTTGTCGATTATGCACTTTTTAGCCGGCTTTGGTGGCTTGGACATGACCTAGGACCTTACGATTTTGCATGAAAGGAGGACAAGCAGCCGCGTTGCACGGGAGAATGTGAAAAGTGTTCATATGTAGTAAAACCTGAGAAATTTGTCCGTTTTCGTCATTTGTTATAGAATCGACTTAAAGCCTGATCGTCACATTAGCCACTTTTCTCTCTGAGACGGTTACATTTATCGTCTGCAATGCTATGTCGCGTGGTGCGGTATGCGGAGACACTAAAAGCACCACAGTAGAACACAGAAGAAGCTTCTAAGTTGAAGCAATAGCCAGTAAGAAGTAGTACAATTCAAGTTTTAGTTGTCGTTTATTCACTTTTTAGCCGGCTTTGGTGGCTTGGACATGACCTAGGACCTTACGATTTTGCATGAAAGGAGATATAGCAGCCGCGTTGCACGGGAGAATGCGAAAAGTGTTCATATGTAGTAAAAACCTGAGAAATCCGTCCGTTTTCGTTATTTGTTATCGAATCGACTTAAAGCCAGATCGTCACATTGGCCACTTTTCTCTCTGAGACGGTTACATTTATCGTCTGCAAAGCTATGTCGCGTGCTGCGGTATGCGGAGACACTAAAAGCACCATAGTAGAACACAGAAGAAGCTTCTAAGTTGAAGCAATAGCCAGTAAGATGTAGTACAATTCAAGTTTTAGTTGTCGATTATTCACTTTTTAGACGGCTTTGGTCGCTTGGACATGACCTAGGACCTTACGATTTTGCATGAAATAGGTCTAGCACCCGCGTTGCACGGGAGAATGTAAAACGTGTTCATATGTAGTAAAAACCTGAGAAATCCGTCTGTTTTCGTCATTTGTTATCATATCGACTTAGAGCCAGATCGTCACATTGGCCGCTCTTCTCTCTGAAACGGTTACATTTATCGTCTGCAAAGCTATGTCGCGTGCTGCGGTATGCGCAGACACTAAAAGCACCATAGTAGAACACAGAAGAAGCTTCTAAGTTGAAGCAATAGCCAGTAAGAAGTAGTACAATTCAAGTTTTAGTTGTCGATTATACACTTTTTAGCCGGCTTTGGTGTCTTGGACTTGACCTAGGACCTTAAGATTTGGCATGAATGGAGGACTAGCAGCCGCGTTCATATGTAGTAAAAACCTGAGAAATCCGTCTGTTTTCGTCATTTGTCATCGAATCGACTTAAAGCCAGATCGTCACATTGGCCGCTCTTCTCTCTGAGACGGTTACATTTATCGTCTGCAAAGGTATGTTGCGTGCTGCGGTATGCGGAGACACTAAAAGCACCATAGTAGAACACAGAAGAAGCTTCTAAGTTGAAGCAATAGCCAGTAAGAAGTAGTACAATTCAAGTTTTAGTTGTCGATTATTCACTTTTTAGCCGGCTTTGGTGGCTTGGACATGACTTAGGACCTTACGATTTTGCATGAAAGGAGATATAGCAGCCGCGTTGCACGGGAGAATGCAAAGAGTGTTCATATGTAGTAAAAACCTGAGAAATCCGTCCGTTTTCGTCATTTGTAATCGAATCGACTTAAAGCCAGATCGTCACATTGGCCACTTTTCTCTCTGACACGGTTACATTTATCGTCTGCAAAGCTATGTCGCGTGCTGCGGTATGCGGAGACACTAAAAGCACCATAGTAGAACACAGAAGAAGCTTCGAAGTTCAAGCAATAGCCAGTAAGTAGTTGTACAATTCCAATTTTAGTTGTCGATTATTCACTTTTTAGCCGGCTTTGGTGGCTTGGACATAACCTAGGACCTTACGATTTTGCATGAAAGGAGATATAGCAGCCGCGTTGCACGGGAGAATGCGAAAAGTGTTCATATGTAGAAAAACCTGAGAAATCCGTCCGTTTTCGTCATTTGTTATCGAGTCGACTTAAAGCCAGATCGTCACATTGGCCGCTTTTCTCTCTGAGACGGTTACATTTATCGTCTGCAAAGCTATGTCGCGTGCTGCGGTATGCGGATACACTAATAGCACCATAGTAGAACACAGAAGAAGCTTCTAAGTTGAAGCAATAGCCAGTAAGAAGTAGTACAATTCAAGTTTTAGTTGTCGATTATTCACTTTTTAGCCGGATTTGGTGGCTTGGACATGACCTAGGACCTTAAGATTTTGCATGAAAGGAGGACTAGCAGTCGCGTTGCACGGGAGAATGTAAAAGTGTTCATATGTAGTAAAAACCTGAAAAATCCGTCTGTTTTCGTCATTTGTTATCATATCGACTTAGAGCCAGATCGTCACATTGGCCGCTCTTCTCTCTGAAACGGTTACATTTATCGCCTGCAAAGCTATGTCGCGTGCTGCGGTATGCGGAGACACTAAAAGCACCATAGTATAAAGCAGAAGAAGCTTCTAAGTTGTAGCAATAGCCAGTAAGAAGTAGTACAATTCAAGTTTCAGTTGTCGATTATTCACTTTTTAGCCGGCTTTGGTGGCTTGGACATGACCTAGGACCTTAAGATTTTGCATGAAAGGAGGACTAGCAGCCGCGTTGCACGGGAGAATGTGAAAAGTGTTCATATGTAGTAAAAACCTAGGAATACCGTCTGTTTTCGTCATCTGTTATCGAATCGACTTAAAGCCAGATCGTCACATTGGCCGCTTTTCTCTCTGAGACGGTTACATTTATTGTCTGCAAAGCTATGTCGCGTGCTGCGGTATGCGGACACACTAAAAGAACCATAGTAGAACACAGAAGAAGCTTCTAAGTTGAAGCAATAGCCAGTAAGAAGTAGAATAAGTAAAATTTTAGTTGTCGATTATTCACTTTTTAGCCGGCTTTGGTGGCTTGGACATGACCTAGGACCTTACGATTTTGCATGAGAGGAGATAAGGCAGCCGCGTTGCACGGGAGAATGTGAAAAGTGTTCATATGTAGTAAAAACCTGAGAAATCCGTCCGTTTTCGTCATTTGTTATAGAATCGACTTAAAGCCAGATCATCACATTGGCCGCTTTTCTCTCTGAGGCGGTTACATTTATCGTCTGCAAAGCTATGTCGCATGCTGCGGTATGCGGAGACACTAAAAGCACCATAGTAGAAAGCAGAAGAAGCTTCTAAGTAGAAGCAATAGCCAGTAAGAAGTAGTACAATTCAAGTTTTAGTTGTCGATTATTCAGTTTTTAGCCGGCTTTGGTGGCTTGGACATGACCTAGGACCTTACGATTTTGCATGAAAGGAGATATAGCAGCCGCGTTGCACGGGAGAATGCGAAAAGTGTTCATATGTAGTAAAAACCTGAGAAATCCGTTCGTCTTCGAAATTTGTTATCGAATCGACTTTAAGCCAGATCGTCACATTGACCACTTTTCTCTCTGAAACGGTTACATTTATCGTCTGCAAAGCTATGTCGCGTGCTGCGGTATGCGGAGACACTAAAAGCACCATAGTAGAACACAGAAGAAGCTTCTAAGTTGAAGCAATAGCCATTAAGAAGTAGTACAATTCAAATTTTAGTTGTCGATTATTCACTTTTTAGCCGGCTTTGGTGGCTTGGACATGACCTAGGACCTTACGATTTCGCATGAAAGGAGGACTGGCAGCCGTGTTGCACGGGAGAATGTGAAAAGTGTTCATAAGTAGTAAAAACCTGAGAAATCCGTCTGTTAACGTCATTTGTTATCGAATCGACTTAAAGCCAGATCGCCACATTGGCCGATTTTCTCTCTGAGACGGTTACATTTATCGGCTGTAAAGCTATGTCGCGTGCTGCGGTATGCAGAGACACTAAAAGCACCATAGTAGAACACAGAAGAAGCTTCTAAGTTGAAGCAATAGCCAGTAAGAAGTAGTACAATTCAAGTTTTAGTTGTCGATTATGCACTTTTTAGCCGGCTTTGGTGGCTTGGACATGACCTAGGACCTTACGATTTTGCATGAAAGGAGATATAGCAGCCGCGTTGCACGGGAGAATGCGAAAAGTGTTCATATGTAGTAAAAACCTGAGAAATCCGTCCGTTTTCCTCATTTGTTATCGAATCGACTTAAAGCCAGATCGTCACATTGGCCGCTTTTCTCTCTGAGACGGTTACATTTATCGTGTGCAAAGCTAGGTCGCGTGCTGCGGTATGCGGAGACACTAAAAGCACCATAGTAGAACACAGAAGAAGCTTCTAAGTTGAAGCAATAGCCAGTAAGAAGTAGTACAATTCAAGTTTTAGTTGTCGATTATGCACTTTTTAGCCGGCTTTGGTGGCTTGGACATGACCTAGGACCTTACGATTTTGCATGAAAGGAGGACAAGCAGCCGCGTTGCACGGGAGAATGTGAAAAGTGTTCATATGTAGTAAAAACCTGAGAAATTTGTCCGTTTTCGTTATTTGTTATCGAATCGACTTAAAGCCAGATCGTCACATTGGCCACTTTTCTCTCTGAGACGGTTACATTTATCGTCTGCAAAGCTATGTCGCGTGCTGCGGTATGCGGAGACACTAAAAGCACCATAGTAGAACACAGAAGAAGCTTCTAAGTTGAAGCAATAGCCAGTAAGATGTAGTACAATTCAAGTTTTAGTTGTCGATTATTCACTTTTTAGACGGCTTTGGTCGCTTGGACATGACCTAGGACCTTACGATTTTGCATGAAATAGGTCTAGCACCCGCGTTGCACGGGAGAATGTAAAACGTGTTCATATGTAGTAAAAACCTGAGAAATCCGTCTGTTTTCGTCATTTGTTATCATATCGACTTAGAGCCAGATCGTCACATTGGCCGCTCTTCTCTCTGAAACGGTTACATTTATCGTCTGCAAAGCTATGTCGCGTGCTGCGGTATGCGCAGACACTAAAAGCACCATAGTAGAACACAGAAGAAGCTTCTAAGTTGAAGCAATAGCCAGTAAGAAGTAGTACAATTCAAGTTTTAGTTGTCGATTATACACTTTTTAGCCGGCTTTGGTGTCTTGGACTTGACCTAGGACCTTAAGATTTGGCATGAATGGAGGACTAGCAGCCGCGTTCATATGTAGTAAAAACCTGAGAAATCCGTCTGTTTTCGTCATTTGTTATCGAATCGACTTAAAGCCAGATCGTCCCATTGGCAGCTCTTCTCTCTGAGACGGTTACATTTATCGTCTGCAAAGGTATGTTGCGTGCTGCGGTATGCGGAGACACTAAAAGCACCATAGTAGAACACAGAAGAAGCTTCTAAGTTGAAGCAATAGCCAGTAAGAAGTAGTACAATTCAAGTTTTAGTTGTCGATTATTCACTTTTTAGCCGGCTTTGGTGGCTTGGACATGACTTAGGACCTTACGATTTTGCATGAAAGGAGATATAGCAGCCGCGTTGCACGGGAGAATGCAAAGAGTGTTCATATGTTGTAAAAACCTGAGAAATCCGTCCGTTTTCGTCATTTGTAATCGAATCGACTTAAGGCCAGATCGTCACATTGGCCGCTTTTCTCTCTGAGACGGTTACATTTATCGTCTGCAAAGCTATGTCGCGTGCTGCGGTATGCGGAGACACTAAAAGCACCATAGTAGAACACAGAAGAAGCTTCGAAGTTCAAGCAATAGCCAGTAAGTAGTTGTACAATTCAAATTTTAGTTGTCGATTATTCACTTTTTAGCCGGCTTTGGTGGCTTGGACATAACCTAGGACCTTACGATTTTGCATGAAAGGAGATATAGCAGCCGCGTTGCACGGGAGAATGCGAAAAGTGTTCATATGTAGTAAAAACCTGAGAAATCCGTCCGTTTTCGTCATTTGTTATCGAATCGACTTAAAGCCAGATCGTCACATTGGCCGCTTTTCTCTCTGAGACGGTTACATTTATCGTCTGCAAAGCTATGTCGCGTGCTGCGGTATGCGGATACACTAAAAGCACAATAGTAGAACACAGAAGAAGCTTCTAAGTTGAAGCAATAGCCAGTAAGAAGTAGTACAATTCAAGTTTTAGTTGTCGATTATTCACTTTTTAGCCGGATTTGGTGGCTTGGACATGACCTAGGACCTTAAGATTTTGCGTGAAAGGAGGACTAGCAGCCGCGTTGCACGGGAGAATGTAAAAGTGTTCATATGTAGTAAAAACCTGAAAAATCCGTCTGTTTTCGTCATTTGTTATCATATCGACTTAGAGCCAGATCGTCACATTGGCCGCTCTTCACTCTGAAACGGTTACATTTATCGCCTGCAAAGCTATGTCGCGTGCTGCGGTATGCGGAGACACTAAAAGCACCATAGTATAAAGCAGAAGAAGCTTCTAAGTTGTAGCAATAGCCAGTAAGAAGTAGTACAATTCAAGTTTCAGTTGTCGATTATTCACTTTTTAGCCGGCTTTGGTGGCTTGGACATGACCTAGAACCTTAAGATTTTGCATGAAAGGAGGACTAGCAGCCGCGTTGCACGGGAGAATGTGAAAAGTGTTCATATGTAGTAAAAACCTAGGAATACCGTCTGTTTTCGTCATCTGTTATCGAATCGACTTAAAGCCAGATCGTCACATTGGCCGCTTTTCTCTCTGAGACGGTTACATTTATTGTCTGCAAAGCTATGTCGCGTGCTGCGGTATGCGGACACACTAAAAGAACCATGGTAGAACACAGAAGAAGCTTCTAAGTTGAAGCAATAGCCAGTAAGAAGTAGAATAAGTAAAATTTTAGTTGTCGATTATTCACTTTTTAGCCGGCTTTGGTGGCTTGGACATGACCTAGGACCTTACGATTTTGCATGAGAGGAGATAAGGCAGCGGCGTTGCACGGGAGAATGTGAAAAGTGTTCATATGTAGTAAAAACCTGAGAAATCCGTCCGTTTTCGTCATTTGTTATAGAATCGAGTTAAAGCCAGATCATCACATTGGCCGCTTTTCTCTCTGAGGCGGTTACATTTATCGTCTGCAAAGCTATGTCGCGTGCTGCGGTATGCGGAGACACTAAAAGCACCATAGTATAAAGCAGAAGAAGCTTCTAAGTTGAAGCAATAGCCAGTAAGAAGTAGTACAATTCAAGTTTTAGTTGTCGATTATTCACTTTTTAGCCGGCTTTGGTGGCTTGGACATGACCTAGGACCTTACGATTTTGCATGAAAGGAGATATAGCAGCCGCGTTGCACGGGAGAATGCGAAAAGTGTTCATATGTAGTAAAAACCTGAGAAATCCGTCCGTTTTCGTCATTTCTTATCAAATCGACTTAAAGCCAGATCGTCATATTGGTCGCTCTTCTCTCTGAAACGGTTACATTGATCGTCTGCAAAGCTATGTCGCGTGCTGCGGTATGCGGAGACACTAAAAGCACCATAGTAGAACACAGAAGAAGCTTCTAAGTTGAAGCAATAGCCAGTAAGAAGTAGTACAATTCAAATTTTAGTTGTCGATTATTCACTTTTTAGCCGGCTTTGGTGGCTTGGACATGACCTAGGACCTTACGATTTCGCATGAAAGGAGGACTGGCAGCCGTGTTGCACGGGAGAATGTGAAAAGTGTTCATATGTAGTAAAAACCTGAGAAATCCGTCTGTTTTCGTCATTTGTTATCGAATCGACTTAAAGCCAGATCGCCACATTGGCCGATTTTCTCTCTGAGACGGTTACATTTATCGGCTGCAAAGCTATGTCGCGTGCTGCGGTATGCAGAGACACTAAAAGCACCATAGTTGAACACAGAAGAAGCTTCTAAGTTGAAGCAATAGCCAGTAAGAAGTAGTACAATTAAAGTTTTAGTTGTCGATTATTCACTTTTTAGCCGGCTTTGGTGGCTTGGACATGACCTAGGACCTTAAGATTTTGCATGAAAGGAGGACTAGCAGCCGCGTTGCACCGGAGAATGTGAAAAGTGTTCATATGTAGTAAAAACCTGGGAATACCGTCTTTTTTCGTCATTTGTTATCATATCAACTTAGAGCAAGATCGTCACATTGGCCGCTCTTCTCTCTGAAACGGTTACATTTATCGCCTGCAAAGCTATGTCGCGTGCTGCGGTATGCGGAGACACTAAAAGCACCATAGTAGAACACAGAAGAAGCTTCCAAGTTGAAGCAGTAGCCAGTAAGAAGTAGTACAATTCAAGTTTTAGTTGTCGATTATACACTTTTTAGCCGGCTTTGGTGTCTTGGACTTGACCTAGGACCTTAAGATTTGGCATGAATGGAGGACTAGCAGCCGCGTTCATATGTAGTAAAAACCTGAGAAATCCGTCTGTTTTCGTCATTTGTTATCGAATCGACTTAAAGCCAGATCGTCACATTGGCCGCTCTTCTCTCTGAAACGGTTACATTTATCGCCTGCAAAGCTATGTCGCGTGCTGCGGTATGCGGAGACACTAAAAGCACCATAGTAGAACACAGAAGAACCTTCTAAGTTGAAGCAATAGCGAGTAAGAAGTAGTACAATTCAAGTTTTAGTTGTCGATTATACACTTTTTAGCCGGCTTTGGTGTCTTGGACTTGACCTAGGACCTTAAGATTTGGCATGAATGGAGGACTAGCAGCCGCGTTCATATGTAGTAAAAACCTGAGAAATCCGTCTGTTTTCGTCATTTGTTATCGAATCGACTTAAAGCCAGATCGTCACATAGGCCGCTCTTCTCTCTGAGACGGTTAAATTTATCGTCTGCAAAGCTATGTTGCGTGCTGCGGTATGCGGAGACACTAAAAGCACCATAGTAGAACACAGAAGAAGCTTCTAAGTTGAAGCAATAGCCAGTAAGAAGTAATACAATTCAAGTTTTAGTTGTCGATTATTCACTTTTTAGCCGGCTTTGGTGGCTTGGACATGACTTAGGACCTTACGATTTTGCATGAAAGGAGATATAGCAGCCGCGTTGCACGGGAGAATGCAAAGAGTGTTCATATGAAGTAAAAACCTGAGAAATCCGTCCGTTTTCGTCATTTGTAATCGAATCGACTTAAAGCCAGATCGTCACATTGGCCGCTTTTCTCTCTGAGACGGTTACATTTATCGTCTGCAAAGCTATGTCGCGTGCTGCGGTATGCGGAGACACTAAAAGCACCATAGTAGAACACAGAAGAAGCTTCGAAGTTCAAGCAATAGCCAGTAAGTAGTTGTACAATTCAAATTTTAGTTGTCGATTATTCACTTTTTAGCCGGCTTTGGTGGCTTGGACATAACCTAGGACCTTACGATTTTGCATGAAAGGAGATATAGCAGCCGCGTTGCACGGGAGAATGCGAAAAGTGTTCATATGTAGTAAAAACCTGAGAAATCCGTCCGTTTTCGTCATTTGTTATCGAATCGACTTAAAGCCAGATCGTCACATTGGCCGCTTTTCTCTCTGAGACGGTTACATTTATCGTCTGCAAAGCTATGTCGCGTGCTGCGGTATGCGGATACACTAAAAGCACCATAGTAGAACACAGAGGAAGCTTCTAAGTTGAAGCAATAGCCAGTAAGAAGTAGTACAATTCAAGTTTTAGTTGTCGATTATTCACTTTTTAGCCGGCTTTGGTGGCTTGGACATGACCTAGGACCTTAAGATTTTGCATGAAAGGAGGACTAGCAGTCGCGTTGCACGGGAGAATGTATAAGTGTTCATATGTAGTAAAAACCTGAAAAATCCGTCTGTTTTCGTCATTTGTTATCATATCGACTTAGAGCCAGATCGTCACATTGGCCGCTCTTCTCTCTGAAACGGTTACATTTATCGCCTGCAAAGCTATGTCGCGTGCTGCGGTATGCGGAGACACTAAAAGCACCATAGTATAAAGCAGAAGAAGCTTCTAAGTTGTAGCAATAGCCAGTAAGAAGTAGTACAATTCAAGTTTCAGTTGTCGATTATTCACTTTTTAGCCGGCTTTGGTGGCTTGGACATGACCTAGGACCTTAAGATTTTGCATGAAAGGAGGACTAGCAGCCGCGTTGCACGGGAGAATGTGAAAAGTGTTCATATGTAGTAAAAACCTAGGAATACCGTCTGTTTTCGTCATCTGTTATCGAATCGACTTAAAGCCAGATCGTCACATTGGCCGCTTTTCTCTCTGAGACGGTTACATTTATTGTCTGCAAAGCTATGTCGCGTGCTGCGGTATGCGGACACACTAAAAGAACCATGGTAGAACACAGAAGAAGCTTCTAAGTTGAAGCAATAGCCAGTAAGAAGTAGAATAAGTAAAATTTTAGTTGTCGATTATTCACTTTTTAGCCGGCTTTGGTGGCTTGGACATGACCTAGGACCTTACGATTTTGCATGAGAGGAGATAAGGCAGCCGCGTTGCACGGGAGAATGTGAAAAGTGTTCATATGTAGTAAAAACCTGAGAAATCCGTCCGTTTTCGTCATTTGTTATAGAATCGAGTTAAAGCCAGATCATCACATTGGCCGCTTTTCTCTCTGAGGCGGTTACATTTATCGTCTGCAAAGCTATGTCGCGTGCTGCGGTATGCGGAGACACTAAAAGCACCATAGTATAAAGCAGAAGAAGCTTCTAAGTTGAAGCAATAGCCAGTAAGAAGTAGTACAATTCAAGTTTTAGTTGTCGATTATTCACTTTTTAGCCGGCTTTGGTGGCTTGGACATGACCTAGGACCTTACGATTTTGCATGAAAGGAGATACAGCAGCCGCGTTGCACGGGAGAATGCGAAAAGTGTTCATATGTAGTAAAAACCTGAGAAATCCGTCCGTTTTCGTCATTTCTTATCAAATCGACTTAAAGCCAGATCGTCATATTGGTCGCTCTTCTCTCTGAAACGGTTACATTGATCGTCTGCAAAGCTATGTCGCGTGCTGCGGTATGCGGAGACACTAAAAGCACCATAGTAGAACACAGAAGAAGCTTCTAAGTTGAAGCAATAGCCAGTAAGAAGTAGTACAATTCAAATTTTAGTTGTCGATTATTCACTTTTTAGCCGGCTTTGGTGGCTTGGACATGACCTAGGACCTTACGATTTCGCATGAAAGGAGGACTGGCAGCCGTGTTGCACGGGAGAATGTGAAAAGTGTTCATATGTAGTAAAAACCTGAGAAATCCGTCTGTTTTCGACATTTGTTATCGAATCGACTTAAAGCCAGATCGCCACATTGGCCGATTTTCTCTCTGAGACGGTTACATTTATCGGCTGCAAAGCTATGTCGCGTGCTGCGGTATGCAGAGACACTAAAAGCACCATAGTTGAACACAGAAGAAGCTTCTAAGTTGAAGCAATAGCCAGTAAGAAGTAGTACAATTAAAGTTTTAGTTGTCGATTATTCACTTTTTAGCCGGCTTTGGTGGCTTGGACATGACCTAGGACCTTAAGATTTTGCATGAAAGGAGGACTATCAGCCGCGTTGCACGGGAGAATGTGAAAAGTGTTCATATGTAGTAAAAATCTGGGAATACCGTCTTTTTTCGTCATTTGTTATCATATCAACTTAGAGCAAGATCGTCACATTGGCCGCTCTTCTCTCTGAAACGGTTACATTTATCGCCTGCAAAGCTATGTCGCGTGCTGCGGTATGCGGAGACACTAAAAGCACCATAGTAGAACACAGAAGAAGCTTCCAAGTTGAAGCAGTAGCCAGTAAGAAGTAGTACAATTCAAGTTTTAGTTGTCGATTATACACTTTTTAGCCGGCTTTGGTGTCTTGGACTTGACCTAGGACCTTAAGATTTGGCATGAATGGAGGACTAGCAGCCGCGTTCATATGTAGTAAAAACCTGAGAAATCCGTCTGTTTTCGTCATTTGTTATCGAATCGACTTAAAGCCAGATCGTGACATAGGCCGCTCTTCTCTCTGAGACGGTTAAATTTATCGTCTGCAAAGCTATGTTGCGTGCTGCGGTATGCGGAGACACTAAAAGCACCATAGTAGAACACAGAAGAAGCTTCTAAGTTGAAGCAATAGCCAGTAAGAAGTAATACAATTCAAGTTTTAGTTGTCGATTATTCACTTTTTAGCCGGCTTTGGTGGCTTGGACATGACTTAGGACCTTACGATTTTGCATGAAAGGAGATATAGCAGCCGCGTTGCACGGGAGAATGCAAAGAGTGTTCATATGTAGTAAAAACCTGAGAAATCCGTCCGTTTTCGTCATTTGTAATCGAATCGACTTAAAGCCAGATCGTCACATTGGCCGCTTTTCTCTCTGAGACGGTTACATTTATCGTCTGCAAAGCTATGTCGCGTGCTGCGGTATGCGGAGACACTAAAAGCACCATAGTAGAACACAGAAGAAGCTTCGAAGTTCAAGCAATAGCCAGTAAGTAGTTGTACAATTCAAATTTTAGTTGTCGATTATTCACTTTTTAGCCGGCTTTGGTGGCTTGGACATGACCTAGGACCTTAAGATTTTGCATGAAAGGAGGACTAGCAGTCGCGTTGCACGGGAGAATGTATAAGTGTTCATATGTAGTAAAAACCTGAAAAATCCGTCTGTTTTCGTCATTTGTTATCATATCGACTTAGAGCCAGATCGTCACATTGGCCGCTCTTCTCTCTGAAACGGTTACATTTATCGCCTGCAAAGCTATGTCGCGTGCTGCGGTATGCGGAGACACTAAAAGCACCATAGTATAAAGCAGAAGAAGCTTCTAAGTTGTAGCAATAGCCAGTAAGAAGTAGTACAATTCAAGTTTCAGTTGTCGATTATTCACTTTTTAGCCGGCTTTGGTGGCTTGGACATGACCTAGGACCTTAAGATTTTGCATGAAAGGAGGACTAGCAGCCGCGTTGCACGGGAGAATGTGAAAAGTGTTCATATGTAGTAAAAACCTAGGAATACCGTCTGTTTTCGTCATCTGTTATCGAATCGACTTAAAGCCAGATCGTCACATTGGCCGCTTTTCTCTCTGAGACGGTTACATTTATTGTCTGCAAAGCTATGTCGCGTGCTGCGGTATGCGGACACACTAAAAGAACCATAGTAGAACACAGAAGAAGCTTCTAAGTTGAAGCAATAGCCAGTAAGAAGTAGAATAAGTAAAATTTTAGTTGTCGATTATTCACTTTTTAGCCGGCTTTGGTGGCTTGGACATGACCTAGGACCTTACGATTTTGCATGAGAGGAGATAAGGCAGACGCGTTGCACGGGAGAATGTGAAAAGTGTTCATATGTAGTAGAAACCTGAGAAATCCGTCCGTTTTCGTCATTTGTTATAGAATCGACTTAAAGCCAGATCATCACATTGGCCGCTTTTCTCTCTGAGGCGGTTACATTTATCGTCTGCAAAGCTATGTCGCGTGCTGCGGTATGTGGAGACACTAAAAGCACCATAGTAGAAAGCAGAAGAAGCTTCTAAGTTGAAGCAATAGCCAGTAAGAAGTAGTACAATTAAAGTTTTAGTTGTCGATTATTCACTTTTTAGCCGGCTTTGGTGGCTTGGACATGACCTAGGACCTTACGATTTTGCATGAAAGGAGATATAGCAGCCGCGTTGCACGGGAGAATGCGAAAAGTGTTCATATGTAGTAAAAACCTGAGAAATCCGTTCATCTTCGAAATTTGTTATCGAATCGACTTTAAGCCAGATCGTCACATTGACCACTTTTCTCTCTGAAACGGTTACATTTATCGTCTGCAAAGCTATGTCGCGTGCTGCGGTATGCGGAGACACTAAAAGCACCATAGTAGAACACAGAAGAAGCTTCTAAGTTGAAGCAATAGCCAGTAAGAAGTAGTACTATTCAAATTTTAGTTGTCGATTATTCACTTTTTAGCCGGCTTTGGTGGCTTGGACATGACCTAGGACCTTACGATTTCGCATGAAAGGAGGACTGGCAGCCGTGTTGCACGGTAGAATGTGAAAAGTGTTCATATGTAGTAAAAACCTGAGAAATCCGTCTGTTTTCGTCATTTGTTATCGAATCGACTTAAAGCCAGATCGCCACATTGGCCGATTTTCTCTCTGAGACGGTTACATTTATCGGCTGCAAAGCTATGTCGCGTGCTGCGGTATGCAGAGACACGAAAAGCACCATAGTAGAACACAGAAGAAGCTTCTAAGTTGAAGCAATAGCCAGTAAGAAGTAGTACAATTAAAGTTTTAGTTGTCGATTATTCACTTTTTAGCCGGCTTTGGTGGCTTGGACATGACCTAGGACCTTAAGATTTTGCATGAAAGGAGGACTAGCAGTCGCGTTGCACGGGAGAATGTATAAGTGTTCATATGTAGTAAAAACCTGAAAAATCCGTCTGTTTTCGTCATTTGTTATCATATCGACTTAGAGCCAGATCGTCACATTGGGCGCTCTTCTCTCTGAAACGGTTACATTTATCGCCTGCAAAGCTATGTCGCGTGCTGCGGTATGCGGAGACACTAAAAGCACCATAGTATAAAGCAGAAGAAGCTTCTAAGTTGTAGCAATAGCCAGTAAGAAGTAGTACAATTCAAGTTTCAGTTGTCGATTATTCACTTTTTAGCCGGCTTTGGTGGCTTGGACATGACCTAGGACCTTAAGATTTTGCATGAAAGGAGGACTAGCAGCCGCGTTGCACGGGAGAATGTGAAAAGTGTTCATATGTAGTAAAAACCTAGGAATACCGTCTGTTTTCGTCATCTGTTATCGAATCGACTTAAAGCCAGATCGTCACATTGGCCGCTTTTCTCTCTGAGACGGTTACATTTATTGTCTGCAAAGCTATGTCGCGTGCTGCGGTATGCGGACACACTAAAAGAACCATAGTAGAACACAGAAGAAGCTTCTAAGTTGAAGCAATAGCCAGTAAGAAGTAGAATAAGTAAAATTTTAGTTGTCGATTATTCACTTTTTAGCCGGCTTTGGTGGCTTGGACATGACCTAGGACCTTACGATTTTGCATGAGAGGAGATAAGGCAGACGCGTTGCACGGGAGAATGTGAAAAGTGTTCATATGTAGTAGAAACCTGAGAAATCCGTCCGTTTTCGTCATTTGTTATAGAATCGACTTAAAGCCAGATCATCACATTGGCCGCTTTTCTCTCTGAGGCGGTTACATTTATCGTCTGCAAAGCTATGTCGCGTGCTGCGGTATGTGGAGACACTAAAAGCACCATAGTAGAAAGCAGAAGAAGCTTCTAAGTTGAAGCAATAGCCAGTAAGAAGTAGTACAATTAAAGTTTTAGTTGTCGATTATTCACTTTTTAGCCGGCTTTGGTGGCTTGGACATGACCTAGGACCTTACGATTTTGCATGAAAGGAGATATAGCAGCCGCGTTGCACGGGAGAATGCGAAAAGTGTTCATATGTAGTAAAAACCTGAGAAATCCGTTCATCTTCGAAATTTGTTATCGAATCGACTTTAAGCCAGATCGTCACATTGACCACTTTTCTCTCTGAAACGGTTACATTTATCGTCTGCAAAGCTATGTCGCGTGCTGCGGTATGCGGAGACACTAAAAGCACCATAGTAGAACACAGAAGAAGCTTCTAAGTTGAAGCAATAGCCAGTAAGAAGTAGTACTATTCAAATTTTAGTTGTCGATTATTCACTTTTTAGCCGGCTTTGGTGGCTTGGACATGACCTAGGACCTTACGATTTCGCATGAAAGGAGGACTGGCAGCCGTGTTGCACGGTAGAATGTGAAAAGTGTTCATATGTAGTAAAAACCTGAGAAATCCGTCTGTTTTCGTCATTTGTTATCGAATCGACTTAAAGCCAGATCGCCACATTGGCCGATTTTCTCTCTGAGACGGTTACATTTATCGGCTGCAAAGCTATGTCGCGTGCTGCGGTATGCAGAGACACGAAAAGCACCATAGTAGAACACAGAAGAAGCTTCTAAGTTGAAGCAATAGCCAGTAAGAAGTAGTACAATTAAAGTTTTAGTTGTCGATTATTCACTTTTTAGCCGGCTTTGGTGGCTTGGACATGACCTAGGACCTTAAGATTTTGCATGAAAGGAGGACTAGCAGCCGCGTTGCACGGGAGAATGTGAAAAGTGTTCATATGTAGTAAAAACCTGGGAATACCGTCTTTTTTCGTCATTTGTTATCATATCGACTTAGAGCAAGATCGTCACATTGGCCGCTCTTCTCTCTGAAACGGTTACATTTATCGCCTGCAAAGCTATGTCGCGTGCTGCGGTATGCGGAGACACTAAAAGCACCATAGTAGAAAACAGAAGAAGCTTCTAAGTTGAAGCAATAGCCAGTAAGAAGTAGTACAATTCAAGTTTTAGTTGTCGATTATTCACTTTTCAGCCGGCTTTGGTGGCTTGGACATGACCTAGGATCTTAAGATTTTGCATGAAAGGAGGACTAGCAGCCGCGTTGCACAGGAGAATGTGAAAAGTGTTCATATGTAGTAAAAACCTGTGAAATCCGTCCGTTTTCGTCATTTGTTATAGAATCGACTTAAAGCCAGATCATCACATTGGCCGCTTTTCTCTCTGAGGCGGTTACATTTATCGTCTGCAAAGCTACGTCGCGTGCTGCGGTATGCGGAGACACTAAAAGCACCATAGTAGAAAGCAGAAGAAGATTCTAAGTTGAAGCAATAGCCAGTAAGAAGTAGTACAATTCAAGTTTTAGTTGTCGATTATTCACTTTTTAGCCGGCTTTGGTGGCTTGGACATGACGTAGGATCTTAAGATTTTGCATGAAAGGAGGACTAGCAGCCGCGTTGCACGGGAGAATGTGAAAAGTGTTCATATGTAGTAAAAACCTGAGAAATCCGTCCGTTTTCGTCATTTGTTATAGAATCGACCTAAAGCCAGATCGTCACATTGGCCGCTTTTCTCTCTGAGACGGTTACATTTATCGTCTGCAAAGCAATGTCGCGTGCTGCGGTATGCGGAGACACTAAAAGCACCATAGTAGAACACAGAAGAAGCTTCTAAGTTGAAGCAATAGCCAGTAAGAAGTAGTACAATTCAAGTTTTAGTTGTCGATTATTCACTTTTTAGCCGGCTTTGGTGGCTTGGACATGACCTAGGACCTTAAGATTTTCCATGAAAGGAGATATAGCAGCCGCGTTGCACGGGAGAATGTGAAAAGGGTTCATATGTAGTAAAAACCTGAGAAATCCGTTCGTCTTCGAAATTTGTTATCGAATCGACTTTAAGCCAGATCGTCACATTGGCCACTTTTCTCTCTGAAACGGTTACATTTATCGTCTGCAAAGCTATGTCGCGTGCTGCGGTATGCGGAGACACTAAAAGCACCATAGTAGAACACAGAAGAAGCTTCTAAGTTGAAGCAATAGCCAGTAAGAAGTAGTACAATTCAAGTTTTAGTTGTCGATTATTCACTTTTTAGCCGGCATTGGTGGCTTGGACATGACCTAGGACCTTACGATTTTGCATGAAAGGAGGACTAGCACCCACGTTGCACGGGAGAATGTGAAAAGTGTTCATATGTAGTAAAAACCTGAGAAATCCGTCTGTTTTAGTCATTTGTTATAGAATCGACTTAAAGCCAGATCGTCACATTGGCCGCTTTTCTCTCTGAGACGGTTACATTTATCGCCTGCAAAGCTATGTCGCGTGCTGCGGTATGCAGAGACACTAAAAGCACCATAGTAGAACACAGAAGAAGCTTCTAAGTTGAAGCAATAGCCAGTAAGAAGTAGTACAATTCAAATTTTAGTTGTCGATTATTCACTTTTTAGCCGGCTTTGGTGGCTTGGACATGACCTAGGACCTTACGATTTCGCATGGAAGGAGGACTGGCAGCCGTGTTGCACGGGAGAATGTGAAAAGTGTTCATATGTCGTAAAAACCTGAGAAATCCGTCTGTTTTCGTCATTTGTTATCGAATCGACTTAAAGCCAGATCGTCACATTGGCCGATTTTCTCTCTGAGACGGTTACATTTATCGGCTACAACGCTATGTCGCGTGCTGCGGTATGCAGAGACACTAAAAGCACCATAGTAGAACACAGAAGAAGCTTCTAAGTTGAAGCAATAGCCAGTAAGAAGTAGTACAATTCAAGTTTTAGTTGTCGATTATTCACTTTTTAGCCGGCTTTGGTGGCTTGGACATGACCTAGGACCTTACGATTTTGCATGAAAGGAGATATAGCAGCCGCGTCGCACGGGAGAATGCGAAAAGTTTTCATATGTAGTAAAACCCTGAGAAATCCGTCCGTTTTCCTCATTTGTTATCGAATCGACTTAAAGCCAGATCGTCACATTGGCCGCTTTTCTCTCTGAGACGGTTACATTTATCGTGTGCAAAGCTAGATCGCGTGCTGCGGTATGCGGAGACACTAAAAGCACCATAGTAGAACACAGAAGAAGCTTCTAAGTTAAAGCAATAGCCAGTAAGAAGTAGTACAATTCAAGTTTTAGTTGTCGATTATTCACTTTTTAGCCGGCTTTGGTGGCTTGGACATGACCTAGGACCTTACGATTTTGCATGAAAGGAGGACAAGCAGCCGCGTTGCACGGGAGAATGTGAAAAGTGTTCATATGTAGTAAAAACCTGAGAAATTTGTCCGTTTTCGTCATTTGTTATAGAATCGACTTAAAGCCTGATCGTCACATTAGCCACTTTTCTCTCTGAGACGGTACATTTATCGTCTGCAAAGCTATGTCGCGTGGTGCGGTATGCGGAGACACTAAAAGCACCACAGTAGAACACAGAAGAAGCTTCTAAGTTGAAGCAATAGCCAGTAAGAAGTAGTACAATTCAAGTTTTAGTTGTCGATTATTCACTTTTTAGCCGGCTTTGATGGCTTGGACATGACCTAGGACCTTACGATTTTGCATGAAAGGAGATATAGCAGCCGCGTTGCACGGGGGAATGCGAAAAGTGTTCATATGTAGTAAAAACCTGAGAAATCCGTCCGTTTTCGTTATTTGTTATCGAATCTACTTAAAGCCAGATCGTCACATTGGCCATTTTTCTCTCTGAGACGGTTACATTTATCGTCTGCAAAGCTATGTCGCGTGCTGCGGTATGCGGAGACACTAAAAGCACCATAGTAGAACACAGAAGAAGCTTCTAAGTTGAAGCAATAGCCAGTAAGATGTAGTACAATTCAAGTTTTAGTTGTCGATTATTCACTTTTTAGACGGCTTTGGTCGCTTGGACATGACCTAGGACCTTACGATTTTGCATGAAATAGGTCCAGCACCCGCGTTGCACGGGAGAATGTAAAACGTGTTCATATGTAGTAAAAACCTGAGAAATCCGTCTGTTTTCGTCATTTGTTATCATATCGACTTAGAGCCAGATCGTCACATTGGCCGCTCTTCTCTCTGAGACGGTTACATTTATCGTCTGCAAAGGTATGTTGCGTGCTGCGGTATGCGGAGACACTAAAAGCACCATAGTAGAACACAGATAAAGCTACTAAGTTGAAGCAATAGCCAGTAAGAAGTAGTACAATTCAAGTTTCAGTTGTCGATTATTCACTTTTTAGCCGGCTTTGGTGGCTTGGACATGACCTAGGATCTTAAGATTTTGCATGAAAGGAGGACTAGCAGCCGCGTTGCACGGGAGAATGTGAAAAGTGTTCATATGTAGTAAAAACCTGAGAAATCCGTCCGTTTTCCTCATTTGTTATAGAATCGACTTAAAGCCAGATCGTCACATTGGCCGCATTTCTCTCTGAGACGGTTACATTTATCTTCTGCAAAGCTACGTCGCGTGCTGCGGTGTGCGGACACATTAAAAGCACCATAGTAGAACACAGAAGAAGCTTCTAAGTTGAAGCAATAGCCAGTAAGAAGTAGTACAATTCAAGTTTTAGTTGTCGATTATTCACTTTTTAGCCGGCTTTGGTGGCTTGGACATGACCTAGGACCTTAAGATTTTGCTTGAAAGGAGGACTAGCAGCCGCTTTGCACGGGAGAATATGAAAAGTGTTCATATGTAGTAAAAACCTGAGAAATCCGTCTGTTTTCGTCATTTGTTATCGAATCGACTTAAAGCCAGATCGTCACATTGGCTGCTTTTCTCTCTGAGACGGTTACATTTATTGTCTGCAAAGCTACGTCGCGTGCTGCGGTGTGCGGACACATTAAAAGCACCATAGTAGAACACAGAAGAAGCTTCTAAGTTGAAGCATTAGCCAGTAAGATGTAGTATAATTCAAATTTTAGTTGTCGATTATTCACTTTTTAGCCGGCTTTGGTGGCTTGGACATGACCTAGGACCTTACGATTTTGCATGAAAGGAGATATAGCAGCCGCGTAGCACGGGAGAATGTGAAAAGTGTTCATATGTAGTAAAAACCTGAGAAATCCGTCTGTTTTAGTCATTTGTTATCGAATCGACTTAAAGCCAGATCGTCACATTGGCCGCTTTTCTCTCTGAGACGGTTACATTTATCGCCTGCAAAGCTATGTCGCGTGCTGCGATATGCGGAGACACTAAAAGCACCATAGTAGAACACAGAAGAAGCTTCGAAGTTGAAGCAATACCCAGTAAGAAGTAGTACAATTCAAATTTTAGTTGCCGATTATTCACTTTTTAGCCTGCTTTGGTGGCTTGGACATGACCTAGGACCTTACGATTTTGCATGAAAGGAGGACTAGCAGTCGCGTTGCACGGGAGAATGCGAAAAGTGTTCATATGTAGTAAAAACCTGAGAAATCCGTCCGTTTTCGTCATTTGTTATCGAATCGACTTAAAGCCAGATCGTCACATTCGCCGCTTTTCTCTCTAAGACGGTTACATTTATCGTCTGCTAAGCTATGTCGTGTGCTGCGGTATGCGGAGACACTAAAAGCACCATAGTAGAACACAGAAGAAGCTTCTAAGTTGAAGCAATAGCCAGTAAGAAGTAGTACAATTCAAGTTTTAGTTGTCGATTGTTCACTTTTTAGCCGGCTTTGGTGGCTTGGACATGACCTAGGACCTTAAGATTTTGCATGAAAGGAGGACTAGCAGTCGCGTTGCACGGGAGAATGTGAAAAGTGTTCATATGTAGTAAAAACCTGAAAAATCCGTCTGTTTTCGTCATTTGTTATCACATCGACTTAGAGCCAGATCGTCACATTGGCCGCTCTTCTCTCTGAAACGGTTAAATTTATCGATTGCAAAGCTATGTCGCGTGCTGCGGTATGCGGAGACACTAAAAGCACCATAGTAGAACACAGAAGAAGCTTCTAAGTTGAAGCAATAGCCAGTAAGAAGTAGTACAATTCAAGTTTTAGTTGTCGATTATTCACTTTTTAGCCGGCTTTGATGGCTTGGACATGACCTAGGACCTTACGATTATGCATGAAAGGAGATATAGCAGCCGCGTTGCAAGGGAGAATGCGAAAAGTGTTCATATGTAGTAAAAACCTGAGAAATCCGTCCGTATTCGGCATTTGTTATCATATCGACTTAAAGCCTGATCGTCACATTAGCCACTTTTCTCTCTGAGACGGTTACATTTATCGTCTGCAAAGCTATGTCGCGTGGTGCGGTATGCGGAGACACTAAAAGCACCATAGTAGAACACAGAAGAAGCTTCTAAGTTGATGCAATAGCCAGTAAGAAGTAGTACAATTCAAGTTTTAGTTGTCGATTATTCACTTTTTAGGCGGCTTTGATGGCTTGGACATGACCTAGGACCTTACGATTATGCATGAAAGGAGATATAGCAGCCGCGTTGCAAGGGTGAATGCGAAAAGTGTTCATATGTAGCAAAAACCTGAGAAATCCGTCCGTTTTCGTCATTTGTTATCGAATCGACTTAAAGCCAGATCGTCATATTGGCCACTTTTCTCTCTGAGACGGTTACATTTATCGTCTGCAAAGCTATGTCGCGTGCTGCGGTATGCGGAGACACTAAAAGCACCATAGTAGAACACAGAAGAAGCTTCAAAGTTGAAGCAATAGCCAGTAAGATGTAGTACAATTCAAGTTTTAGTTGTCGATTATTCACTTTTTAGACGGCTTTGGTCGCTTGGACATGACCTAGGACCTTACGATTTTGCATGAAATAGGTCTAGCACCCGCGTTGCACGGGAGAATATGAAACGTGTTCATATGTAGTAAAAAATTGAGAAATCCGTCTGTTTTCGTCATTTGTTATCATATCGACTTAGAGCCAGATCGTCACATTGGCCGCTTTTCTCTCTGAAACGGTTACATTTATCGTCTGCAAAGGTATGTCGCGAGCTGCGGTATGCGCAGACACTAAAAGCACCATAGTAGAACACAGAAGAAGCTTCTAAGTTGAAGCAATAGCCAGTAAGAAGTAGTACAATTCAAGTATTAGTTGTCGATTATACAATTTTTAGCCGGCTTTGGTGTCTTGGAATTGACCTAGGACCTTAAGATTTGGCATGAAAGGAGGACTAGCAGCCGCGTTCATATGTAGTAAAAACCTGAGAAATCCGTCTGTTTTCGTCATTTGTTATCGAATCGACTTAAAGCCAGATCGTCACATTGGCCGCTCTTCTCTCTGAGACGGTTACATTTTTCGTCTGCAAAGCTATGTCGCGTGCTGCGGTATGCCGAGGCACTAAAAGCACCATAGTTGAACACAGAAGAAGCTTCTAAATTGAAGCAATAGCCAGTAAGTAGTAGTACAATTCAAATTTTAGTTGTCGATTATTCACTTTTTAGCCGGCTTTGGTGGCTTGGACATGACCTAGGACCTTACGATTTTGCATGAAAGGAGATATAGCAGCCGCGTTGCACGGGAGAATGCAAAGAGTGTTCATATGTAGTAAAAACCCGAGAAATCCGTCCGTTTTCGTCATTTGTTATCGAATCGACTTAAAGCCAGGTCGTCACATTGGCCGCTTTTCTCTCTGAGACGGTTACATTTATCGTCTGCAAAGCTATGTCGCGTGCTGCGGTATGCGGAGACACTAAAAGCACCATAGTAGAACACAGAAGAAGCTTCTAAGTTGAAGCAATAGCCTGTAAGATGTAGTACAATTCAAGTTTTAGTTGTCGATTATTCACTTTTTAGACGGCTTTGGTCGCTTGGACATGACGTAGGACCTTACGATTTTGCATGAAATAGGTCTAGCACCCGCGTTGCACGGGAGAATATGAAACGTGTTCATATGTAGTAAAAAATTGAGAAATCCGTCTGTTTTCGTCATTTGTTATCATATCGACTTAGAGCCAGATCGTCACATTGGCCGCTCTTCTCTCTGAAACGGTTACATTTATCGTCTGCAAAGGTATGTCGCGAGCTGCGGTATGCGCAGACACTAAAAGCACCATAGTAGAACACAGAAGAAGCTTCTAAGTTGAAGCAATAGCCAGTAAGAAGTAGTACAATTCAAGTATTAGTTGTCGATTATACACTTTTTAGCCGGCTTTGGTGTCTTGGAATTGACCTAGGACCTTAAGATTTGGCATGAAAGGAGGACTAGCAGCCGCGTTCATATGTAGTAAAAACCTGAGAAATCCGTCTGTTTTCGTCATTTGTTATCGAATCGACTTAAAGCCAGATCGTCACATTGGCCGCTCTTCTCTCTGAGACGGTTACATTTTTCGTCTGCAAAGCTATGTCGCGTGCTGCGGTATGCCGAGGCACTAAAACCACCATAGTTGAACACAGAAGAAGCTTCTAAATTGAAGCAATAGCCAGTAAGTAGTAGTACAATTCAAATTTTAGTTGTCGATTATTCACTTTTTAGCCGGCTTTGGTGGCTTGGACATGACCTAGGACCTTACGATTTTGCATGAAAGGAGATATAGCAGCCGCGTTGCACGGGAGAATGCAAAGAGTGTTCATATGTAGTAAAAACCCGAGAAATCCGTCCGTTTTCGTCATTTGTTATCGAATCGACTTAAAGCCAGGTCGTCACATTGGCCGCTTTTCTCTCTGAGACGGTTACATTTATCGTCTGCAAAGCTATGTCGCGTGCTGCGGAATGCGGAGACACTAAAAGCACCATAGTAGAACACAGAAGAAGCTTCGAAGTTAAAGCAATAGCCAGTAAGAAGTAGTAGAATTCAAGATTTAGTTGTCGATTATTCACTTTTTAGCCGGCTTTGGTGGCTTGGACATGACCTAGCACCTAAAGATTTTGCATGGCAGGAGGACTAGCAGCCGCGTTGCACAGGAGAATGTGAAAAGTGTTCATATGTAGTAAAAACCTAAGAAATCCGTCTGTTTTCGTCATTTGTTAACA
The DNA here is from genome assembly GCF_023897955.1 of Schistocerca gregaria. Classification (NCBI taxonomy): domain Eukaryota; kingdom Metazoa; phylum Arthropoda; class Insecta; order Orthoptera; family Acrididae; genus Schistocerca; species Schistocerca gregaria. The sequence goes on along the minus strand of NW_026061801.1, from coordinate 2,296,948 downwards.
TATCGACTTACAGAAAGATCGTTACATTGACCGCTCTTCGCTCTGAAACGGTTACATTTATCGTCTGCAAAGCTATGTCGCGTGCTGCGACATGCGGAGACACTAAAAGCACCATAGTAGAACAGAGAAGAAGCTTCTAAGTTGAAGCAATAGTCAGTAAGAAGTAGTACAATTCAAGTTTTAGTTGTCGATTATTCACTTATTAGACGGCTTTGGTGGCTTGGACATGACCTAGGACCTTAAGATTTTGCATGAAAGGAGGACTAGCAGCCGCGTTGCACGGGAGAATTTGAAAAGTGTTCATATGTAGTAAAAACCTGAGAAATCCGTCTGTTTTCGTCATTTGTTATCATATCGACTTAGAGCCAGATCGTCACATTGGCCGCTATTCTCTCTGAAACGGTTACATTTATCGTCTGCAAAGCTATGTCGCGTGCTGCGGTATGCGGAGTCACTAAAAGCACCATAGTAGAACACAGAAGCAGCTTCTAAGTTGAAGCAATAGCCAGTAAGAAGTAGTAGAATTCAAATTTTAGTAGTCGATTATTCACTTTTTAGCCGGCTTTGGTGTCTCGGTCATGACCTAGGACCTTAAGATTTTGCATGAAAGGAGGACTAGCAGCCGCGTTGCACGGGAGAATGTGAAAAGTGTTCATATGTAGTAAAAACTTGAGAAATCCGTCTGTTTTCGTCATTTGTTATAGAAGCGACTTAAAGCTAGATCGTCACATTGGCCGCTTTTCTCTCTGAGACGATTACATTTATCGTCTGCAAACCTATGTCGCGTGCTGCGGTATGCGGAGACACTAAAAGCACCATAGTAGAACACAGAAGAAGATTCTAAGTTGAAGCAATAGCCAGTAAGAAGTAGTACAATTCAAGTTGTGGATGTCGATTATTCACTTTTTAGCCGGATTTGGTGGCTTGGACATGACGTAGGACCTTAAGATTTTGCATGAAAGAGGACTAGCAGCCGTGTTGCACGGGAGAATGCGAAAAGTGTTCATATGTAGTAAAAACCTGAGAAATCCGTCGGTTATCGTCATTTGTTATCGAATCGACTTAGAGCCAGATCGTCACATTGGCCGCTTTTCTCTCTGAGACGGTTACATTTATCGTCTGGAAAGCTATGTCGCATGCTGCGGTATACGGAGACACTAAAAGCACCATAGTAGAACACAGAAGAAGCTTCTAAGTTGAGGCAATAGCCAGTAAGAAGTAGTACATTTCAAGTTTTAGTTGTCGATTATTCGCTTTTTAGCCGGCTTTGGTGGCTTGGACATGACGTAGGACCTTAAGATTTTGCATGAAAGAGGACTAGCAGCGGTGTTGCACGGGAGAATGCGAAAAGTGTTCATATGTAGTAAAAACCTGAGAAATCCGTCGGTTATCGTCATTTGTTATCGAATCGACTTAAAGCCAGATCGTCACATTGGCCGCTTTTCTCTCTGAGACGGTTACATTTATCGTCTGCAAAGCTATGTCGCGTGCTGCGGTATGCGGAGACACTAAAAGCACCATAGTAAAACACAGAAGAAGCTTCTACGTTGAAGCAATAGCCAGTAAGAAGTAGTACAATTCATGTTTTAGTTGTCGATTATTCACTTTTTAGCCGGCTTTGGTGGCTTGGACATGACCTAGGACCTTAAGATTTTGCCTGAAAGGAGGATTAGCAGCCGCGTTACACGGGAGAATGCGAAAAGTGTTCATATGTAGTAAAAACCTAGGAATACCGTCTGTTTTCGTCATCTGTTATCGAATCGACTTAAAGCCAGATCGCCACATTGGCCGCTTTCCTCTCTGAGACGGTTACATTTATCTTCTGCAAAGCTATGTCGCGTGCTGCGGTATGCGGAGACACTAAAAGCACTATAGTAGAAAACAGAAGAAGCTTCTAAGTAGAAGCAATAGCCAGTAAGAAGTAGTACAATTCAAGTTTTAGTTGTCGATTATTCACTTTTTAGCCGGCTTTGGTGGCTTGGACATGACCTAGGATCATAAGATTTTGCATGAAAGGAGGACTAGCAGCCGCGTTGCACGGGGGAATGTGAAAAGTATTCATATGTAGAAAAAACCTGAGAAATCCGTCCGTTTTCTTCATTTGTTATAGAGCCGACTTAAAGCCAGATCGTCACAGTGGCCACTTTTCTCTCTGAGACGGTTACATTTATCGTCTGCAAACTATGTCGCGTGCTACGGTATGCGCAGACACTAAAAGCACCATAGTAGAACACAGAAGAAGCTTCTAAGTTGAAGCAATAGCCAGTAAGAAGTAGTACAATTCAAGTTTTAGTTGTCGATTATTCACTTTTTAGCCGGCTTTGGTGGCTTGGACATGACCTAGGACCTTACGATTTTGCATGAAAGGAGGACTAGCAGGCGCGTTGCACGGGAGAATGTGAAAAGTGTTCATATGTAGTAAAAACCTGAGTAATCCGTCCGTTTTCGGCGTTTGTTATCATATCGACTTAGAGCCAGATCGTCACATTGGCCGCTCTTCTCTCTGAAACGGTTACATTTATCGCCTGCAAAGCTATGTCGCGTGCTGCGGTATGCGGAGACACTAAAAGCACCATAGTAGAACACAGAAGAAGCTTCTAAGTTGAAGCAATAGTCAGTAAGAAGTAGTACAATTCAAGTTTTAGTTGTCGATTATTCACTTTTTAGCCGGCTTTGGTGGCTTGGACATGACCTAGGACCTTAAGATTTTGCATGAAAGGAGGACTAGCAGCCGCGTTGCACGGGAGAATGTGAAAAGTGTTCATATGTAGTAAAAACCTGAGAAATCCGTCTGTTTTCGTCATTTGTTATAGAAGCGACTTAAAGCTAGATCGTCCCATTGGCCGCTTTTCTCTCTGAGACGATTACATTTATCGTCTGCAAAGCTATGTCGCGTGCTGCGGTATGCGGAGGCACTAAAAGAACCCTAGTAGAAGACAGAAGAAGCTTCTAAGTTGAAGCAATAGCCAGTAAGAAGTAGTACAATTCAACTTTTAGTTGTCGATTATTCACTTTTTAGCCGGCTTTGGTGGCTTGGACATGACCTAGGACCTTACGATTTTGCATGAAAGGAGACATAGCAGCCGCGTTGCACGGGAGAATGCGAAAAGTGTTCATATGTAGTAAAAACTTGAGAAATCCGTCGGTTTTCGTCATTTGTTATCGAATCGACTTAAAGCCAGATCGTCACATTGGCCGCTTTTCTCTCTGAGACGGTTACATTTATCGTCTGCAAAGCTATGTCGCGTGCTGCGGTATGCGGAGACACTAAAAGCACCATAGTAGAACACAGAAGAAGCTTCTAAGTTGAGGCAATAGCCAGTAAGAAGTAGTACATTTCAAGTTTTAGTTGTCGATTATTCACTTTTTAGCCGGCTTTGGTGGCTTGGACATGACCTAGGACCTTAAGATTTTGCATGAAAGGAGGACTGTCAGCCGTGTTGCACGGGAGAATGTGAAAAGTGTTCATACGTAGTAAAAACCTGAGAAATCCGTCCGTTTTCGTCATTTGTTATCGAATCGAGTTAAAGCCAGATCGTCACATTGGCCGCTTTTCTCTCTGAGACGGTTACATTTATCGCCTGCAAAGCTATGTGGCGTGCTGCGGTATGGGGAGACACTAAAAGCACCATAGTAGAACACAGAAGAAGATTCTAAGTTGAAGCAATAGCCAGTAAGAAGTAGTACAATTCAAGTTGTGGATGTCGATTATTCACATTTTAGCCGGATTTGGTGGCTTGGACATGACGTAGGACCTTAAGATTTTGCATGAAAGAGGACTAGCAGCCGTGTTGCACGGGAGAATGTGAAAAGTGTTCATATGTAGTAAAAACCTGAGAAATCCGACTGTTTTCGTCATTTGTTATCGAATCGACTTAAAGCCAGATCGTCACATTGGCCGCTTTTCTCTGTGAGACGGTTACATTTATCGCCTGCAAAGCTATGTCGCGTGCTGCGGTATGCGGAGACACTAAAAGCACCATAGTAGAACACAGAAGAAGCTTCGAAGTTAAAGCAATAGCCAGTAAGAAGTAGTAGAATTCAAGTTTTAGTTGTCGATTATTCACTTTTTAGCCGGCTTTTGTGGCTTGGACATGACCTAGGACCTAAAGATTTTGCATGAAAGGAGGACTGGCAGCCGTGTTGCTCGGGAGAATGTGAAAAGTGTTCATATGTAGTAAAAACCTGAGAAATCCGTCGGTTTCCGTCATTTGTTATCGAATCGACTTAAAGCGAGATCGTCACATTGGCCGCTTTTCTCTCTGAGACGGTTACATTTGTCGTCTGCAAAGCTATGTCGCGTGCTGCGGTATGCGGAGACACTATAAGCACCATAGTAGAACACAGAAGAAGCTTCTAAGTTGAAGCAATAGCCAGTAAGAAGTAGTTCAATTCAAGTTTCTAGTTGTCGATTATTCACATTTTAGCCGTCTTAGGTGTCTTGGACATGACCTAGGACAATAAGATTTTGCATGAAAGGAGGACTAGCAGCCGCGTTGCACAGGAGAATGTGAAAAGTGTTCATATGTAGTAAAAACCTAAGAATTCCGTCTGTTTTCGTCATTTGTTAACATATCGACTTACAGAAAGATCGTTACATTGACCGCTCTTCGCTCTGAAACGGTTACATATATCGCCTGCAAAGCTATGTCGCGTGCTGCGGTATGCGGAGACACTATAAGCACCATAGTAGAACACAGAAGAAGCTTCTAAGTTGAAGCAATAGCCAGTAAGAAGTAGTTCAATTCAAGTTTCTAGTTGTCGATTATTCACGTTTTAACCGTCTTAGGTGTCTTGGACATGACCTACGACCTTAAGATTTTGCATGAAAGGAGGACTAGCAGCCGCGTTGCACAGGAGAATGTGAAAAGTGTTCATATGTAGTAAAAACCTAAGAAATCCGTCTGTTTTCGTCATTTGTTAACATATCGACTTACAGAAAGATCGTTACATTGACCGCTCTTCGCTCTGAAATGGTTACATTTATCGTCTGCAAAGCTATGTCGCGTGCTGCGATATGCGGAGACACTAAAGGCACCATAGTAGAACAGAGAAGAAGCTTCTAAGTTGAAGCAATAGTCAGTAAGAAGTAGTACAATTCAAGTTTTAGTTGTCGATTATTCACTTTTTAGCCGGCTTTGGTGGCTTGGACGTGACCTAGGACCTTAAGATTTTGCATGAATGGAGGACTAGCAGCCGCGTTGCACGGGAGAATGTGAAAAGTGTTCATATGTAGTAAAAACCTGAGAAATCCGTCTGTTTTCGTCATTTGTTATAGAAGCGACTTAAAGCTAGATCGTCCCATTGGCCGCTTTTCTCTCTGAGACGATTACATTTATCGTCTGCAAAGCTATGTCGCGTGCTGCGGTATGCGGAGTCACTAAAAGCACCATAGTAGAACACAGAAGCAGCTTCTAAGTTGAAGCAATAGCCAGTAAGAAGTAGTAGAATTCAAATTTTAGTTGTCGATTATTCACTTTTTAGCCGGCTTTGGTGTCTTGGACATGACCTAGGACCTTAAGATTTTGCATGAAAATAGGACTAGCAGCCGCGTTGCACGGGAGAATGTGAAAAGTGTTCATATGTAGTAAAAACCTGAGAAATCCGTCTGTTTTCGTCATTTGTTATAGAAGCGACTTAAAGCTAGATCGTCCCATTGGCCGCTTTTCTCTCTGAGACGATTACATTTATCGTCTGCAAAGCTATGTCGCGTGCTGCGGTATGCGGAGACACTAAAAGCACCCTAGTAGAAGACAGAAGAAGCTTCTAAGTTGAAGCAATAGCCAGTAAGAAGTAGTACAATTCAAGTTTTAGTTGTCGATTATTCACTTTTTAGCCGGCTTTGGTGGCTTGGACATGACCTAGGACCTTAAGATTTTGCATGAAAAGAGATATAGCAGCCGCGTTGCACGGGAGAATGCGACAAGTGTTCATATGTAGTAAAAACCTGAGAAATCCGTCCGTTTTCGTCATTTGTTATCGAATCGACTTAAAGCCAAATCGTCACATTGGCCGCTTTTGTCTCTGAGACGGTTACATTTATCGTCTGCAAAGCTATGTCGCGTGCTGCGGTATGCGGAGACACTAAAAGCACCATAGTAGAACACAGAAGAAGCTTCTAAGTTGAAGCAATAGCCATTAAGAAGTAGTACAATTCAAATTTTAGTTGCCGATTATTCACTTTTTAGCCGGCTTTGGTGGCTTGGACATGACCTAGGACCTAAAGATTTTGCATGAAAGGAGGACTGGCAGTCGCGTTGCACGGGAGAATGCGAAAAGTGTTCATATGTAGTAAAAACCTGAGAAATCCGTCCGTTTTCGTCATTTGTTATCGAATCGACTTAAAGCCAGATCGTCACATTGGCCGCTTTTCTCTCTAAGACGGTTTCATTTATCGTCTGCAAAGCTATGTCGCGTGCTGCGGTATACGGAGACACTAAAAGCACCATAGTAGAACACAGAAGAAGCTTCTAAGTTGAAGCAATAGCCAGTAAGAAGTAGTACAATTCATGTTTTAGTTGTTGATTATTCACTTTTTAGCCGGCTTTGGTGGCTTGGACATGACCTAGGACCTTAAGATTTTGCCTGAAAGGAGGACTAGCAGCCGCGTTGCACGGGAGAATGCGAAAAGTGTTCATATGTAGTAAAAACCCGTGAAATCCGTAGGTATTTGTCATTTGTTATCGAATCGACTTAAAGCCAGATCGTCACATTGGCTGCTTTTCTCTCTGAGACGGTTACATTTATCGCCTGCAAAGCTATGTCGCGTGCTGCGTTATGCGGAGACACTAAAAGCACCATAGTAGAAAACAGAAGAAGCTTCTAAGTTGAAGCAATAGCCAGTAAGAAGTAGTAGAATTCAAGTTTTAGTTGTCGATTATTCACTTTTTAGCCGGCTTTGGTGGCTTGGACATGACCTAGGATCTTAAGATTTTGCATGAAAGGAGATATAGCAGCCGCGTTGCACGGGAGAATGCGAAAAGTGTTCATATGTAGTAAAAAGCAGAGAAATCCGTCCGTTTTCGTCATTTGTTATCGAATCGACTTAAAATCAGATCGTCACATTGGCCGCTTTTCTCTCTGAGACGGTTACATTTATCGTCTGCAAAGCTATGTCGCGTGCTGCGGTATGCGGGACACTAAAAGCACAAAAGTAGAACACAGAAGAAGATTCTAAGTTGAAGCAATAGCCAGTAAGAAGTAGTACAATTCAAGTTTTAGTTGTCGATTATTCACTTTTTAGCCGGCTTTGGTGGCTTGGACATGACCTAGGACCTTAAGATTTTGCATGAAAGGAGGACTAGCAGCCACGTTGCACGGGAGAATGTGAAAAGTGTTCATATGTAGTAAAAACCTGAGAAATCCTTCTGTTTTCGTCATTTGTTATCGAATCGACTTAAAGCCAGTTCGTCACATTGGCCGCTTTTTTCTCTGAGACGGTTACATTTATCGTCTGCAAAGCTATGTCGCGTGCTGCGGTATGCGGAGACACTATAAGCACCATAGTACAACACAGAAGAAGCTTCTAAGTTGAAGCAATAGCCAGTAAGAAGTAGTACAATTCAAATTTTAGTTGTCGATTATTCACTTTTTAGCCGGCTTTGGTGGCTTGGACATGACCTAGGACCTTACGATTTTGCATGAAAGGAGATATAGCAGCCGCGTTGCACGGGAGAATGCGACAAGTGTTCATATGTAGTAAAAACCTGAGAAATCCGTCCGTTTTCGTCATTTGTTATCGAATCGACTTAAAGCCAGATCGTCACATTGGCCGCTTTTGTCTCTGAGGCGGTTACATTTATCGTCTGCAAAGCTATGTCGCGTGCTGCGGTATGCGGAGACACTAAAAGCACCATAGTAGAACACAGAAGAAGTTTCTAAGTTGAAGCAATAGCCAGTAAGAAGTAGTACAATTCAAATTTTAGTTGCCGATTATTCACTTTTTAGCCGGCTTTGGTGGCTTGGACATGACCTAGGACCTAAAGATTTTGCATGAAAGGAGGACTAGCAGTCGCGTTGCACGGGAGAATGCGAAAAGTGTTCATATGTAGTAAAAACCTGAGACATCCGTCCGTTTTCGTCATTTGTTATCGAATCGACTTAAAGCCAGATCGTCACATTGGCCGCTTTTCTCTCTAAGACGGTTTCATTTATCGTCTGCAAAGCTATGTCGCGTGCTGCGGTATACGGAGACACTAAAAGCACCATAGTAGAACACAGAAGAAGCTTCTAAGTTGAAGCAATAGCCAGTAAGAAGTAGTACAATTCAAGTTTTAGTTGTCGATTATTCACTTTTTAGCCGGCTTTGGTGGCTTGCACATGACCTAGGATCTAAAGATTTTGCATGAAAGGAGGACTAGCAGGCGCGTTGCACGGGAGAATGTGTAAAGTGTTCATACGTAGTAAAAACCTGAGAAATCCGTCCGTTTTCGGCGTTTGTTATCATATCGACTTAGAGCCAGATCGTCACATTGGCCGCTCTTCTATCTGTAACGGTTACATTTATCGCCTGCAAAGCTATGTCGCGTGCTGCGGTATGCGGCGACACTAAAAGCACCATATTAGAAAACAGAAGAAGCTCCTAAGTTGAAGCAATAGCCAGTAAGAAGTAGTACAATTCAAGTTTTAGTTGTCGATTATTCACTTTTTAGCCGGCTTTGGTGGCTTGGACATGACCTAGGATCTTACGATTTTGCATGAAAGGAGGACTAGCAGCCGCGTTGCACGGGAGAATGTGAAAAGTGTTCATATGTAGTAAAAACCTGAGAAATCCGTCTGTTTTCGTCATTTGTTATAGAATCGACTTAAAGCCTGATCGTAACATTGCCCGCTTTTCTCTCTGAGACGATTACATTTATCGTCTGCAAAGCTATGTCACGTGCTGCGGTATGCGGAGACACTAAAAGCACCATAGTAGAACACAGAAGAAGTTTCTAAGTTGAAGCAATAGCCGGTAAGAAGTAGTACAATTCAAGTTTTAGTTGTCGATTATTGACTTTTTAGCCTGCTTTGGAGGCTTGGACATGACCTAGGACCTTAAGATTTTGCATGAAAGGAGGACTGGCAGCCGTGTTGCACGGCAGAAGGTCAAAAGTGTTCATATGTAGTAAAAACTTGAGAAATCCGTCCGTTTTCGTCATTTGTTATCGAATCGACTTAATGCCAGATCGTCACATTGGCCGCTTTTCTCTCTGAGACGGTTACATTTATCGTCTGCAAAGCTATGTCGCGTGCTGCGGTATGCGGAGACACTAAAAGCAACATTGTAGAACACAGAAGAAGCTTCTACGTTGAAGCAATAGCCAGTAAGAAGTAGTACAATTCATGTTTTAGTTGTCGATTATTCACTTTTTAGCCGGCTTTGGTGGCTTGGACATGACCTAGGACCTTAAGATTTTGCCTGAAAGGAGGACTAGCAGCCGCGTTGCACGGGAGAATGCGAAAAGTGTTCATATGTAGTAAAAACCCGAGAAATCCGTAGGTATTTGTCATTTGTTATCGAATCGACTTAAAGCCAGATCGTCACATTGGCCGCTTTTCTCTCTGAGACGGTTACATTTATCGTCTGCAAAGCTATGTCGCGTGCTGCGGTATGCGGGACACTAAAAGCACCATAGTAGAACACAGAAGAAGATTCTAAGTTGAAGCAATAGCCAGTAAGAAGTAGTACAATTCAAGTTTTAGTTGTCGATTATTCACTTTTTAGCCGGCTTTGGTGGCTTGGACATGACCTAGGACCTTAAGATTTTGCATGAAAGGTGGACTAGCAGCCACGTTTCACGGGAGAATGTGAAAAGTGTTCATATGTAGTAAAAACCTGAGAAATCCGTCTGTTTTCGTCATTTGTTATCGTATCGACTTAAAGCCAGATCGTCACATTGGCCGCTTTTTTCTCTGAGACGGTTACATTTATCGTCTGCAAAGCTATGTCGCGTGCTGCGGTATGCGGAGACACTATAAGCACCATAGTACAACACAGAAGAAGGTTCTAAGTTGAAGCAATAGCCAGTAAGAAGTAGTACAATTCAAATTTTAGTTGTCGATTATTCACTTTTTAGCCGGCTTTTGTGGCTTGGACATGACCTAGGACCTTACGATTTTGCATGAAAGGAGATATAGCAGCCGCGTTGCACGGCAGAATGCAAAGAGTGTTCATATGTAGTAAAGACCTGAGAAATCCGTCCGTTTTCGTCATTTGTTATCGAATCGACTTAAAGCCAGATCGTCACATTGGCCGCTTTTCTCTCTGAGACGGTTACATTTATCGCCTGCAAAGCTATGTCGCGTGCTGCGGTATGCGGAGACACTAAAAGCACCATAGTAGAACACAGAAGAAGCTTCTAAGTTGAAGCAATAGCCAGTAAGAAGTAGTACAATTCAAGTTTTAGTTGTCGATTATTCACTTTTTAGCCGGCTTTGGTGGCTTGGACATGACCTAAGACCTAAAGATTTTGCATGAAAGGAGGACTGGCCGCCGTGTTGCACCGGAGAATGTGAAAAGTGTTCATACGTAGTAAAAACCTGAGAAATCCGTCGGTTTTCGTCATTTGTTATCGAATCGACTTAAAGCCAGATCGTCACATTGGCCGCTTTTCTCTCTGAGACGGTTACATTTATCGTCTGCAAAGCTATGTCGCGTGCTGCGATATGCGGAGACACTAAAAGCACCATAGTAGAACACAGAAGAAGATTCTAAGTTGAAGCAATAGCCAGTAAGAAGTAGTACAATTCAAGTTTTAGTTGTCGATTATTCACTTTTTAGCCGGCTTTGGTGGCTTGGACATGACCTAGGACCTTACGATTTTGCATGAAAGGAGATATAGCAGCCGCGTTGCAAGGGAGAATGCAAAGAGTGTTCATATGTAGTAAAGACCTGAGAAATCCGTCCGTTTTCGTCATTTGTTATCGAATCGACTTAAAGCCAGATCGTCATATTGGCCGCTTTTCTCTGTGAGACGGTTACATTTATCGTCTGCAAAGCTATGTCGCGTGCTGCGGTATGCGGAGACACTAAAAGCACCATAGTAGAACACAGAAGAAGCTTCAAAGTTGAAGCAATAGCCAGTAAGAATTAGTACAATTCAAATTTCAGTTGCCGATTATTCACTTTTTAGCCGGCTTTGGTGGCTTGGACATGACCTAGGACCTTACGATTTTGCATGAAAGGAGGACTAGCAGTACCATTGCACGGGAGAATGCGAAAAGTGTTCATATGTAGTAAAAACCTGAGAAATCCGTCCGTTTTCGTCATTTGTTATCGAATCGACTTAAAGCCAGATCGTCACATTGGCCGCTTTTCTCTCTAAGACGGTTACATTTATCGTCTGCAAAGCTATGTCGCGTACTGCGGTATGCGGAGACACTAAAAGCACCATAGTAGAACACAGAAGAAGCTTCGAAGTTAAAGCAATAGCCAGTAAGAAGTAGTAGAATTCAAGTTTTAGTTGTCGATTATTCACTTTTTAGCCGGCTTTGGTGGCTTGGACATGACGTAGGACCTTAAGATTTTGCATGAAAGAGGACTAGCAGCCGTGTTGCACGGGAGAATGTGAAAGGTGTTCATATGTAGCAAAAACCTGAGAAATCCGTCTGTTTTCGTCATTTGTTATCGAATCGACTTAAAGCCAGATCGTCACATTGGCCGCTTTTCTCTGTGAGACGGTTACATTTATCGTCTGCAAAGCTATGTCGCGTGCTGCGGTATGCGGAGACACTAAAAGCACCATAGTAGAACACAGAAGAAGCTTCGAAGTTAAAGCAATAGCCAGTAAGAAGTAGTAGAATTCAAGTTTTAGTTGTCGATTATTCACTTTTTAGCCGGCTTTGGTGTCTTGGACATGACCTAGGACCTTAGGATTTTGCATGAAAGGAGGACTAGCAGCCGCGTTGCACGGGAGAATGTGAAAAGTATTCATATGTAGTAAAAACCTGAGAAATCCGTCCGTTTTCGTCATTTGTTATAGAATCGACTTAAAGCCAGATCGTCACAGTGGCCACTTTTCTATCTGAGACGGTTACATTTATCGTCTGCAAACTATGTCGCGTGCTGCGGTATGCGGAGACACTAAAAGCACCATAGTAGAACACAGAAGCAGCTTCTAAGTTGAAGCAATAGCCAGTAAGAAGTAGTACAATTCAAGTTTTAGTTGTCGATTTTTCACATTTTAGCCGGCTTTTTTGGCTAGGACATGACCTAGGATCTTAAGATTTTGCATGAAAGGAGATATAGCAGCCGCGTTGCACGGGAGAATGCGAAAAGTGTTCATATGTAGTAAAAAGCAGAGAAATCCGTCCGTTTTCGTCATTTGTTATCGAATCGACTTAAAGCCAGATCGTCACATTGGCCGCTTTTCTCTCTGAGACGGTTACATTTATCGTCTGCAAAGCTATGTCGCGTGCTGCGGTATGCGGGACACTAAAAGCACCATAGTAGAACACAGAAGAAGATTCTAAGTTGAAGCAATAGCCAGTAAGAAGTAGTACAATTCAAGTTTTAGTTGTCGATTATTCACTTTTTAGCCGGCTTTGGTGGCTTGGACATGACCTAGGACCTTACGATTTTGCATGAAAGGAGATATAGCAGCCGCGTTGCAAGGGAGAATGCAAAGAGTGTTCATATGTAGTAAAGACCTGAGAAATCCGTCCGTTTTCGTCATTTGTTATCGAATCGACTTAAAGCCAGATCGTCATATTGGCCGCTTTTCTCTGTGAGACGGTTACATTTATCGTCTGCAAAGCTATGTCGCGTGCTGCGGTATGCGGAGACACTAAAAGCACCATAGTAGAACACAGAAGAAGCTTCAAAGTTGAAGCAATAGCCAGTAAGAATTAGTACAATTCAAATTTCAGTTGCCGATTATTCACTTTTTAGCCGGCTTTGGTGGCTTGGACATGACCTAGGACCTTACGATTTTGCATGAAAGGAGGACTAGCAGTACCGTTGCACGGGAGAATGCGAAAAGTGTTCATATGTAGTAAAAACCTGAGAAATCCGTCCGTTTTCGTCATTTGTTATCGAATCGACTTAAAGCCAGATCGTCACATTGGCCGCTTTTCTCTCTAAGACGGTTACATTTATCGTCTGCAAAGCTATGTCGCGTACTGCGGTATGCGGAGACACTAAAAGCACCATAGTAGAACACAGAAGAAGCTTCGAAGTTAAAGCAATAGCCAGTAAGAAGTAGTAGAATTCAAGTTTTAGTTGTCGATTATTCACTTTTTAGCCGGCTTTGGTGGCTTGGACATGACGTAGGACCTTAAGATTTTGCATGAAAGAGGACTAGCAGCCGTGTTGCACGGGAGAATGTGAAAGGTGTTCATATGTAGCAAAAACCTGAGAAATCCGTCTGTTTTCGTCATTTGTTATCGAATCGACTTAAAGCCAGATCGTCACATTGGCCGCTTTTCTCTGTGAGACGGTTACATTTATCGTCTGCAAAGCTATGTCGCGTGCTGCGGTATGCGGAGACACTAAAAGCACCATAGTAGAACACAGAAGAAGCTTCGAAGTTAAAGCAATAGCCAGTAAGAAGTAGTAGAATTCAAGTTTTAGTTGTCGATTATTCACTTTTTAGCCGGCTTTGGTGTCTTGGACATGACCTAGGACCTTAGGATTTTGCATGAAAGGAGGACTAGCAGCCGCGTTGCACGGGAGAATGTGAAAAGTATTCATATGTAGTAAAAACCTGATAAATCCGTCCGTTTTCGTCATTTGTTATAGAATCGACTTAAAGCCAGATCGTCACAGTGGCCACTTTTCTATCTGAGACGGTTACATTTATCGTCTGCAAACTATGTCGCGTGCTGCGGTATGCGGAGACACTAAAAGCACCATAGTAGAACACAGAAGCAGCTTCTAAGTTGAAGCAATAGCCAGTAAGAAGTAGTACAATTCAAGTTTTAGTTGTCGATTTTTCACTTTTTAGCCGGCTTTTTTGGCTAGGACATGACCTAGGATCTTAAGATTTTGCATGAAAGGAGATATAGCAGCCGCGTTGCACGGGAGAATGCGAAAAGTGTTCATATGTAGTAAAAAGCAGAGAAATCCGTCCGTTTTCGTCATTTGTTATCGGATCGACTTAAAGCCAGATCGTCACATTGGCCGCTTTTCTCTCTGAGACGGTTACATTTATCGTCTGCAAAGCTATGTCGCGTGCTGCGGTATGCGGGACACTAAAAGCACCATAGTAGAACACAGAAGAAGATTCTAAATTGAAGCAATAGCCAGTAAGAAGTAGTACAATTCAAGTTTTAGTTGTCGATTATTCACTTTTTAGCCGGCTTTGGTGGCTTGGACATGACCTAGGACCTTAAGATTTTGCATGAAAGGTGGACTAGCAGCCACGTTTCACGGGAGAATGTGAAAAGTGTTCATATGTAGTAAAAACCTGAGAAATCCGTCTGTTTTCGTCATTTTTTATCGAATCGACTTAAAGCCAGATCGTCACATTGGCCGGTTTTTTCTCTGAGACGGTTACATTTATCGTCTGCAAAGCTATGTCGCGTGCTGCGGTATGCGGAGACACTATAAGCACCATAGTACAACACAGAAGAAGCTTCTAAGTTGAAGCAATAGCCAGTAAGAAGTAGTACAATTCAAATTTTAGTTGTCGATTATTCACTTTTTAGCCGGCTTTGGTGGCTTGGACATGACCTAGGACCTTACGATTTTGCATGAAAGGAGATATAGCAGCCGCGTACACGGGAGAATGCAAAGAGTGTTCATATGTAGTAAAGACCTGAGAAATCCGTCCGTTTTCGTCATTTGTTATCGAATCGACTTAAAGCCAGATCGTCACATTGGCCGCTTTTCTCTCTGAGACGGTTACATTTATCGCCTGCAAAGCTATGTCGCGTGCTGCGGTATGCGGAGACACTAAAAGCACCATAGTAGAACACAGAAGAAGCTTCTAAGTTGAAGCAATAGCCAGTAAGAAGTAGTACAATTCAAGTTTTAGTTGTCGATTATTCACTTTTTAGCCGGCTTTGGTGGCTTGGACATGACCTAAGACCTAAAGATTTTGCATGAAAGGAGGAATGGCAGCCGTGTTGCACCGGAGAATGTGAAAAGTGTTCATACGTAGTAAAAACCTGAGAAATCCGTCGGTTTTCGTCATTTGTTATCGAATCGACTTAAAGCCAGATCGTCACATTGGCTGCTTTTCTCTCTGAGACGGTTACATTTATCGTCTGCAAAGCTATGTCGCGTGTTGCGGTATGGGGAGACACTAAAAGCACCATAGTAGAACACACAAGAAGCTTCTAAGTTGAAGCAATAGCCAGTAAGAAGTAATACAATTCAAGTTTTAGTTGTCGATTATTCACTTTTTTGCCGGATTTGGTGGCTTGGACATGTCCTAGGACCTTAAGATCTTGCATGAAAGGAGGACTAGCAGCCGCGTTGCACGGGAGAATTTGAAAAGTGTTCATATGTAGTAAAAACCTGAGAAATCCGTCTGTTTTCGTCATTTGTTATCATATCGACTTAGAGCCAGATCATCACATTGGCCACTATTCTATCTGAAACGGTTACATTTATCGTCTGCAAAGCTATGTCGCGTGCTGCGGTATGCGGAGTCACTAAGAGCACCATAGTAGAACACAGAAGCAGCTTCTAAGTTGAAGCAATAGCCAGTAAGATGTAGTAGAATTCAAATTTTAGTTGTCGATTATTCACTTTTTAGCCGGCTTTGGTGTCTTGGACATGACCTAGGACCTTAGGATTTTGCATGAAAGGAGGACTAGCAGCCGCGTTGCACGGGAGAATGTGAAAAGTATTCATATGTAGTAAAAACCTGAGAAATCCGTCCGTTTTCGTCATTTGTTATAGAATCGACTTAAAGCCAGATCGTCACAGTGGCCACTTTCCTATCTGAGACGGTTACATTTATCGTCTGCAAACTATGTCGCGTGCTGCGGTATGCGGAGACACTAAAAGCACCATAGTAGAACACAGAAGAAGCTTTGAAGTTAAAGCAATAGCCAGTAAGAAGTAGTAGAATTCAAGTTTTAGTTGTCGATTATTCACTTTTTAGCCGGCTTTTGTGGCTTGGACATGACCTAGGACCTAAAGATTTTGCATGAAAGGAGGACTGGCAGCCGTGTTGCACGGGAGAATGTGAAAAGTGTTCATAAGTAGTAAAAACCTGAGAAATCCGTCGGTTTTCGTCATTTGTTATCGAATCGACTTAAAGCCAGATCGTCACATTGGCCGCTTTTCTCTCTGAGACGGTTACATTTATCGTCTGCAAAGCTATGTCGCGTGCTGCGGTATGCGGAGACACTATAAGCACCATAGTACAACACAGAAGAAGCTTCTAAGTTGAAGCAATAGCCAGTAAGAAGTAGTACAATTCAAATTTTAGTTGTCGATTATTCACTTTTTAGCCGGCTTTGGTGGCTTGGACATGACCTAGGACCTTACGATTTTGCATGAAAGGAGATATAGCAGCCGCGTTGCACGGGAGAATGCAAAGAGTGTTCATATGTAGTAAAGACCTGAGAAATCCGTCCGTTTTCGTCATTTGTTATCGAATCGACTTAAAGCCAGATCGTCACATTGGCCGCTTTTCTCTCTGAGACGGTTACATTTATCGTCTGCAAAGCTATGTCGCGTGCTGCGGTATGGGGAGACACTAATAGCACCATAGTAGAACACAGAAGAAGCTTCTAAGTTGAAACAATAGCCAGTAAGAAGTAATACAATTCAAGTTTTAGTTGTCGATTATTCACTTTTTAGCCGGATTTGGTGGCTTGGACATGACCTAGGACCTTAAGATCTTGCATGAAAGGAGGACTAGCAGCCGCGTTGCACGGGAGAATTTGAAAAGTGTTCATATGTAGTAAAAACCTGAGAAATCCGTCTGTTTTCGTCATTTGTTATCATATCGACTTAGAGCCAGATCATCACATTGGCCGCTATTCTCTCTGAAACGGTTACATTTATCGTCTGCAAAGCTATGTCGCGTGCTGCGGTATGCGGAGTCACTAAAAGCACCATAGTAGAACACAGAAGCAGCTTCTAAGTTGAAGCAATAGCCAGTAAGAAGTAGTAGAATTCAAATTTTAGTTGTCGATTATTCACTTTTTAGCCGGCTTTGGTGTCTTGGACATGACCTAGGACCTTAGGATTTTGCATGAAAGGAGGACTAGCAGCCGCGTTGCACGGGAGAATGTGAAAAGTATTCATATGTAGTAAAAACCTGAGAACCGTCCGTTTTCGTCATTTGTTATCGGATCGACTTAAAGCCAGATCGTCACAGTGGCCACTTTTCTGTCTGAGACGGTTACATTTATCGTCTGCAAACTATGTCGCGTGCTGCGGTATGCGGAGACACTAAAAGCACCATAGTAGAACACAGAAGCAGCTTCTAAGTTGAAGCAATAGCCAGTAAGAAGTAGTACAATTCAAGTTTTAGTTGTCGATTTTTCACTTTTTAGCCGGCTTTATTGGCTAGGACATGACCTAGGATCTTAAGATTTTGCATGAAAGGAGATATAGCAGCCGCGTTGCACGGGAGAATGCGAAAAGTGTTCATATGTAGTAAAAAGCAGAGAAATCCGTCCGTTTTCGTCATTTGTTATCGAATCGACTTAAAGCCAGATCGTCACATTGGCCGCTTTTCTCTCTGAGACGGTTACATTTATCGCCTGCAAAGCTATGTCGCGTGCTGCGGTATGCGGAGACACTAAAAGCACCATAGTAGAACACAGAAGAAGCTTCTAAGTTGAAGCAATAGCCAGTAAGAAGTAGTACAATTCAAGTTTTAGTTGTCGATTATTCACTTTTTAGCCGGCTTTGGTGGCTTGGACATAACCTAGGACCTTAAGATTTTGCATGAAAGGTGGACTAGCAGCCACGTTTCACGGGAGAATGTGAAAAGTGTTCATATGTAGTAAAAACCTGAGAAATCCGTCTGTTTTCGTCATTTTTTATCGAATCGACTTAAAGCCAGATCGTCACATTGGCCGCTTTTTTCTCTGAGACGGTTACATTTATCGTCTGCAAAGCTATGTCGCGTGCTGCGGTATGCGGAGACACTATAAGCACCATAGTACAACACAGAAGAAGCTTCGAAGTTGAAGCAATAGCCAGTAAGAAGAAGTACAATTCAAATTTTAGTTGTCGATTATTCACTTTTTAGCCGGCTTTGGTGGCTTGGACATGACCTAGGACCTTACGATTTTGCATGAAAGGAGATATAGCAGCCGCGTACACGGGAGAATGCAAAGAGTGTTCATATGTAGTAAAGACCTGAGAAATCCGTCCGTTTTCGTCATTTGTTATCGAATCGACTTAAAGCCAGATCGTCACATTGGCCGCTTTTCTCTCTGAGACGGTTACATTTATCGCCTGCAAAGCTATGTCGCGTGCTGCGGTATGCGGAGACACTAAAAGCACCATAGTAGAACACAGAAGAAGCTTCTAAGTTGAAGCAATAGCCAGTAAGAAGTAGTACAATTCAAGTTTTAGTTGTCGATTATTCACTTTTTAGCCGGCTTTGGTGGCTTGGACATGACCTAAGACCTAAAGATTTTGCATGAAAGGAGGAATGGCAGCCGTGTTGCACCGGAGAATGTGAAAAGTGTTCATACGTAGTAAAAACCTGAGAAATCCGTCGGTTTTCGTCATTTGTTATCGAATCGACTTGAAGCCAGATCGTCACATTGGCAGCTTGTCTCTCTGAGACGGTTACATTTATCGTCTGCAAAGCTATGTCGCGTGCTGCGGTATGGGGAGACACTAAAAGCACCATAGTAGAACACAGAAGAAGCTTCTAAGTTGAAGCAATAGCCAGTAAGAAGTAATACAATTCAAGTTTTAGTTGTCGATTATTCACTTTTTTGCCGGATTTGGTGGCTTGGACATGACCTAGGACCTTAAGATCTTGCATGAAAGGAGGACTAGCAGCCGCGTTGCACGGGAGAATTTGAAAAGTGTTCATATGTAGTAAAAACCTGAGAAATCCGTCTGTTTTCGTCATTTGTTATCATATCGACTTAGAGCCAAATCATCACATTGGCCGCTATTCTCTCTGAAACGGTTACATTTATCGTCTGCAAAGCTATGTCGCGTGCTGCGGTATGCGGAGTCACTAAAAGCACCATAGTAGAACACAGAAGCAGCTTCTAAGTTGAAGCAATAGCCAGTAAGAAGTAGTAGAATTCAAATTTTAGTTGTCGATTATTCACTTTTTAGCCGGCTTTGGTGTCTTGGACATGACCTAGGACCTTAGGATTTTGCATGAAAGGAGGACTAGCAGCCGCGTTGCACGGGAGAATGTGAAAAGTATTCATATGTAGTAAAAACCTGAGAAATCCGTCCGTTTTCGTCATTTGTTATAGAATCGACTTAAAGCCAGATCGTCACAGTGGCCACTTTCCTATCTGAGACGGTTACATTTATCGTCTGCAAACTATGTCGCGTGCTGCGGTATGCGGAGACACTAAAAGCACCATAGTAGAACACAGAAGAAGCTTCGAAGTTAAAGCAATAGCCAGTAAGAAGTAGTAGAATTCAAGTTTTAGTTGTCGATTAGTCACTTTTTAGCCGGCTTTTGTGGCTTGGACATGACCTAGGACCTTAAGATTTTGCATGAAAGGTGGACTAGCAGCCACGTTTCACGGGAGAATGTGAAAAGTGTTCATATGTAGTAAAAACCTGAGAAATCCGTCTGTTTTCGTCATTTGTTATCGTATCGACTTAAAGCCAGATCGTCACATTGGCCGCTTTTTTCTCTGAGACGGTTACATTTATCGTCTGCAAAGCTATGTCGCGTGCTGCGGTATGCGGAGACACTATAAGCACCATAGTACAACACAGAAGAAGCTTCTAAGTTGAAGCAATAGCCAGTAAGAAGTAGTACAATTCAAATTTTAGTTGTCGATTATTCACTTTTTAGCCGGCTTTGGTGGCTTGGACATGACCTAGGACCTTACGATTTTGCATGAAAGGAGATATAGCAGCCGCGTTGCACGGGAGAATGCAAAGAGTGTTCATATGTAGTAAAGACCTGAGAAATCCGTCCGTTTTCGTCATTTGTTATCGAATCGACTTAAAGCCAGATCGTCACATTGGCCGCTTTTCTCTCTGAGACGGTTACATTTATCGTCTGCAAAGCTATGTCGCGTGCTGCGGTATGGGGAGACACTAATAGCACCATAGTAGAACACAGAAGAAGCTTCTAAGTTGAAGCAATAGCCAGTAAGAAGTAATACAATTCAAGTTTTAGTTGTCGATTATTCACTTTTTTGCCGGATTTGGTGGCTTGGACATGACCTAGGACCTTAAGATCTTGCATGAAAGGAGGACTAGCAGCCGCGTTGCACGGGAGAATTTGAAAAGTGTTCATATGTAGTAAAAACCTGAGAAATCCGTCTGTTTTCGTCATTTGTTATCATATCGACTTAGAGCCAGATCATCACATTGGCCGCTATTCTCTCTGAAACGGTTACATTTATCGTCTGCAAAGCTATGTCGCGTGCTGCGGTATGCGGAGTCACTAAAAGCACCATAGTAGAACACAGAAGCAGCTTCTAAGTCGAAGCAATAGCCAGTAAGAAGTATTAGAATTCAAATTTTAGTTGTCGATTATTCACTTTTTAGCCGGCTTTGGTGTCTTGGACATGACCTAGGACCTTAAGATTTTGCATGAAAGAGGACTAGCAGCCGTGTTGCACGGGAGAATGTGAAAGGTGTTCATATGTAGCAAAAACCTGAGAAATCAGTCTGTTTTCGTCATTTGTTATCGAATCGACTTAAAGCCAGATCGTCACATTGGCCGCTTTTCTCTGTGAGACGGTTACATTTATCGTCTGCAAAGCTATGTCGCGTGCTGCGGTATGCGGAGACACTAAAAGCACCATAGTAGAACACAGAAGAAGCTTCGAAGTTAAAGCAATAGCCAGTAAGAAGTAGTAGAATTCAAGTTTTAGTTGTCGATTATTCACTTTTTAGCCGGCTTTGGTGTCTTGGACATGACCTAGGACCTTAGGATTTTGCATGAAAGGAGGACTAGCAGCCGCGTTGCACGGGAGAATGTGAAAAGTATTCATATGTAGTAAAAACCTGAGAAATCCGTCCGTTTTCGTCATTTGTTATAGAATCGACTTAAAGCCAGATCGTCACAGTGGCCACTTTTCTATCTGAGACGGTTACATTTATCGTCTGCAAACTATGTCGCGTGCTGCGGTATGCGGAGACACTAAAAGCACCATAGTAGAACACAGAAGCAGCTTCTAAGTTGAAGCAATAGCCAGTAAGAAGTAGTACAATTCAAGTTTTAGTTGTCGATTATTCACTTTTTAGCCGGCTTTGGTGGCTTGGACATGACCTAGGACCTTAAGATTTTGCATGAAAGGTGGACTAGCAGCCACGTTTCACGGGAGAATGTGAAAAGTGTTCATATGTAGTAAAAACCTGAGAAATCCGTCTGTTTTCGTCATTTTTTATCGAATCGACTTAAAGCCAGATCGTCACATTGGCGGGTTTTTTCTCTGAGACGGTTACATTTATCGTCTGCAAAGCTATGTCGCGTGCTGCGGTATGCGGAGACACTATAAGCACCATAGTACAACACAGAAGAAGCTTCTAAGTTGAAGCAATAGCCAGTAAGAAGTAGTACAATTCAAATTTTAGTTGTCGATTATTCACTTTTTAGCCGGCTTTGGTGGCTTGGACATGACCTAGGACCTTACGATTTTGCATGAAAGGAGATATAGCAGCCGCGTACACGGGAGAATGCAAAGAGTGTTCATATGTAGTAAAGACCTGAGAAATCCGTCCGTTTTCGTCATTTGTTATCGAATCGACTTAAAGCCAGATCGTCACATTGGCCGCTTTTCTCTCTGAGACGGTTACATTTATCGCCTGCAAAGCTATGTCGCGTGCTGCGGTATGCGGAGACACTAAAAGCACCATAGTAGAACACAGAAGAAGCTTCTAAGTTGAAGCAATAGCCAGTAAGAAGTAGTACAATTCAAGTTTTAGTTGTCGATTATTCACTTTTTAGCCGGCTTTGGTGGCTTGGACATGACCTAAGACCTAAAGATTTTGCATGAAAGGAGGAATGGCAGCCGTGTTGCACCTGAGAATGTGAAAAGTGTTCATACGTAGTAAAAACCTGAGAAATCCGTCGGTTTTCGTCATTTGTTATCGAATCGACTTAAAGCCAGATCGTCACATTGGCTGCTTTTCTCTCTGAGACGGTTACATTTATCGTCTGCAAAGCTATGTCGCGTGTTGCGGTATGGGGAGACACTAAAAGCACCATAGTAGAACACACAAGAAGCTTCTAAGTTGAAGCAATAGCCAGTAAGAAGTAATACAATTCAAGTTTTAGTTGTCGATTATTCACTTTTTTGCCGGATTTGGTGGCTTGGACATGTCCTAGGACCTTAGGATTTTGCATGAAAGGAGGACTAGCAGCCGCGTTGCACGGGAGAATGTGAAAAGTATTCATATGTAGTAAAAACCTGAGAAATCCGTCCGTTTTCGTCATTTGTTATAGAATCGACTTAAAGCCAGATCGTCACAGTGGCCACTTTCCTATCTGAGACGGTTACATTTATCGTCTGCAAACTATGTCGCGTGCTGCGGTATGCGGAGACACTAAAAGCACCATAGTAGAACACAGAAGAAGCTTTGAAGTTAAAGCAATAGCCAGTAAGAAGTAGTAGAATTCAAGTTTTAGTTGTCGATTATTCACTTTTTAGCCGGCTTTTGTGGCTTGGACATGACCTAGGACCTAAAGATTTTGCATGAAAGGAGGACTGGCAGCCGTGTTGCACGGGAGAATGTGAAAAGTGTTCATATGTAGTAAAAACCTGAGAAATCCGTCGGTTTTCGTCATTTGTTATCGAATCGACTTAAAGCCAGATCGTCACATTGGCCGCTTTTCTCTCTGAGACGGTTACATTTATCGTCTGCAAAGCTATGTCGCGTGCTGCGGTATGCGGAGACACTATAAGCACCATAGTACAACACAGAAGAAGCTTCTAAGTTGAAGCAATAGCCAGTAAGAAGTAGTACAATTCAAATTTTAGTTGTCGATTATTCACTTTTTAGCCGGCTTTGGTGGCTTGGACATGACCTAGGACCTTACGATTTTGCATGAAAGGAGATATAGCAGCCGCGTTGCACGGGAGAATGCAAAGAGTGTTCATATGTAGTAAAGACCTGAGAAATCCGTCCGTTTTCGTCATTTGTTATCGAATCGACTTAAAGCCAGATCGTCACATTGGCCGCTTTTCTCTCTGAGACGGTTACATTTATCGTCTGCAAAGCTATGTCGCGTGCTGCGGTATGGGGAGACACTAATAGCACCATAGTAGAACACAGAAGAAGCTTCTAAGTTGAAACAATAGCCAGTAAGAAGTAATACAATTCAAGTTTTAGTTGTCGATTATTCACTTTTTAGCCGGATTTGGTGGCTTGGACATGACCTAGGACCTTAAGGTCTTGCATGAAAGGAGGACTAGCAGCCGCGTTGCACGGGAGAATTTGAAAAGTGTTCATATGTAGTAAAAACCTGAGAAATCCGTCTGTTTTCGTCATTTGTTATCATATCGACTTAGAGCCAGATCATCACATTGGCCGCTATTCTCTCTGAAACGGTTACATTTATCGTCTGCAAAGCTATGTCGCGTGCTGCGGTATGCGGAGTCACTAAAAGCACCATAGTAGAACACAGAAGCAGCTTCTAAGTTGAAGCAATAGCCAGTAAGAAGTAGTAGAATTCAAATTTTAGTTGTCGATTATTCACTTTTTAGCCGGCTTTGGTGTCTTGGACATGACCTAGGACCTTAGGATTTTGCATGAAAGGAGGACTAGCAGCCGCGTTGCACGGGAGAATGTGAAAAGTATTCATATGTAGTAAAAACCTGAGAAATCCGTCCGTTTTCGTCATTTGTTATCGGATCGACTTAAAGCCAGATCGTCACAGTGGCCACTTTTCTATCTGAGGCGGTTACATTTATCGTCTGCAAACTATGTCGCGTGCTGCGGTATGCGGAGACACTAAAAGCACCATAGTAGAACACAGAAGCAGCTTCTAAGTTGAAGCAATAGCCAGTAAGAAGTAGTACAATTCAAGTTTTAGTTGTCGATTTTTCACTTTTTAGCCGGCTTTATTGGCTAGGACATGACCTAGGATCTTAAGATTTTGCATGAAAGGAGATATAGCAGCCGCGTTGCACGGGAGAATGCGAAAAGTGCTCATATGTAGTAAAAAGCAGAGAAATCCGTCCGTTTTCGTCATTTGTTATCGAATCGACTTAAAGCCAGATCGTCACATTGGCCGCTTTTCTCTCTGAGACGGTTACATTTATCGTCTGCAAAGCTATGTCGCGTGCTGCGGTATGCGGGACACTAAAAGCACCATAGTAGAACACAGAAGAAGATTCTAAGTTGAAGCAATAGCCAGTAAGAAGTAGTACAATTCAAGTTTTAGTTGTCGATTATTCACTTTTTAGCCGGCTTTGGTGGCTTGGACATGACCTAAGACCTAAAGATTTTGCATGAAAGGAGGAATGGCAGCCGTGTTGCACCGGAGAATGTGAAAAGTGTTCATACGTAGTAAAAACCTGAGAAATCCGTCGGTTTTCGTCATTTGTTATCGAATCGACTTGAAGCCAGATCGTCACATTGGCAGCTTTTCTCTCTGAGACGGTTACATTTATCGTCTGCAAAGCTATGTCGCGTGCTGCGGTATGGGGAGACACTAAAAGCACCATAGTAGAACACAGAAGAAGCTTCTAAGTTGAAGCAATAGCCAGTAAGAAGTAATACAATTCAAGTTTTAGTTGTCGATTATTCACTTTTTAGCCGGCTTTGGTGGCTTGGACATGACCTAGGACCTTACAATTTTGCATGAAAGGAGATATAGCAGCCGGGTTGCACGGGAGAATGCAAAGAGTGTTCATATGTAGTAAAGACCTGAGAAATCCGTCCGTTTTCGTCATTTGTTATCGAATCGACTTAAAGCCAGATCGTCACATTGGCCGCTTTTCTCTCTGAGACGGTTACATTTATCGTCTGCAAAGCTATGTCGCGTGCTGCAGTATGCGGAGTCACTAAAAGCACCATAGTAGAACACAGAAGCAGCTTCTAAGTTGAAGCAATAGCCAGTAAGAAGTAGTAGAATTCAAATTTTAGTTGTCGATTATTCACTTTTTAGCCGGCTTTGGTGTCTTGGACATGACCTAGGACCTTAGGATTTTGCATGAAAGGAGGACTAGCAGCCGCGTTGCACGGGAGAATGTGAAAAGTATTCATATGTAGTAAAAACCTGAGAAATCCGTCCGTTTTCGTCATTTGTTATAGAATCGACTTAAAGCCAGATCGTCACAGTGGCCACTTTCCTATCTGAGACGGTTACATTTATCGTCTGCAAACTATGTCGCGTGCTGCGGTATGCGGAGACACTAAAAGCACCATAGTAGAACACAGAAGAAGCTTCGAAGTTAAAGCAATAGCCAGTAAGAAGTAGTAGAATTCAAGTTTTAGTTGTCGATTATTCACTTTTTAGCCGGCTTTTGTGGCTTGGACATGACCTAGGACCTTAAGATTTTGCATGAAAGGTGGACTAGCAGCCACGTTTCACGGGAGAATGTGAAAAGTGTTCATATGTAGTAAAAACCTGAGAAATCCGTCTGTTTTCGTCATTTGTTATCGTATCGACTTAAAGCCAGATCGTCACATTGGCCGCTTTTTTCTCTGAGACGGTTACATTTATCGTCTGCAAAGCTATGTCGCGTGCTGCGGTATGCGGAGACACTATAAGCACCATAGTACAACACAGAAGAAGCTTCTAAGTTGAAGCAATAGCCAGTAAGAAGTAGTACAATTCAAATTTTAGTTGTCGATTATTCACTTTTTAGCCGGCTTTGGTGGCTTGGACATGACCTAGGACCTTACGATTTTGCATGAAAGGAGATATAGCAGCCGCGTTGCACGGGAGAATGCAAAGAGTGTTCATATGTAGTAAAGACCTGAGAAATCCGTCCGTTTTCGTCATTTGTTATCGAATCGACTTAAAGCCAGATCGTCACATTGGCCGCTTTTCTCTCTGAGACGGTTACATTTATCGTCTGCAAAGCTATGTCGCGTGCTGCGGTATGGGGAGACACTAATAGCACCATAGTAGAACACAGAAGAAGCTTCTAAGTTGAAGCAATAGCCAGTAAGAAGTAATACAATTCAAGTTTTAGTTGTCGATTATTCACTTTTTTGCCGGATTTGGTGGCTTGGACATGACCTAGGACCTTAAGATCTTGCATGAAAGGAGGACTAGCAGCCGCGTTGCACGGGAGAATTTGAAAAGTGTTCATATGTAGTAAAAACCTGAGAAATCCGTCTGTTTTCGTCATTTGTTATCATATCGACTTAGAGCCAGATCATCACATTGGCCGCTATTCTCTCTGAAACGGTTACATTTATCGTCTGCAAAGCTATGTCGCGTGCTGCGGTATGCGGAGTCACTAAAAGCACCATAGTAGAACACAGAAGCAGCTTCTAAGTTGAAGCAATAGCCAGTAAGAAGTAGTAGAATTCAAATTTTAGTTGTCGATTATTCACTTTTTAGCCGGCTTTGGTGTCTTGGACATGACCTAGGACCTTAGGATTTTGCATGACAGGAGGACTAGCAGCCGCGTTGCACGGGAGAATGTGAAAAGTATTCATATGTAGTAAAAACCTGAGAAATCCGTCCGTTTTCGTCATTTGTTATCGGATCGACTTAAAGCCAGATCGTCACAGTGGCCACTTTTCTATCTGAGACGGTTACATTTATCGTCTGCAAACTATGTCGCGTGCTGCGGTATGCGGAGACACTAAAAGCACCATAGTAGAACACAGAAGCAGCTTCTAAGTTGAAGCAATAGCCAGTAAGAAGTAGTACAATTCAAGTTTTAGTTGTCGATTTTTCACTTTTTAGCCGGCTTTATTGGCTAGGACATGACCTAGGATCTTAAGATTTTGCATGAAAGGAGATATAGCAGCCGCGTTTCACGGGAGAATGCGAAAAGTGTTCATATGTAGTAAAAAGCAGAGAAATCCGTCCGTTTTCGTCATTTGTTATCGAATCGACTTAAAGCCAGATCGTCACATTGGCCGCTTTTCTCTCTGAGACGGTTACATTTATCGTCTGCAAAGCTATGTCGCGTGCTGCGGTATGCGGGACACTAAAAGCACCATAGTAGAACACAGAAGAAGATTCTAAGTTGAAGCAATAGCCAGTAAGAAGTAGTACAATTCAAGTTTTAGTTGTCGATTATTCACTTTTTAGCCGGCTTTGGTGGCTTGGACATGACCTAGGACCTTAAGATTTTGCATGAAAGGTGGACTAGCAGCCACGTTTCACGGGAGAATGTGAAAAGTGTTCATATGTAGTAAAAACCTGAGAAATCCGTCTGTTTTCGTCATTTTTTATCGAATCGACTTAAAGCCAGATCGTCACATTGGCCGCTTTTTTCTCTGAGACGGTTACATTTATCGTCTGCAAAGCTATGTCGCGTGCTGCGGTATGCGGAGACACTATAAGCACCATAGTACAACACAGAAGAAGCTTCTAAGTTGAAGCAATAGCCAGTAAGAAGTAGTACAATTCAAATTTTAGTTGTCGATTATTCACTTTTTAGCCGGCTTTGGTGGCTTGGACATGACCTAGGACCTTACGATTTTGCATGAAAGGAGATATAGCAGCCGCGTACACGGGAGAATGCAAAGAGTGTTCATATGTAGTAAAGACCTGAGAAATCCGTCCGTTTTCGTCATTTGTTATCGAATCGACTTAAAGCCAGATCGTCACATTGGCCGCTTTTCTCTCTGAGACGGTTACATTTATCGCCTGCAAAGCTATGTCGCGTGCTGCGGTATGCGGAGACACTAAAAGCACCATAGTAGAACACAGAAGAAGCTTCTAAGTTGAAGCAATAGCCAGTAAGAAGTAGTACAATTCAAGTTTTAGTTGTCGATTATTCACTTTTTAGCCGGCTTTGGTGGCTTGGACATGACCTAAGACCTAAAGATTTTGCATGAAAGCAGGAATGGCAGCCGTGTTGTACCGGAGAATGTGAAAAGTGTTCATACGTAGTAAAAACCTGAGAAATCCGTCGGTTTTCGTCATTTGTTATCGAATCGACTTAAAGCCAGATCGTCACATTGGCAGCTTTTCTCTCTGAGACGGTTACATTTATCGTCTGCAAAGCTATGTCGCGTGCTGCGGTATGGGGAGACACTAAAAGCACCATAGTAGAACACAGAAGAAGCTTCTAAGTTGAAGCAATAGCCAGTAAGAAGTAATACAATTCAAGTTTTAGTTGTCGATTATTCACTTTTTTGCCGGATTTGGTGGCTTGGACATGACCTAGGACCTTAAGATCTTGCATGAAAGGAGGACTAGCAGCCGCGTTGCACGGGAGAATTTGAAAAGTGTTCATATGTAGTAAAAACCTGAGAAATCCGTCTGTTTTCGTCATTTGTTATCATATCGACTTAGAGCCAAATCATCACATTGGCCGCTATTCTCTCTGAAACGGTTACATTTATCGTCTGCAAAGCTATGTCGCGTGATGCGGTATGCGGAGTCACTAAAAGCACCATAGTAGAACACAGAAGCAGCTTCTAAGTTGAAGCAATAGCCAGTAAGAAGTAGTAGA
Source organism: Schistocerca gregaria (assembly GCF_023897955.1). Lineage (NCBI taxonomy): Eukaryota > Metazoa > Arthropoda > Insecta > Orthoptera > Acrididae > Schistocerca > Schistocerca gregaria. Next base: position 2,268,292 of record NW_026061801.1, on the reverse strand, counting down.
ATTCCAATTTTAGTTGTCGATTATTCACTTTTTAGCCGGCTTTGGTGGCTTGGACATGACCTAGGACCTTACGATTTTGCCTGAAAGGAGGACTAGCAGCCGCGTTGCACGGGAGAATGCGACAAGTGTTCATATGTAGTAAAAACCCGAGAATTCCGAAGGTATTTTTCATTTGTTATCGAATCGACTTAAAGCCAGATCGTCACATTGGCCGCTTTTCTCTCTGAGACGGTTACATTTATCGCCAGCAAAGCTATGTCGCGTGCTGCGGTATGCGGAGACACTAAAAGCACCATAGTAGAAAACAGAAGAAGCTTCTAAGTTGAAGCAATAGCCAGTAAGAAGTAGTACAATTCAAGTTTTAGTTGTCGATTATTCACTTTTTAGCCGGCTTTGGTGGCTTGGACATGACCTAGGACCTTAAGATTTTGCATGAAAGGTGGACTAGCAGCCACGTTTCACGGGAGAATGTGAAAAGTGTTCATATGTAGTAAAAACCTGAGAAATCCGTCTGTTTTCGTCATTTGTTATCGAATCGACTTAAAGCCAGATCGTCACATTGGCCGCTTTTTTCTCTGAGACGGTTACATTTATCGTCTGCAAAGCTATGTCGCGTGCTGCGGTATGCGGAGACACTATAAGCACCATAGTACAACACAGAAGAAGCTTCTAAGTTGAAGCAATAGCCAGTAAGAAGTAGTACAATTCAAATTTTAGTTGTCGATTATTCACTTTTTAGCCGGCATTGGTGGCTTGGACATGACCTAGGACCTTACAATTTTGCATGAAAGGAGATATAGCAGCCGGGTTGCACGGGAGAATGCAAAGAGTGTTCATATGTAGTAAAGACCTGAGAAATCCGTCCGTTTTCGTCATTTGTTATCGAATCGACTTAAAGCCAGATCGTCACATTGGCCGCTTTTCTCTCTGAGACGGTTACATTTATCGCCTGCAAAGCTATGTCGCGTGCTGCGGTATGCGGAGACACTAAAAGCACCATAGTAGAACACAGAAGAAGCTTCTAAGTTGAAGCAATAGCCAGTAAGAAGTAGTACAATTCAAGTTTTAGTTGTCGATTATTCACTTTTTAGCCGGCTTTGGTGGCTTGGACATGACCTAAGACCTAAAGATTTTGCATGAAAGGAGGACTGGCAGCCGTGTTGCACCGGAGAATGTGAAAAGTGTTCATACGTAGTAAAAACCTGAGAAATCAGTCGGTTTTCGTCATTTGTTATCGAATCGACTTAAAGCCAGATCGTCACATTGGCTGCTTTTCTCTCTGAGACGGTTACATTTATCGTCTGCAAAGCTATGTCGCGTGCTGCGGTATGGGGAGACACTAAAAGCATCATAGTAGAACACAGAAGAAGCTTCTAAGTTGAAGCAATAGCCAGTAAGAAGTAGTACAATTCAAGTTTTAGTTGTCGATTATTCACTTTTTAGCCGGTTTTGGTGGCTTGGACATGACCTAAGACCTAAAGATTTTGCATGAAAGGAGGAATGGCAGCCGTGTTGCACCGGAGAATGTGAAAAGTGTTCATACGTAGTAAAAACCTGAGAAATCCGTCGGTTTTCGTCATTTGTTATCGAATCGACTTAAAGCCAGATCGTCACATTGGCAGCTTTTCTCTCTGAGACGGTTACATTTATCGTCTGCAAAGCTATGTCGCGTGCTGCGGTATGGGGAGACACTAAAAGCACCATAGTAGAACACAGAAGAAGCTTCTAAGTTGAAGCAATAGCCAGTAAGAAGTAATACAATTCAAGTTTTAGTTGTCGATTATTCACTTTTTTGCCGGATTTGGTGGCTTGGACATGACCTAGGACCTTAAGATCTTGCATGAAAGGAGGACTAGCAGCCGCGTTGCACGGGAGAATTTGAAAAGTGTTCATATGTAGTAAAAACCTGAGAAATCCGTCTGTTTTCGTCATTTGTTATCATATCGACTTAGAGCCAAATCATCACATTGGCCGCTATTCTCTCTGAAACGGTTACATTTATCGTCTGCAAAGCTATGTCGCGTGCTGCGGTATGCGGAGTCACTAAAAGCACCATAGTAGAACACAGAAGCAGCTTCTAAGTTGAAGCAATAGCCAGTAAGAAATAGTAGAATTCCAATTTTAGTTGTCGATTATTCACTTTTTAGCCGGCTTTGGTGTCTTGGACATGACCTAGGACCATACGATTTTGCCTGAAAGGAGGACTAGCAGCCGCGTTGCACGGGAGAATGCGACAAGTGTTCATATGTAGTAAAAACCCGAGAATTCCGTAGGTATTTGTCATTTGTTATCGAATCGACTTAAAGCCAGATCGTCACATTGGCCGCTTTTTTCTCTGAGACGGTTACATTTATCGTCTGCAAAGCTATGTCGCGTGCTGCGGTATGCGGAGACACTATAAGCACCATAGTACAACACAGAAGAAGCTTCTAAGTTGAAGCAATAGCCAGTAAGAAGTAGTACAATTCAAATTTTAGTTGTCGATTATTCACTTTTTAACCGGCTTTGGTGGCTTGGACATGACCTAGGACCTTACGATTTTGCATGAAAGGAGATATAGCAGCCGCGTTGCCCGGGAGAATGCAAAGAGTGTTCATATGTAGTAAAGACCTGAGAAATCCGTCGGTTTTCGTCATTTGTTATCGAATCGACTTAAAGCCAGATCGTCACATTGGCCGCTTTTCTCTCTGAGACGGTTACATTTATCGCCTGCAAAGCTATGTCGCGTGCTGCGGTATGCGGAGACACTAAAAGCACCATAGTAGAACACAGAAGAAGCTTCTAAGTTGAAGCAATAGCCAGTAAGAAGTAGTACAATTCAAGTATTAGTTGTCGATTATTCATTTTTTAGCCGGCTTTGGTGGCTTGGACATGACCTAAGACCTAAAGATTTTGCATGAAAGGAGGACTGGCAGCCGTGTTGCACCGGAGAATGTGAAAAGTGTTCATACGTAGTAAAAACCTGAGAAATCAGTCGGTTTTCGTCATTTGTTATCGAATCGACTTAAAGCCAGATCGTCACATTGGCTGCTTTTCTCTCTGAGACGGTTACATTTATCGTCTGCAAAGCTATGTCGCGTGCTGCGGTATGGGGAGACACTAAAAGCATCATAGTAGAACACTGAAGAAGCTTCTAAGTTGAAGCAAGAGCCAGTAAGAAGTAATACAATTCAAGTTTTAGTTGTCGATTATTCACTTTTTAGCCGGATTTGGTGGCTTGGACATGACCTAGGACCTTAAGATCTTGCATGAAAGGAGGACTAGCAGCCGCGTTGCACGGGAGAATTTGAAAAGTGTTCATATGTAGTAAAAACCTGAGAAATCCGTCTGGTTTCGTCATTTGTTATCATATCGACTTAGAGCCAGATCATCACATTGGCCGCTATTCTCTCTGAAACGGTTACATTTATCGTCTGCAAAGCTATGTCGCGTGCTGCGGTATGCGGAGTCACTAAAAGCACCATAGTAGAACACAGAAGCAGCTTCTAAGTTGAAGCAATAGCCAGTAAGAAGTAGTAGAATTCAAATTTTAGTTGTCGATTATTCACTTTTTAGCCGGCTTTGGTGTCTTGGACATGACCTAGGACCTTAAGATTTTGCATGAAAGGAGGACTAGCAGCCGCGTTGCACGGGAGAATGTGAAAAGTGTTCATATGTAGTAAAAACCTGAGAAATCCGTCTGTTTTCGTCATTTGTTATAGAAGCGACTTAAAGCTAGATCGTCACATTGGCCGCTTTTCTCTCTGAGACGGTTACATTTATCGTCTGCAAAGCTATGTCGCGTGCTGCGGTATGCGGAGACACTAAGAGCACCATAGTAGAACACAGAAGAAGCTTCAAAGTTGAAGCAATAGCCAGTAAGAATTAGTACAATTCAAATTTCAGTTGCCGATTATTCACTTTTTAGCCGGCTTTGGTGGCTTGGACATGACCTAGGACCTTACGATTTTGCATGAAAGGAGGACTAGCAGTACCGATGCACGGGAGAATGCGAAAAGTGTTCATATGTAGTAAAAACCTGAGAAATCCGTCCGTTTTCGTCATTTGTTATCGAATCGACTTAAAGCCAGATCGTCACATTGGCCGCTTTTCTCTCTAAGACGGTTACATTTATCGTCTGCAGAGCTATGTCGCGTACTGCGGTATGCGGAGACACTAAAAGCACCATAGTAGAACACAGAAGAAGCTTCGAAGTTAAAGCAATAGCCAGTAAGAAGTAGTAGAATTGAAGTTTTAGTTGTCGATTATTCACTTTTTAGCCGGCTTTGGTGGCTTGGACATGACGTAGGACCTTAAGATTTTGCATGAAAGAGGACTAGCAGCCGTGTTGCACGGGAGAATGTGAAAGGTGTTCATATGTAGTAAAAACCTGAGAAATCCGTCTGTTTTCGTCATTTGTTATCGAATCGACTTAAAGCCAGATCGTCACATTGGCCGCTTTTCTCTGTGAGACGGTTACATTTATCGTCTGCAAAGCTATGTCGCGTGCTGCGGTATGCGGAGACACTAAAAGCACCATAGTAGAACACAGAAGAAGCTTCGAAGTTAAAGCAATAGCCAGTAAGAAGTAGTAGAATTCAAGTTTTAGTTGTCGATTATTCACTTTTTAGCCGGCTTTTGTGGCTTGGACATGACCTAGGACCTAAAGATTTTGCATGAAAGGAGGACTGGCAGCCGTGTTGCACGGGAGAATGTGAAAAGTGTTCATATGTAGTAAAAACCTGAGAAATCCGTCGGTTTTCGTCATTTGTTATCGAATCGACTTAATGCCAGATCGTCACATTGGCCGCTTTTCTCTCTGAGACGGTTACATTTATCGTCTGCAAAGCTATGTCGCGTGCTGCGGTATGGGGAGACACTAAAAGCACCATAGTAGAACACAGAAGAAGCTTCTAAGTTGAAGCAATAGCCAGTAAGAAGTAATACAATTCAAGTTTCAGTTGTCGATTATTCACTTTTTAGCCGGATTTGGTGGCTTGGACATGACCTAGGACCTTAAGATCTTGCATGAAAGGAGGACTAGCAGCCGCGTTGCACGGGAGAATTTGAAAAGTGTTCATATGTAGTAAAAACCTGAGAAATCCGTCTGTTTTCGTCATTTGTTATCATATCGACTTAGAGCCAGATCGTCACATTGGCCGCTATTCTCTCTGAAACGGTTACATTTATCGTCTGCAAAGCTATGTCGCGTGCTGCGGTATGCGGAGTCACTAAAAGCACCATAGTAGAACACAGAAGCAGCTTCTAAGTTGAAGCAATAGCCAGTAAGAAGTAGTAGAATTCAAATTTTAGTTGTCGATTATTCACTTTTTAGCCGGCTTTGGTGTCTTGGACATGACCTAGGACCTTAAGATTTTGCATGAAAGGAGGACTAGCAGCCGCGTTGCACGGGAGAATGTGAAAAGTGTTCATATGTAGTAAAAACCTGAGAAATCCGTCTGTTTTCGTCATTTGTTATAGAAGCGACTTAAAGCTAGATCGTCACATTGGCCGCTTTTCTCTCTGAGACGGTTACATTTATCGTCTGCAAAGCTATGTCGCGTGCTGCGGTATGCGGAGACACTAAAAGCACCATAGTAGAACACAGAAGAAGCTTCAAAGTTGAAGCAATACCCAGTAAGAAGTAGTACAATTCAAATTTCAGTTGCCGATTATTCACTTTTTAGCCGGCTTTGGTGGCTTGGACATGACCTAGGACCTTACGATTTTGCATGAAAGGAGGACTAGCAGTACCGTTGCACGGGAGAATGCGAAAAGTGTTCATATGTAGTAAAAACCTGAGAAATCCGTCCGTTTTCGTCATTTGTTATCGAATCGACTTAAAGCCAGATCGTCACATTGGCCGCTTTTCTCTCTAAGACGGTTACATTTATCGTCTGCAAAGCTATGTCGCGTACTGCGGTATGCGGAGACACTAAAAGCACCATAGTAGAACACAGAAGAAGCTTCTAAGTTGAAGCAATAGCCAGTAAGAAGTAGTACAATTCAAGTTTTAGTTGTCGATTGTTCACTTTTTAGCCAGCTTTGGTGGCTTGGACATGACCTAGGACCTTAAGATTTTGCATGAAAGGAGGACTAGAAGTCGCGTTGCACGGGAGAATGTGAAAAGTGTTCATATGTAGTAAAAACCTGAAAAATCCGTCTGTTTTCGTCATTTGTTATCATATCGACTTAGAGCCAGATCGTCACATTGGCCGCTCTTCTCTCTGAAACGGTTACATTTATCGCCTGCAAAGCTATGTCGCGTGCTGCAGTATGCGGAGACACTAAAAGCACCATAGTAGAAAACAGAAGAAGCTACTAAGTTGAAGCAATAGCCAGTAAGATGTAGTACAATTCAAGTTTTAGTTGTCGATTATTCACTTTTTAGCCGGCTTTGGTGGCTTGGACATGACCTAGGATCTTAGGATTTTGCATGAAAGGAGGACTAGAAGTCGCGTTGCACGGGAGAATGTGAAAAGTGATCATATGTAGTAAAAACCTGAAAAATCCGTCTGTTTTCGTCATTTGTTATCATATCGACTTAGAGCCAGATCGTCACATTGGCCGCTCTTCTCTCTGAAACGGTTACATTTATCGCCTGCAAAGCTATGTCGCGTGCTGCAGTATGCGGAGACACTAAAAGCACCATAGTAGAAAACAGAAGAAGCTACTAAGTTGAAGCAATAGCCAGTAAGATGTAGTACAATTCAAGTTTTAGTTGTCGATTATTCACTTTTTAGCCGGCTTTGGTGGCTTGGACATGACCTAGGATCTTAGGATTTTGCATGAAAGGAGGACTAGCAGGCGCGTTCCACGGGAGAATGTTAAAAGTGTTCATATGTAGTAAAAACCTGAGAAATCGGTCCGTTTTCGGCGCTTGTTATCATATCGACTTAGAGCCAGATCGTCACATTGGCCGCTCTTCTCTCTGAAACGGTTACATTTATCGCCTGCAAAGCTATGTCGCGTGCTGCGGTATGCGGAGACACTAAAAGCACCATAGTAGAAAACAGAAGAAGCTTCTAAGTTGAAGCAATAGCCAGTAAGAAGAAGTACAATTCAAGTTTTAGTTGTCGATTATTCACTTTTTAGCCGGCTTTGGTGGGTTGGACATGACCTAGGATCTTACGATTTTGCATGAAAGGAGGACTAGCAGCCGCGTTGCACGGGAGAATGTGAAAAGTGTCCATATGTAGTAAAAACCTGAGAAATCCGTCCGTTTTCGTCATTTGTTATAGAATCGACTTAAAGCCTGATCGTAACATTGCCCGCTTTTCTCTCTGAGACGGTTACATTTATCGTCTGCAAAGCTATGTGACGTGCTGCGGTATGCGGAGACACTACAAGCACCATAGTAGAACACAGAAGAAGCTTCTAAGTTGAAGCAATAGCCGGTAAGAAGTAGTACAATTCAAGTTTTAGTTGTCGATTATTCACTTTTTAGCCGGCTTTCGTGGCTTGGACATGACCTAGGACCTTACGATTTTGCATGAAAGGAGACATAGCAGCCGCGTTGCACGGGAGAATGCGAAAAGTGTTCATATGTAGTAAAAACTTGAGAAATCCGTCGGTTTTCGTCATTTGTTATCGAATCGACTTAAAGCCAGATCGTCATATTGGCCGCTTTTCTCTCTGAGACGGTTACATTTATCGTCTGCAAAGCTATGTCGCGTGCTGCGGTATGCGGAGACACTAAAAGCACCATAGTAGAACACAGAAGAAGCTTCTAAGATGAGGCAATAGCCAGTAAGAAGTAGTACATTTCAAGTTTTAGTTGTCGATTATTCACTTTTTAGCCTGCTTTGGTGGCTTGGACATGACCTAGGACCTTAAGATTTTGCATGAAAGGAGGACTGGCAGCCGTGTTGCACGGCAGAATGTCAAAAGTGTTCATACGTAGTAAAAACCTGAGAAATCCGTCCGTTTTCGTCATTTGTTATCGAATCGACTTAAAGCCAGATCGTCACATTGGCCTCTCTTCTCTCTGAGACGGTTACATTTATCGCCTGCAAAGCTATGTCGCGTGCTGCGGTATGGGGAGACACTAAAAGCACCATAGTAGAACACAGAAGAAGATTCTAAGTTGAAGCAATAGCCAGTAAGAAGTAGTACAATTCAAGTTGTAGATGTCGATTATTCCCTTTTTAGCCGGATTTGGTGGCTTGGACATGACGTAGGACCTTAAGATTTTGCATGAAAGATGACTAGCAGCCGTGTTGCCCGGGAGAATGTGAAAAGTGTTCATATGTAGTAAAAACCTGAGAAATCCGCCTGTTTTCGTCATTTGTTATCGAATCGACTTAAAGCTGGATCGTCACATTGGCCGCTTTTCTCTGTGAGACGGTTACATTTATCGTCTGCAAAGCTATGTCGCGTGCTGCGGTATGCGGAGACACTAAAAGCACCATAGTAGAACACAGAAGAAGCATCGAAGTTAAAGCAATAGTCAGTAAGAAGTAGTAGAATTCAGGTTTTAGTTGTCGATTATTCACTTTTTAGCCGGCTTTGGTGGCTTGGACATGACCTAGGACCTTACGATTTTGCATGAAAGGAGGACTAGCAGTCGCGTTGCACGGGAGAATGTAAAAGTGTTCATATGTAGTAAAAACCTGAAAAATCCGTCTGTTTTCGTCATTTGTTATCATATCGACTTAGAGCCAGATCGTCACATTGGCCGCTCTTCTCTCTGAAACGGTTACATTTATCGCCTGCAAAGCTAAGTCGCGTGCTGCGGTATGCGGAGACACTAAAAGCACCATAGTAGAAAGCAGAAGAAACTTCTAAGTTGAAGCAATAGCCAGTAAGAAGTAGTACAATTCAAGTTTTAGTTGTCGATTATTCACTTTTTAGCCGGCTTTGGTGGCTTGGACATGACCTAGGACCTTAAGATTTTGCATGAAAGGAGGACTAGCAGCCGCGTTGCACAGGAGAATGTGAAAAGTGTTCATATGTAGTAAAAACCTAAGAAATCCGTCTGTTTTCGTCATTTGTTAACATATCGACTTACAGAAAGATCGTTACATTGACCGCTCTTCGCTCTGAAACGGTTACATTTATCGTCTGCAAAGCTATGTCGCGTGCTGCGATATGCGGAGACACTAAAAGCACCATAGTAGAACAGAGAAGAAGCTTCTAAGTTGAAGCAATAGTCAGTAAGAAGTAGTACAATTCAAGTTTTAGTTGTTGATTATTCACTTTTTAGCCGGCTTTGGTGGCTTGGACATGACCTAGGACCTTAAGATTTTGCATGAAAGGAGGACTAGCAGCCGCGTTGCACGGGAGAATTTGAAAAGTGTTCATATGTAGTAAAAACCTGAGAAATCCGTCTGTTTTCGTCATTTGTTATCACATCGACTTAGAGCCAGATCGTCACATTGGCCGCTATTCTCTCTGAAACGGTTACATTTATCGTCTGCAAAGCTATGTCGCGTGCTGCGGTATGCGGAGACACTAAAAGCACCATAGTAGAACACAGAAGAAGCTTCTAAGATGAGGCAATAGCCAGTAAGAAGTAGTACATTTCAAGTTTTAGTTGTCGATTATTCACTTTTTAGCCTGCTTTGGTGGCTTGGACATGACCTAGGACCTTAAGATTTTGCATGAAAGGAGGACTGGCAGCCGTGTTGCACGGCAGAATGTCAAAAGTGTTCATACGTAGTAAAAACCTGAGAAATCCGTCCGTTTTCGTCATTTGTTATCGAATCGACTTAAAGCCAGATCGTCACATTGGCCTCTCTTCTCTCTGAGACGATTACATTTATCGTCTGCAAAGCTATGTCGCGTTCTGCGGTATGCGGAGACACTAAAAGCACCATAGTAGAAGACAGAAGAAGCTTCTAAGTTGAAGCAATAGCCAGTAAGAAGTAGTACAATTCAAGTTTTAGTTGTCGATTATTCACTTTTTAGCCGGCTTTGGTGGCTTGGACATGACCTAGGACCTTAAGATTTTGCATGAAAGGAGATATAGCAGCCGCGTTGCACGGGAGAATGCGAAAAGTGTTCATATGTAGTAAAAACCTGAGAAATCCGTCCGTTTTCGTCATTTGTTATCGAATCGACTTAAATCCAGATCGTCACATTGGCCGCTTTTGTCTCTGAGACGGATACATTTATCGTCTGCAAAACTATGTCGCGTGCTGCGGTATGCGGAGACACTAAAAGCACCATAGTAGAACACAGAAGAAGCTTCTAAGTTGAAGCAATAGCCAGTAAGAAGTAATACAATTCAAGTTTCTAGTAGTCGATTATTCACATTTTTGCCGTCTTAGGTGTCTTGGACATGACCTAGGACCTTAAGATTTTGCATGAAAGGAGGACTAGCAGCCGCGTTGCACAGGAGAATGTGAAAAGTGTTCATATGTAGTAAAAACCTAAGAAATCCGTCTGTTTTCGTCATTTGTTAACATATCGACTTACAGAAAGATCGTTACATTGACCGCTCTTCGCTCTGAAACGGTTACATTTATCGCCTGCAAAGCTATGTCGCGTGCTGCGGTATGCGGAGACACTATAAGCACCATAGTAGAACACAGAAGTAGCTTCTAAGTTGAAGCAATAGCCAGTAAGAAGTAGTTCAATTCAAGTTTCTAGTTGTCGATTATTCACATTTTAGCCGTCTTAGGTGGCTTGGACATGACCGAGGACCTTAAGATTTTGCATGAAAGGAGGACTAGCAGCCGCGTTGCACAGGAGAATGTGAAAAGTGTTCATATGTAGTAAAAACCTAAGAAATCCGTCTGTTTTCGTCATTTGTTAACATATCGACTTACAGAAAGATCGTTACATTGACCGCTCTTCGCTCTGAAACGCTTACATTTATCGTCTGCAAAGCTATGTCGCGTGCTGCGATATGCGGAGACACTAAAATCACCATAGTAGAACAGAGAAGAAGCTTCTAAGTTGAAGCAATAGTCACTAAGAAGTAGTACAATTCAAGTTTTAGTTGTCGATTATTCACTTTTTAGCCGGCTTTGGTGGCTTGGACATGACCTAGGATCTTAAGATTTTGCATGAAAGGAGGACTAGCAGCCGCGTTGCACGGGGGAATGTGAAAAGTATTCATATGTAGTAAAAACCTGAGAAATCCGTCCGTTTTCGTCATTTGTTATAGAATCGACTTAAAGCCAGATCGTCACAGTGGCCACTTTTCTCTCTGAGACGGTTACATTTATCGTCTGCAAACTATGTCGCGTGCTGCGGTATGCTTAGACACTAAAAGCACCATAGTAGAACACAGAAGCAGCTTCTAAGTTGAAGCAATAGCCAGTAAGAAGTAGTACAATTCAAGTTTTAGTTGTCGATTTTTCACTTTTTCGCCGGCTTTTTTGGCTAGGACATGACCTAGGATCTTAAGATTTTGCATGAAAGGAGATATAGCAGCCGCGTTGCACGGGAGAATGTGAAAAGTGTTCATATGTAGTAAAAACCTGAGAAATCCGTCCGTTTTCGTCATTTGTTATCGAATCGACTTAAAGCCAGATCGTCACATTGGCCGCTTTTCTCTCTAAGACGGTTTCATTTATCGTCTGCAAAGCTATGTCGCGTGCTGCGGTATACGGAGACACTAAAAGCACCATAGTACAACACACAAGAAGCTTCTAAGTTGAAGCAATAGCCAGTAAGAAGTAGTACAATTCAAGTTTTAGTTGTCGATTATTCACTTTTTAGCCGGCTTTGGTGGCTTGGACATGACCTAGGACCTTAAGATTTTGCATGAAGGGAGGACTGGCAGCTGTGTTGCACGGCAGAATGTCAAAAGTGTTCATACGTAGTAAAAACCTGAGAAATCCGTCCGTTTTCGTCATTTGTTATCGAATCGACTTAAAGCCAGATCGTCACATTGGCCGCTTTTCTCTCTAAGACGGTTTCATTTATCGTCTGCAAAGCTATGTCGCGTGCTGCGGTATACGGAGACACTAAAAGCACCATAGTAGAACACAGAAGAAGCTTCTAAGTTGAAGCAATAGCCAGTAAGAAGTAGTACAATTCAAGTTTTAGTTGTCGATTATTCACTTTTTAGCCGGCTTTGGTGGCTTGGACATGACCTAGGACCTTAAGATTTTGCATGAAAGGACGACTGGCAGCCGTGTTGCACGGGAGAATGCGAAAAGTGTTCATATGTAGTAAAAACTTGAGAAATCCGTCGGTTTTCGTCATTTGTTATCCAATCGACTTAAAGCCAGATCGTCATATTTTCCGCTTTTCTCTCTGAGACGGTTACATTTATCGTCTGCAAAGCTATGTCGCGTGCTGCGGTATGCGGAGACACTAAAAGCACCATAGTAGAACACAGAAGAAGCTTCTAAGTTGAGGCAATAGCCAGTAAGAAGTAGTACATTTCAAGTTTTAGTTGTCGATTATTCACTTTTTAGCCGGCTTTGGTGGCTTGGACATGACCTAGGATCTTAAGATTTTGCATGAAAGGAGGACTGGCAGTCGTGTTGCACGGCAGAATGTCAAAAGTGTTCCTATGTAGTAACAACTTGAGAAATCCGTCCGTTTTCGTCATTTGTTATCGAATCGACTTAATGCCAGATCGTCACATTAGCCGCTTTTCTCTCTGAGACGGTTACATTTATCGTCTGCAAAGCTATGTCGCGTGCTGCGGTATGCGGAGACACTAAAAGCACCATAGTAGAACACAGAAGAAGCTTCTAAGTTGAAGCAATAGCCAGTAAGAAGTAGTAGAATTCAAGTTTTAGTTGTCGATTATTCACTTTTTAGCCGGCTTTTGTGGCTTGGACATGACCTAGGACCTAAAGATGTTGCATGAAAGGAGGACTGGCAGCCGTGTTGCACGGGAGAATGTGAAAAGTGTTCATATGTAGTAATAACCTGAGAAATCCGTCGGTTTTCGTCATTTGTTATCGAATCGACTTAAAGATAGATCGTCACATTGGCCGCTTTTCTCTCTGAGACGGTTACATTTATCGTCTGCAGAGCTACGTCGCGTGCTGCGGTATGGGGAGACACTAAAAGCACCATAGTAGAACACAGAAGAAGCTTCTAAGTTGAAGCAATAGCCAGTAAGAAGTAATACAATTCAAGTTTCAGTTGTCGATTATTCACTTTTTAGCCGGATTTGGTGGCTTGGACATGACCTAGGACCTTAAGATCTTGCATGAAAGGAGGACTAGCAGCCGCGTTGCACGGGAGAATTTGAAAAGTGTTCATATGTAGTAAAAACATGAGAAATCCGTCTGTTTTCGTCATTTGTTATCATATCGACTTAGAGCCAGATCGTCACATTGGCCGCTATTCTCTCTGAAACGGTTACATTTATCGTCTGCAAAGCTATGTCGCGTGCTGCGGTATGCGGAGTCACTAAAAGCACCATAGTAGAACACAGAAGCAGCTTCTAAGTTGAAGCAATAGCCAGTAAGAAGTAGTAGAATTCAAATTTTAGTTGTCGATTATTCACTTTTTAGCCGGCTTTGGTGTCTTGGGCATGACCTACGACCTTAAGATTTTGCATGAAAGGAGGACTAGCAGCCGCGTTGCACGGGAGAATGTGAAAAGTGTTCATATGTAGTAAGAACCTGAGAAATCCGTCTGTTTTCGTCATTTGTTATAGAAGCGACTTAAAGCTAGATCGTCACATTAGCCGCTTTTCTCTCTGAGACGGTTACATTTATCGTCTGCAAAGCTATGTCGCGTGCTGCGGTATGCGGAGACACTAAAAGCACCATAGCAGAACACAGAAGAAGCTTCAAAGTTGAAGCAATAGCCAGTAAGAAGTAGTACAATTCAAATTTCAGTTGCCGATTATTCACTTTTTAGCCGGCTTTGGTGGCTTGGACATGACCTAGGACCTTACGATTTTGCATGAAAGGAGGACTAGCAGTCGCGTTGCACGGGAGAATGCGAAAAGTGTTCATATGTAGTAAAAACCTGAGAAATCCGTCCGTTTTCGTCATTTGTTATCGAATCGACTTAAAGCCAGATCGTCACATTGGCCGCTTTCCTCTCTAAGGCGGTTACATTTATCGTCTGCAAAGCTATGTCGCGTACTGCGGTATGCGGAGACACTAAAAGCACCATAGTAGAACACAGAAGAAGCTTCTAAGTTGAAGCAATAGCCAGTAAGAAGTAGTACAATTCAAGTTTTAGTTGTCGATTGTTCACTTTTTAGCCAGCTTTGGTGGCTTGGACATGACCTAGGACCTTAAGATTTTGCATGAAAGGAGGACTAGCAGTCGCGTTGCACGGGAGATTGTGAAAAGTGTTCATAAGTAGTAAAAACCTGAAAAATCCGTCTGTTTTCGTCATTTGTTATCATATCGACTTAGAGCCAGATCGTCACATTGGCCGCTCTTCTCTCTGAAACGGTTACATTTATCGCCTGCAAAGCTATGTCGCGTGCTGCAGTATGCGGAGACACTAAAAGCACCATAGTAGAAAACAGAAGAAGCTACTAAGTTGAAGCAATAGCCAGTAAGAAGTAGTACAATTCAAGTTTTAGTTGTCGATTATTCACTTTTTAGCCGGCTTTGGTGGCTTGGACATGACCTAGGACCTTAAGATTTTGCCTGAAAGGAGGACTAGCAGCCGCGTTGCACGTGAGAATGCGAAAAGTGTTCATATGTAGTAAAAACCCGAAAAATCCGTAGGTATTTGTCATTTGTTATCTAATCGACTTAAAGCCAGATCGTCACATTGGCCGCTTTACTCTCTGAGACGGTTACATTTATCGTCTGCAAAGCTATGTCTCGTGCTGCGGTATGCGGGACACTAAAAGCACCATAGTAGAACACAGAAGAAGATTCTAAGTTGAAGCAATAGCCAGTAAGAAGTAGTACAATTCAAGTTTTAGTTGTCGATTATTCACTTTTTAGCCGGCTTTGGTGGCTTGGACATGACCTAGGACCTTAAGATTTAGCATGAAAGGAGGACTAGCAGCCACGTTGCACGGGAGAATGTGAAAAGTGTTCATATGTAGTAAAAACCTGAGAATTCCGTCTGTTTTCGTCATTTGTTATCGAATCGACTTAAAGCCAGATCGTCACATTGGCCGCTTTTTTCTCTGAGACGGTTACATTTATCGTCTGCAAAGCTATGTCGCGTGCTGCGGTATGCGGAGACACTAAAAGCACCATAGTAGAACACAGAAGAAGCTTCTAATTTGAAGCAATAGCCAGTAAGAAGTAGTACAATTCAAATTTTAGTTGTCGATTATTCACTTTTTAGCCGGCTTTGGTGGCTTGGACATGACCTAGGACCTTACGATTTTGCATGAAAGGAGATATAGCAGCCGCGTTGCACGGGAGAATGCAAAGAGTGTTCATATGTAGTAAAGACCTGAGAAATCCGTCCGTTTTCGTCATTTGTTATCGAATCGACTTAAAGCCATGTCGTCACATTCGCCGCTTTTCTCTCTGAGACGATTACATTTATCGCCTGCAAAGCTATGTCGCGTGCTGCGGTATGGGGAGACACTAAAAGCACCATAGTAGAACACAGAAGAAGATTCTAATTTGAAGCAATAGCCAGTAAGAAGTAGTACAATTTAAGTTGTAGATGTCGATTATTCACTTTTTAGCCGGCTTTGGTGGCTTGGACATTACCTAGGACCTTACGATTTTGCATGAAAGGAGACATAGCAGCCGCGTTGCACGGGAGAATGCGAAAAGTGTTCATATGTAGTAAATACTTGAGAAATCCGTCGGTTTTCGTCATTTGTTATCGAATCGACTTAAAGCCAGATCGTCACATTGGCCGCTTTTCTCTCTGAGACGGTTACATTTATCGTCTGCAAAGCTATGTCGCGTGCTGCGGTATGGGGAGACACTAAGAGCACCATAGTAGAACACAGAAGAAGCTTCTAAGTTGAAGCAATAGCCAGTAAGAAGTAATACAATTCAAGTTTCAGTTGTCGATTATTCACTTTTTAGCCGGATTTGGTGGCTTGGACATGACCTAGGACCTTAAGATCTTGCATGAAAGGAGGACTATCAGCCGCGTTGCACGGGAGAATTTGAAAAGTGTTCATATGTTGTAAAAACCTGAGAAATCCGTCTGTTTTCGTCATTTGTTATCATATCGACTTAGAGCCAGATCGTCACATTGGCCGCTATTCTCTCTGAAACGGTTACATTTATCGTCTGCAAAGCTATGTCGCATGCTGCGGTATGCGGAGTCACTAAAAGCACCATAGTAGAACACAGAAGCAGCTTCTAAGTTGAAGCAATAGCCAGTAAGAAGTAGTAGAATTCAAATTTTAGTTGTCGATTATTCACTTTTTAGCCGGCTTTGGTGTCTTGGACATGACCAAGGACCTTAAGATTTTGCATGAAAGGAGGACTAGCAGCCGCGTTGCACGGGAGAATGTGAAAAGTGTTCATATGTAGTAAAAACCTGAGACATCCGTCTGTTTTCGTCATTTGTTATAGAAGCGACTTAAAGCTAGATCGTCACATTGGCCGCTTTTCTCTCTGAGACGGTTACATTTATCGTCTGCAAAGCTATGTCGGGTGCTGCGGTATGCGGAGACACTAAAAGCACCATAGTAGAACACAGAAGAAGCTTCAAAGTTGAAGCAATAGCCAGTAAGAAGTAGTACAATTCAAATTTCAGTTGTCGATTGTTCACTTTTTAGCCAGCTTTGGTAGCTTGGACATGACCTAGGACCTTAAGATATTGCATTAAAGGAGGACTAGCAGTCGCGTTGCACGGGAGAATGTGAAAAGTGTTCATATGTAGTAAAAACCTGAAAAATCCGTCCGTTTTCGTCATTTGTTATCGAATCGACTTAAAGCCAGATCGCCACATTGCCCGCTTCGCTCTCTGAGTCGGTTACAATTATAGTCTGCAAAGCTATGTCGCGTGCTGCGGTATGCGGAGACACTAAAAGCACCATTGTAGAACACATAAGAAGCTTCTAAGTTGAAGCAATAGTCAGTAAGAAGCAGTACAATTCAAGTTTTGTTTTTCGACTATTGATTTTTAGCCGGCTTTGGTGCCTTGGACATGAGGTGGAACCTTAAGATTTTGCATGAAAGGAGGACTAGCAGCCGCGTTGCACGGTAGAATGTGAAAAGGGGTTCATATGTAGTAAAAACCTGAGAAATCCGTCAGTTTTCGTCATTTGTTATCGAATCGACTTAAAGCCAGATCGTCACATTGGCCGCTTTTCTCTCTGAGACGGTTTCATTTATCGTCTGCAAGGCTATGTCGCGTCCTGCGGTATGCGGAAACACTAACAGCGCCATAGTAGAACACAGATGAAGCTTTAAGTTGAAGTAATAGCCAGTAAGATGTAGTACAATTCAAGTTTTAGTTGTCGATTATTCACTTTTTAGCCGGCTTTGGTGGCTTGGACATGACCTAGGATCTTAAAATTTATCATAAAAGGAGGACCTGCAGCCACGTTGCACGGGAGAATGTGAAAAGTGTTCATATGTAGTAAAAACCTGAGAAATCCGTCTGTTTTCGTCATTTGTTATCGAATCGACTTAAAGCCAGATCGCCACATTGGCCGCTTTTCTCTCTGAGACGGTTACATTTATCGTCTGCAAAGCTATGTCGCGTGCTGCGGTATGGGGAGACACTAAAAGCACCATAGTAGAACACAGAAGAAGCTTCTAAGTTGAAGCAATAGCCAGTAAGAAGTAGTACAATTCAAGTTGTAGATGTCGATTATTCACTTTTTTGCCGGCTTTGGTGTCTTGGACATGACGTAGGACCTTATGATTTTGCATGAAAGAGGACTAGCAGCCGTGTTGCACGGGAGAATGTGAAAGGTGTTCATATGTAGTAAAAACCTGAGAAATCCGTCTGTTATCGTCATTTGTTATCGAATCGACTTAAAGCCAGATCGTCACATTGGCCGCTTTTCTCTGTGAGACGGTTACATTTATCGTCTGCAAAGCTATGTCGCGTGCTGCGGTATGCGGAGACACTAAAAGCACCATAGTAGAAAGCAGAAGAAGCTTCGAAGTTAAAGCAAAAGCCAGTAAGAAGTAGTAGAATTCAAGTTTTAATTGTCGATTATTCACTTTTTATCCGGCTTTGGTGGTTTGGACATGACCTAGGACCTAAAGATTTTGCATGAAAGGAGGACTGGCAGCCGTGTTGCACGGGAGAATGTGAAAAGTGTTCATATGTTGTAAAAACCTGAGAAATCCGTCCGTTTTCGTCATTTGTTATCGAATCGACTTAAAGCCAGATCGTCACATTGGCCGCTTTTCTCTCTGAGACGGTTACATTTATCGTCTGCAAAGCTATGTCGCGTGCTGCGGTATGGGGAGACACTAAAAGCACCATAGTAGAACACAGAAGAAGCTTCTAAGTTGAGCAATAGCCAGTAAGAAGTAATACAATTCAAGTTTCAGTTGTCGATTATTCACTTTTTAGCCGGCTTTGGTGGCTTGGACATGACCTAGGACCTTAAGATTTTGCATGAAAGGAGGACTAGCAGCCCGTTGCACGGGAGAATGCGAAAAGGGTTCATATGTAGTAAAAACCTGAGAAATCCGTCCGTTTTCGTCATTTGTTATCGAATCGACTTAAAGCCAGATCGTCACATCGGCCGATTTTCTCTCTGAGACGGTTACATTTATCGTCTGCAAAGCTATGTCGCGTGCTGCGGTTTGTGGAGACACTAAAAGCACCATAGTAGAACACATAAGAAGCTTCTAAGTTGAAGCAATAGTCAGTAAGAAGTAGTACAATTCAAGTTTTGGTTACCGATTATTGATTTTTAGCCGGCTTTGGTGGCTTGGACATGACCTGGGACCTTACGATTTTGCATAAAAGGAGGACCAGCAGCCGCGTTGCACGGGAGAATATGAAAAGGGTTCATATGTAGTAAAAACCTGAGAAATCCGTCCGTTTTCGTCATTTGTTATCGTATCGACTTAAAGCCAGATCGTCACATTTGCTGCTTTTCTCTCTGAGACGGTTACTTTTATCGTCTGCAAAGCTATGTCGCGTGCTGCGGTATGCGGAGACACTAAAAGCACCATAGTAGAACACAGAAGAAGCTTCTAACTTGAAGTAATAGCCAGTAAGAAGTAGTACAATTCAAGTTTTAGTTGTCGATTATTCACTTTTTAGGCGGCTTTGGTGGCTTGGACATGACCTAGGACCTTAAGATTTTGCATGAAAGGAGGACTATCAGCCCCGTTGCACGGGAGAATGTAAAAAGTGTTCATATATAGTACAAACCTGAGAAATCCGTCCGTTTTCGTCATTTGTTATCGAATCGACTTAAAGCCAGATCGTCACATTAGCCGCTTTTCCTTCTGAGACGGTTACATTTATCGTCTGCGAAGCTATGTTGCGTGCTGCGGTATGCGGAAACACTAAAAGCACCATAGTAGAACTCAGAAGAAGCTTTAAGTTGAAGTAATAGCCAGTAAGATGTAGTACAATTCAAGTTTTAGTTGTCGATTATTCACTTTTTAGCCAGCTTTGGTAGCTTGGACATGACCTAGGATCTTAAGATTTTGCATAAAAGGAGGACTTGCAGCCGTGTTGCATGGGAGAATGTGAAAAGTGTTCATATATGAAAAAAACCTGGGAAATCCGTCCGTTTTCGTCATTTGTTATCGAATCGACTTAAAGCCAGATCGTCACATTGGCGGCTTTACTCTCTGAGATGGTTACATTTATCGTCTGTAAAGCTATGTCGCGTGCTGCGGTATGCGGAGACACTAAAAGCACTATAGTAGAACACAGAAGAAGCTTCTAAGTTGAAGTAATAGCCAGTAAGAAGTAGTACAATTCAAGTTTTAGTTGTCGATTATTCACTTTTGAGCCGGCTTTGGTGGCTTGGACATGACCTAGGTCCTTAAGATTTTGCATGAAAGGAGGACTAGCAGCCCCTTTGCACGAGAGAATGTGAAAAGTTTTCATATATAGTAAAAACCTGAGAAATCCGTCCGTTTTCGTCGTTTGTTATCGAATCGACTTAAAGCCAGATCGTCACATAGGCCGCTCTTCTCTCTGAGACGGTTACATTTATCGTCTGCAAAGCTATGTCGCGTGCTGCGGTATGCGGAGACACTAAAAGCACCATAGTAGAACACAGAAGAATCTTCTAAGTTGAAGTAATAGCCAGTAAGAAGTAGTACAATTCAAGTTTTAGTTGTCGATTATTCACTTTTTAGCCGGCTTTGGTGGTTTGGACATGACCTATGACCTTAAGATTTTGCATGAAAAGAGGACTAGCAGCCGCGTTGCACGGGAGAATGTGAAAAGTGTTCATATGTTGTAAAAACCTGAGAAATCCGTCTGTTTTCGTCATTTGTTATAGAAGCGACTTAAAGCTAGATCGTCACATTAGCCGCTTTTCTCTCTGAGACGGTTACACTTATCGTCTGCAAAGCTATGTCGCATGCTGCGGTATGCGGAGACACTAAAAGCACCATAGCAGAACACAGAAGAAGCTTCAAAGTTGAAGCAATAGCCAGTAAGAAGTAGTACAATTCAAATTTCAGTTGCCGATTATACACTTTTTAGCCGGCTTTGGTGGCTTGGACATGACCTAGGACCTTACGATTTTGCATGAAAGGAGGACTAGCAGTCGCGTTGCACGGGAGAATGCGAAAAGTGTTCATATGTAGTAAAAACCTGAGAAATCCGTCCGTTTTCGTCATTTGTTATCGAATCGACTTAAAGCCAGATCGTCACATTGGCCGCTTTTCTCTCTAAGACGGTTACATTTATCGTCTGCAAAGCTATGTCGCGTACTGCGGTATGCGGAGACACTAAAAGCACCATAGTAGAACACAGAAGAAGCTTCTAAGTTGAAGCAATAGCCAGTAAGAAGTAGTACAATTCAAGTTTTAGTTGTCGATTGTTCACTTTTTAGCCAGCTTTGGTGGCTTGGACATGACCTAGGACCTTAAGATTTTGCATGAAAGGAGGACTAGCAGTCGCGTTGCACGGCAGATTGTGAAAAGTGTTCATAAGTAGTAAAAACCTGAAAAATCCGTCTGTTTTCGTCATTTGTTATCATATCGACTTAGAGCCAGATCGTCATATTGGCCGCTCTTCTCTCTGAAACGGTTACATTTATCGCCTGCAAAGCTATGTCGCGTGCTGCAGTATGCGGAGACACTAAAAGCACCATAGTAGAAAACAGAAGAAGCTACTAAGTTGAAACAATAGCCAGTAAGAAGTAGTACAATTCAAGTTTTAGTTGTCGATTATTCACTTTTTAGCCGGCTTTGGTGGCTTGGACATGACCTAGGACCTTAAGATTTTTCCTGAAAGGAGGACTAGCAGCCGCGTTGCACGGGAGAATGCGAAAAGTGTTCATATGTAGTAAAAACCCGAGAAATCCGTAGGTATTTGTCATTTGTTATCGAATCGACTTAAAGCCAGATCGTCACATTGGCCGCTTTTCTCTCTGAGACGGTTACATTTATCGTCTGCAAAGCTATGTCTCGTGCTGCGGTATGCGGGACACTAAAAGCACCATAGTAGAACACAGAAGAAGATTCTAAGTTGAAGCAATAGCCAGTAAGAAGTAGTACAATTCAAGTTTTAGTTGTCGATTATTCACTTTTTAGCCGGCTTTGGTGGCTTGGACATGACCTAGGACCTTAAGATTTTGCATGAAAGGAGGACTAACAGCCACGTTGCACGGGAGAATGTGAAAAGTGTTCATATGTAGTAAAAACCTGAGAAATCCGTCTGTTTTCGTCATTTGTTATCGAATCGACTTAAAGCCAGATCGTCACATTGGCCGCTTTTTTCTCTGAGACGGTTACATTTATCGTCTGCAAAGCTATGTCGCGTGCTGCGGTATGCGGAGACACTAAAAGCACCATAGTAGAACACAGAAGAAGCTTCTAATTTGAAGCAATAGCCAGTAAGAAGTAGTACAATTCAAATTTTAGTTGTCGATTATTCACTTTTTAGCCGGCTTTGGTGGCTTGGACATGACCTAGGACCTTACGATTTTGCATGAAAGGAGATATAGCAGCCGCGTTGCACGGGAGAATGCAAAGAGTGTTCATATGTAGTAAAGACCTGAGAAATCCGTCCGTTTTCGTCATTTGTTATCGAATCGACTTAAAGCCAGATCGTCACATTGGCCGCTTTTCTCTCTGAGACGGTTACATTTATCGCCTGCAAAGCTATGTCGCGTGCTGCGGTATGCGGAGACACTAAAAGCACCATAGTAGAACACAGAAGAAGCTTCTAAGTTGAAGCAATAGCCAGTAAGAAGTAGTACAATTGAAGTTGTAGATGTCGATTATTCACTTTTTAGCCGGCTTTGGTGGCTTGGACATTAACTAGGACCTTACGATTTTGCATGAAAGGAGACATACCAGCCGCGTTGCACGGGAGAATGCGAAAAGTGTTCATATGTAGTAAATACTTGAGAAATCCGTCGGTTTTCGTCATTTGTTATCGAATCGACTTAAAGCCAGATCGTCACATTGGCCGCTTTTCTCTCTGAGACGGTTACATTTATCGTCTGCAAAGCTATGTCGCGTGCTGCGGTATGCGGAGACACTAAAAGCACCATAGTAGAACACAGAAGAAGCTTCTAAGTTGAGGCAATAGCCAGTAAGAAGTAGTACATTTCAAGTTTTAGTTGTCGATTATTCGCTTTTTAGCCGGCTTTGGTGGCTTGGACATGACCTAGGACCTTACGATTTTGCATGAAAGGAGGACTGGCAGCCGTGTTGCACGGCAGAATGTCAAAAGTGTTCTTATGTAGTAAAAACTTGAGAAATCCGTCCGTTTTCTTCATTTGTTATCGAATCGACTTAATGCCAGATCGTCACATTGGCCGCTTTTCACTCTGAGACGGTTACATTTATCGTCTGCAAAGCTATGTCGCGTGCTGCGGTATGGGGAGACACTAAGAGCACTATAGTAGAACACAGAACAAGCTTCTAAGTTGAAGCAATAGCCAGTAAGAAGTAATACAATTCAAGTTTCAGTTGTCGATTATTCACTTTTTAGCCGGATTTGGTGGCTTGGACATGACCTAGGACCTTAAGATCTTGCATGAAAGGAGGACTATCAGCCGCGTTGCACGGGAGAATTTGAAAAGTGTTCATATGTTGTAAAAACCTGAGAAATCCGTCTGTTTTCGTCATTTGTTATCATATCGACTTGGAGCCAGATCGTCACATTGGCCGCTATTCTCTCTGAAACGGTTACATTTATCGTCTGCAAAGCTATGTCGCGTGCTGCGGTATGCGGAGTCACTAAAAGCACCATAGTAGAACACAGAAGCAGCTTCTAAGTTGAAGCAATAGCCAGTAAGAAGTAGTAGAATTCAAATTTTAGTTGTCGATTATTCACTTTTTAGCCGGCTTTGGTGTCTTGGACATGACCAAGGACCTTAAGATTTTGCATGAAAGGAGGACTAGCAGCCGCGTTGCACGGGAGAATGTGAAAAGTGTTCATATGTAGTAAAAACCTGAGAAATCCGTCTGTTTTCGTCATTTGTTATAGAAGCGACTTAAAGCTAGATCGTCACATTGGCCGCTTTTCTCTCTGAGACGGTTACATTTATCGTCTGCAAAGCTATGTCGCGTGCTGCGGTATGCGGAGACACTAAAAGCACCATAGTAGAAAACAGAAGAAGCCACTAAGTTGAAGCAATAGCCAGTAAGAAGTAGTACAATTCAAGTTTTAGTTGTCGATTATTCAGTTTTTAGCCGGCTTTGGTGGCTTGGACATGACCTAGGACCTTAAGATTTTGCATGAAAGGAGGACTTGCAGTCGTGTTGCACGGGAGAATGTGAAAAGTGTTCATATTAAAAAAAAAACTGAGAAATCCGTCCGTTTTCGTCATTTGTTATCGAATCGACATAAAGCCAGATCGTCACATTGCCCGCTTCGCTCCCTGAGACGGTTACATTTATAGTCTGCAAAGCTATGTCGCGTGCTGCGGTATGCGGAGACACTAAAAGCACCATTGTAGAACACATAAGAAGCTTCTAAGTTGAAGCAATAGTCAGTAAGAAGCAGTACAATTCAAGTTTTGCTTTTCGACTATTGATTTTTAGCCGGCTTCGGTGCCTTGGACATGAGGTGGAACCTTAAGATTTTGCATGAAAGGAGGACTAGCAGCCGCGTTGCACGGTAGAATGTGAAAAGGGGTTCATATGTAGTAAAAACCTGAGAAATCCGTCAGTTTTCGTCATTTGTTATCGAATCGACTTAAAGCCAGATCGTCACATTGGCCGCTTTTCTCTCTGAGACGGTTTCATTTATCGTCTGCAAGGCTATGTCGCGTCCTGCGGTATGCGGAAACACTAACAGCGCCATAGTAGAACACAGATGAAGCTTTAATTTGAAGTAATAGCCAGTAAGATGTAGTACAATTCAAGTTTTAGTTGTCGATTATTCACTTTTTAGCCGGCTTTGGTGGCCTGGACATGACCTAGGATCTTAAAATTTATCATAAAAGGAGGACCTGCAGCCACGTTGCACGGGAGAATGTGAAAAGTGTTCATATGTAGAAAAAACCTGAGAAATCCGTCTGTTTTCGTCATTTGTTATCGAATCGACTTAAAGCCAGATCGCCACATTGGCCGCTTTTCTCTCTGAGACGGTTACATTTATCGTCTGCAAAGCTATGTCGCGTGCTGCGGTATGGGGAGACACTAAAAGCACCATAGTAGCACACAGAAGAAGCTTCTAAGTTGAGCAATAGCCAGTAAGAAGTAATACAATTCAAGTTTCAGTTGTCGATTATTCACTTTTTAACCGGCTTTGGTGGCTTGGACATGACCTAGGACCTTAAGATTTTGCATGAAAGGAGGACTAGCAGCCCCGTTGCACGGGAGAATGCGAAAATGGTTCATATGTAGTAAAAACCTGAGAAATCCGTCCGTTTTCTTCATTTGTTATCGAATCGACTTAGAGCCAGATCGTCACATCGGCCGATTTTCTCTCTGAGACGGTTACATTTATCGTCTGCAAAGCTATGTCGCGTGCTGCGGTTTGCGGAGACACTAAAAGCACCATAGTAAAACACATAAGAAGCTTCTAAGTTGAAGCAATAGTCAGTAAGAAGCAGTAAAATTCAAGTTTTGGTTACCGATTATTGATTTTTAGCCGGTTGTGGTGGCTTGGACATGACCTGGGACCTTCAGATTTCGCATAAAAGGAGGACCAGCAGCCGCGTTGCACGGGAGAATATGAAAAGGGTTCATATGTAGTAAAAACCTGAGAAATCCGTCCGTTTTCGTCGTTTGTTATCGAATCGACTTAAAGTCAGAGCGTCACATTGTTCGCTCTTCTCTCTGAAACGGTTACATTTATCGTCTGCAAAGCTATGTCGCGTGCTGCGGTATGCGGAAACACTAAAAGCACTATAGTAGAACACAGAAGAAGCTTCTAAGTTGAAGTAATAGCCAGTAAGAAGTAGTACAATTCAAGTTATAGTTGTCGATTATTCACTTTTGAGCCGGCTTTGGTGGCTTGGACATGCCCTAGGACCCTAAGATTTTGCATGAAATGAGGACTAGCAGCCCCTTTGCACGAGAGAATGTGGAAAGTGTTCATATATTGTAAAAACCTGAGAAATCCGTCCGTTTTCGTCGTTTGTTATCGAATCGACTTAAAGCCAGATCGTCACATAGGCCGCTCTTCTCTCTGAGACGGTTACATTTATCGTCTGCAAAGCTATGTCGCGTGCTGCGGTTTGCGGAGACACTAAAAGCACCATAGTAAAACACATAAGAAGCTTCTAAGTTGAAGCAATAGTCAGTAAGAAGCAGTAAAATTCAAGTTTTGGTTACCGATTATTGATTTTTAGCCGGTTGTGGTGGCTTGGACATGACCTGGGACCTTCAGATTTCGCATAAAAGGAGGACCAGCAGCCGCGTTGCACGGGAGAATATGAAAAGGGTTCATATGTAGTAAAAACCTGAGAAATCCGTCCGTTTTCGTCATTTGTTATCGAATCGACTTAAAGTCAGAGCGTCACATTGTTCGCTCTTCTCTCTGAAACGGTTACATTTATCGTCTGCAAAGCTATGTCGCGTGCTGCGGTATGCGGAAACACTAAAAGCACTATAGTAGAACACAGAAGAAGCTTCTAAGTTGAAGTAATAGCCAGTAAGAAGTAGTACAATTCAAGTTATAGTTGTCGATTATTCACTTTTGAGCCGGCTTTGGTGGCTTGGACATGCCCTAGGACCCTAAGATTTTGCATGAAATGAGGACTAGCAGCCCCTTTGCACGAGAGAATGTGGAAAGTGTTCATATATTGTAAAAACCTGAGAAATCCGTCCGTTTTCGTCGTTTGTTATCGAATCGACTTAAAGCCAGATCGTCACATAGGCCGCTCTTCTCTCTGAGACGGTTACATTTATCGTCTGCAAAGCTATGTCGCGTGCTGCGGTATGCGGAGTCACTAAAAGCACCATAGTAGAACACAGAAGCAGCTTCTAAGTTGAAGCAATAGCCAGTAAGAAGTAGTAGAATTCAAATTTTAGTTGTCGATTATTCACTTTTTAGCCGGCTTTGGTGTATTGGACATGACCAAGGACCTTAAGATTTTGCATGAAAGGAGGACTAGCAGCCGCGTTGCACGGGAGAATGTGAAAAGTGTTCATATGTAGTAAAAACCTGAGAAATCCGTCTGTTTTCGTCATTTGTTATAGAAGCGACTTAAAGCTAGATCGTCACATTGGCCGCTTTTCTCTCTGAGACGGTTACATTTATCGTCTGCAATGCTATGTCGCGTGCTGCGGTATGCGGAGACACTAAAAGCACCATAGTAGAAAACAGAAGAAGCCACTAAGTTGAAGCAATAGCCAGTAAGAAGTAGTACAATTCAAGTTTTAGTTGTCGATTATTCAGTTTTTAGCCGGCTTTGGTGGCTTGGACATGACCTAGGACCTTAAGATTTTGCATGAAAGGAGGACTTGCAGTCGTGTTGCACGGGAGAATGTGAAAAGTGTTCATATTAAAAAAAAACTGAGAAATCCGTCCGTTTTCGTCATTTGT